>NC_132794.1:40971118-41271695 GCF_048418805.1 Vulpes vulpes
TTGGCCAAAAGGACTTACGCCCAAACCATACACCTCCGCCCCCAAGGCAAGACTGGCCTCCCTGAGAATGCGCTGCTCAGACCCAGGTGGGCTTCAGGTTTGGCTGCACACACCAACCCTTTACATCTAGAGCCTTTCCCCTCCCACCTCCCTCTTTTCACCTGGGTGGGCTGTAGACAATCTGTCATGTAACCAAAGACCCCAACTTTCTTTCCTCCTTCCACCCACCACATTATCACCTCCAGCAGATCTGTGGTTGTGAAAAGAGAAGGAAGAACGGAGCTAAGGGGCAATGTGCGCTTCCACTAAAAAGAGGTTTGCTAAAAAGAAGTACCCTAGGAATATCCAGGGTAATTCAGGATTGGCCCACTGCCCAAAGCATGGAGCATCTTTCCCTCTGGTGCTGTGATCTTTAAATAAATCTTAGGTCACAGCCTCTTTCATGCTAGAGGTTCCATTCTTTTCTTTTCTTCACGTATTGCTAAGATGGGTTAACTCCTTGGATTTCTCTAATACTCACAATGCTGGAAGTATTTTCTTTTTACTTTTAAATTTTATACTTTCCAAAGAGAAGTTTATTAATTCCTAGACCATCAAAATCTTTCCATTTCCCTACACATTATCAACAGTAGTTTATGATCAAACAGATGATTTTATGTGTGAATGTAAGGACAAAGCATAGACTCTTGTGGGAAAGGAAATTTAAGGACACATGGTGGATGGTGTGTTGCATTGAGACAGCACAGGGAGAGGCTTCTAAAAGCAGACAAGCCTGCACCACTGAAGTTCTTATCCCCACTAAAAGGGTAAGTGAGGTGAAGACAAGTAAACCCAACATTAGATTAGGGAGAAAGGTGAATTTCCAGAAGCCAGTCTGAGAATGAGAAAGCAACAGAAAGAAAGCAAAGGAGGGAAGGGTGCAGGAGGGAAGGATAGAGAAGGGAAGAGTGGGAGGGGAAGGGGGAGAGAGGGAGATAGAGACATGAAGAGAGATGGAGAAGGGGAAAGGTAGGGAGGAGGGGACAGTATGGGAACTGCACAAGTGCCAGAGCAAGAGGAATATAAACAGAGTGACAAAGATGGGTGGTAGAGGGGATGAGAGAGGAGAGTGAGCAACAGGGGAGATGGGTGTAAGAAGCGAACTCCCACATGTAGGTCTGAGTACCCTTGAAAATCTCAGCCTCGAAAATCTTCCTTCTCCTTTTCCAATACACTGAAATCACACTCACAGGGTGGAGAGGCTTTCAACAACAAGGAGCTCTGATACCTCCTGCCTTACAACTCTATTTTTACTCATAATCTTGGTTAAGAGACTGGCATTTCTTGGGCTAAACACGTTCTAACTTACCATTCCCTTCTGAGGAAGCTGCTGACATTTTTTCCAGAAAACAAAACAAGTTTAAAAACAAAAGAAAACAAAAAAACACTTGCTCAGCTTAGTTACATTTAGCTTGACATATATTTGCAAACTGGTGTTATATAAAGAAAATATACAATGAACTCTCCAAAAATACCTGCTTTCATTGCCAGAAAAATAACGCATCTGTGATCTGGTCTTCAGTTCATCAAGTATAAATAGCGTGGCCCACTGTATTATTTTGTTTCTGCCTCCCTCTCCATCTGCAATGGCGTGTGCAGTGTGTATAGGCATGCAGCATTCCAGTACACAGGTCTCTGCAGCTACTGCCATATGCACTGAGGCCAACTTCATTTATACAACAACAGAGTCCAGGTAAGAGTGGAGATAAAAGCAAGCACAAGTGACCATCCTGATTAGGCAGTAGAGAGAGCATCTAATTTTAGGGAGGAAAAGGTGATGAGGACTCAACTGAGGGTAAGGATACCTCCTCTCCATTGTCTCATATGTAGCTCTACCTCTATAACATACCAGAGAGAGCTATGAGTTGCTACGTACTGGAGGCAAGGTAAAGGGGCCTCCATCTGAAAGAATGTGCTGCATTTATCTCTATCCTAGAGATGTAGTTCGAAACTGACTTATTTATTTATTTATTTAATTTATTCATTTATTTATTATTATTTTGAAAAATATTTTATTTATTTATTCATGAGAGACAGAGAGAGAAAGAGAGGCAGTGACACAGGCTGAGGAAGAAGCAGACTCCCTGCAAGGAGCCTGATGTGGGACTTGATCCCGGATCCCAAGGATCACGCCCTGGGCCAAAGGCAGATGCTCAACTGCTGAGCTGCCCAGGTGTCCCTCAAAACTGACTTTTAAACATAGCATCCGAGTAGAGCTGGGAGGAGTCAGGTAGTAAGCTCAAGCCCATTGTACAGATTGGTAAATTGGGGCTCGGAGGAGTTTAATGAATGGTGGATGGCTATATCTTCACTCAATGGCTGGGGCAAGGGTAGGATATAGCTTCCTTTCAGTCTCTAGTCCTACTTACTACTATACTTTGTATCTCAACTGAGGCCACAGGATCAATGGGAATGAATACCTGTTACTCTGAGGAGCAAGGCAAATATCATTTAACATCTGGGGCCCGTCCTCACATTCTCAAGACTGTAGGATTGACCCTTTTCCATGTAACTTAGGAAAAACTAGGACACAAGATCACTGGGAATGAAACAAAAGTGTTTTCTCCTGCAGACAAACCTTACCAACAGGGAAGATGCATAGATTCTGAATATGACCATCCTCGGACAAACATACCCTTTTCCTCACTCAGCAATGCGAACGAACAGAATTTCCAGTTAGTTTGTTAGTAGGTTAGTTTTGAAATGTCATCCTCTGTCACCCCATCTCTTTCCAAGTGTAAACCTAAGGACCCTAAGTAGCCACTCATCACCAGGGCACTGAGATGTCTTTGCCATTTCTGCTCACCAGGGATCCAACTCCTTATGTCAGAGTCATTTCCATTGCTTTGCTGTCATCCGCTGACAGTAACAATGAATGCTAGCTGGTTCAGCCCAGAGCCAGGGGTTCCACCCCAAGGTGAAGGCAGCAGGAAATCTCTCTGGGATTTATTGAATTTCTGTAGGTGGATGGAGCCAAAGAAGAGCCAACAATAGCTGTAAGAAGACCCTTCGGAGGGATACTTAAGATAAATATCCAAGGATCAGGAGTCTGAAAGATCTTGTCTTTGTATATCTCACATGAGCAGCAGATTGTTTGCCAGAAGTTAAATGCAAAATAAATTTTGGAAAATCAAATAAAATTACCTAAAGCACAAAGGGATCCACTTTAAGTTAGGTTCCTCTGCAGCAAAGACTACTCTTGAATACGAATATATACTTCTGATCGCTTTCCTTTGTATGTGCACAATTTTATATGTCAAACTTTATTAAGCAGTGTATATAAGATTCTCAACTAAGAGTCAACTTTTGGATGCTGGAAGAAGGGTTAGTGTGAACATAGCTAAAAGACAGAAGGGGTGGAAAGTTCAGGGTGGTGGCAGCTAACTAGAGCTACGCACATACGCACATGTGGTGAAGTTTTCATTTTTGGTTGTTATACCAGCTCCTTGTCTGCAGTTTCACGTACATAGGTCTTCATCTCAAATGGTTATTTGGAAAGATGCTCTAAAGGTTTTGCTACCAACCATTGACTATCATCTTTCCAGAACTGACTTTCACTCCTGAGGGGTCCCCATGCACACTCCACCTTCATGTTCCTCAAAGGCAGCACTGTGCCAGCAATGAGAGAGACGTACATCTCAGGCATTATATCACTTATACTTGACGACATATGGAGTCAACTCTCACTGAGGCACACTTCTCATGGAAACAGAGTCAAGAGTAAGCCATAACAGCTGGTAATAAAACATCACATTTAAGTCAGTCTTGTATGTATTTATGGGCACCTGCTGAAGTGTATCTGAGAATTCTTTACACTCCAAACAGCAAAGCTGCCCTGTGCAGAGCTGACTCAAGAGGAGCTGGGAGGCCAGGGCCCCCTCCTGTATTCCTGCTACGCCCCTCCCTGTAAGTTACTCTTCTTACAGGGACAGACATAACAGACAGATATCTGTTATGTCCTTATTTATTTATTTATTTAAAAGATGTATTTATTTATTTATCTATTCATGATAGACAGAGAGAGAGAGAGAGAGAGAGAGAGAGAGAGAGAGAGAGAGAGGCAGAGGGAGAAGCAGGCTCCATGCCGGGAGCCCGATGCGGGACTTGATCCCGGGACTCCAGGATCACGCCCTGGGCCAAAGGCAGGCGCTAAACCGCTGAGCCACCCAGGGATCCCCTATGTCCTCTTTTAAACATTTCCTGCGGGAATGACAGACGTTTGGGTTTCTGAATGCAACCCACATGGAAAATAAACAAGGCATTAAGAGGTCAGCACAACTGAAATCAAATAGCTACTGGATGGTCCAGATAGGAGGAAAACAAGCTTACTGTAAGAACATGTGCTAGCGAAGTCTTCAAAGCAAGGTAATTTCCTCATAGCTAATCAAAAGGTGGCTCTAGGTGTGTGTAGTTTTGCAGCTTCACTGTACCAGAAGTAGTTTTATTTTCAAACTAACAGCAGTTTTGGTTTGGGGGACCTCTCGAATGCCTTAGGCAAGTCTTGAAACTTAAACTTTTTGACATACAAACAGCTATTTATTCAGAAAATGTGATGACCATGCTTATTTGAGAGCAGTTTCTTCTGGCTCATTCTCAAAGAAATAATAGTAGAGACTGTTGGTTTTCGTGGTTTGACCTAAATGCAGTATGGAGCTAATCCCTTCATCCATCCAAGATACATAATTTAGGTCTAGATCGAAGAGTCTGTGGAAATGATTTCAATGGACTTACTTTTGACATCTTGCTTTTGCTGTCTCCAGTTAAAAATGCCAAATTATTAATTTCATTCTGAATCACAAAATTTTGCTCTTCCCTCTTGAAGTTCTAAGTGGGGGGATATAAAAAAGCCAACATTACAAGAATGCTTTTGGAGGTCTGTACCTTTCACAGCCATCTCTAAATCCAGGGCCCACATATTCCTTACGTGAGATTTGCACCACAGGATGAAGACCTCAGCTACCATGCGGAAGAGCTGGTCAGAATCAGCATTGGGACTTTTGAGCCAGTTAGATCTAAGGTGAAAAGTAAATGAATATGCATATAAAATTCAGTAATGATTAAAATAGTCACACTAAAAATTAAGCCAACATTGGGTATGCACACTTATCCAGATAAAACTACATTCTCACACGAAGGTAATATTCAGATAGAATACTCCTTATGTGCTTGTAGGTGTGTAATTGTAGATATTTTTGAAGGACCTACAATACTCATTTTCCATTTTACCAGAGGGTTCAAGGATTATCTTCGCAACAGATTTTAGCAAACAACATTTCAAATTTGTCAAAGGTTGTTTCTGTTTTTTTATTTTTTAAACAGATGAGGTGATTGTGGTTATACATTCTGTTTTGGGACAGGCCTTCTCTAAGCCATGAGGTTAGCAAGACTAGAAAAGCCTCTGTTAGTATGACATCTAATCTTGTCACTGACACTTGTCAAGACAGTTGTCATTGTAGCTTCTGAAATATGGAGCACTCTAAAAACAGTTCAGACCTCACATCTTTTCCTCTCAAAGCCAGTTTTATGAATGAAATTTGGAAGACAATACATTTTTCACCATTGTTCTAAGTGTATGGGCAGAGACCAAACATTTCTTATGCCCTCTGAAATGGTTTAGAAATTCCCTATAAATAGCATGACTCACTTTTCTTTCTTTTTTTTAAATTAAAAACTAGACCAGGTTAAGAACTTCACAGTGGCAGCAAGGAGGCTAAATTGCAGTAGAATTCAGTCATTTCCTAAAAGTAGTCTTGCCTCTAAGTATCTTACATATTGGATCAAACTATATTTTGAAAGGGCTAGGCGAGGTGCCATTTTCAAATATCTGTGTAAAGTAACACAGTAGAAGTTAAATCATCTTTCATTCTTAGGTAAAAGAAAACTTTAGTTCTCATGAATGGTCTGAAAAATCCATCGTCCCTTGGTGCATGCAGGGTAACAGCTATCAAAAGCCAGTTCCATAAGCTTTGGGACACCACACTGAATTGTCCTGGGCAACCTGCACCTTCTGCTCATTCGTGGAGAGCACCAGGCTAAGGAGGAAAGGGGAAGACTCATAAGGCCAAGGCCACCTTTGGACCCCTCTCTTGTCTCCTCCATTCCTTATGCCTTGAGTTCTAGCCTCACAGACATGCTTATCTTTCTTGTGTTCTACCTCAACTAGCCTCTCCTTTACACGGCAGATGCTGCAGGTTGTCTACCCCATACTCATCCTCCTCTTCTTCCTTAGGAACAAAAGTCCATTTTATCCAGGGTGCATTATGTCTGCTGCAGACCACATGACCCAGCCTCCCTTGAGGGATAACCATGTAACTAAGTTCTGATCAATGAGATGGAAGTGAAGTTGTTGGATGGACCCTCTGGAAAGGCTCTCTAAAAGGGGATCAGATAGCAGAAGATGCCCTTTGCCTTCCCCCTGTTGCTTTCATACCTCCTGCCCAGAATTAAAATATGATGGCTCAGACTATAATTGGCACACGGTACCATTAGGTAACTTCAAGGACAGAAGCCAGTGTTTAGAAGGGAAAGACAGAGGAATGAGGCTCTTTAATGAGGAGCAATCGCACTGGCTCTGGATTGGGTATCTTTGGACTTTGTGAGATTTATCTTCTAGTTTCTTTAAGCCACTATGATCAGGTATCCATTATTAGCAGCCAAATGCAATCCAAACTTGAGGCTTGAGATTGGCAATGCTTTCTTATTCCATTCATGTTGATTTTTCAGGATCAAGTATCAAGTTTTGTCAGAACTACCAGCTATTCATTCCTCAGTATTTTGGTTTAAGTGAGCTTTGTAAGTTTGCACTGTGCCCTGAGTGGGAAGAGGTGAGGGGTCACCTCTCCAGCCAAGGAAAAGTACAGTCACAGGGTGTGTGAGCAGCAGGAGCTCTGAAAACAACAAGCGAGGTGAACATTTCCTCACAGAAGATGGAAGGAGATTCTGATCCCTTTGCCTTCCACAGGAACGCAGAGTTCAGTGAATGAATTTTGTTTTCAATACCCTTTTTCTTCTAGGAGGCATATTTTCGCCTCTTATTTCTAGTGAGGTTCTTTCTTCAGGTTCAGAGTGGTAGGTATGGATGAAGGATACCTCATCCCATATTTCCCCAGGCACACAAACTCGCACCTCTCTGATATTTGCAGGTGAACAGAAGATCCTGACCTCACCTCTCCTATTTGCCCATATCTTTTCTGCCCCCACGATGCAGCTGGGATCATCTCCTGCCTGCTCTCCGACTCCCAGAACCCAGATCTCTCTCAGTATCCAGCCACTTGATCCTTTGGGAGGATATTTGGGTCTCTTTTATCACCAAGACTGTATGATGCCAAAAGGCAGTCGGAAAAGGCAAGGCTTTGGTAGAACACAAGGTGGGCAAGAAGATTGGGTGTAGAGATAATGATCTGCAGGGAGGTGGATGGCTGAAGCAACGCTAGTGGATGAAATCACTGAGCATATTAGCAGAAAACAAGAAATGCACAAACAAAATCCTGGATGACTGCAAGAGTAGAGAGTTAGCTTTCATTTTTGAAATGACAAGTTATCAGGTTTTCAAAGAAAGGAAAGCCAGTTATCAGGCTTTGAAAGAAAGGAAAGCCAGATTCCTACCTTAATGGTCAGGTTGTCTGAGTTAGAGTTAAGAGCTTATCTCAACCTGTTCCAAGCTTCTCGCAGAGGACACAGCCCGCGGCAGTCACTGCAGAGCATGTGCTCCGATTCCCTTAGGCAGCCCGAGAGATGGGTTTGCACCCCAGATCATACCATTTAAAGCTGTTCATTTCTGTGACCTGAGTGTTCCTGGCTGTCAGGAAGGAGGCTGAAAAGCTGTTGTCTCATGCGGAGAGATCCATTTAACCTGTGCTGACCTACCTCCTGCATGAGAAGATGGACAGCTGACCTGCCCAGCTCTGACCACACTATCCCTGGATTTCTTGCTCATTCTGGGTCAATGCTGGGCTGAAAATGGACCAATTGAAGCTTCTGTTCAGAACAGTGTTCCAGAGGGCAAAGGAACCTGAAACAGTGCCATGACTGGGCTGAAGGGGGTACAAAGGGTTAACAGGACGCGGAAGAACAGGGAGGAGGACAGGACAAGATGACTCTCTTCAATAATTAAAGAGCTGCCAAGGAGAGATTGGGATAGTTTTGTGAGGATCTAAAAGCAAAGTCAGAGCTGATGGACAGAAGCCACCCATCCGAGCTCAGGACTGTTAGGACTGTCTGAGGCTAGAATGGGAGGTGCTCATGGCGAGTCTGCAGCTGCTGTTGGCAAGCGTGGTGGGTAACAAGAGGCAGAAATGCACTGCCAGGAGCAAGGAAGCGGTGTTTACTCACCCAGTTTCAGGTAAGTAAAGTGACCACTATTTTTCTTGCCAACTTTACAGTCCCATAGTTCCAAGCCAGCAATTCTTTTGGTGAAGAAAGTACCCAAAGAAGGTAAAGGCATACACATAAGATGGAAGTATTACTAGGTTGGGCTTGGGTGGCCATGACATTCTCTGGTGTTCAAGGAAGAGCAGGTTGAAAAGGGGATGAATGAATTAATGATGATCTCAAAGACTCTCCGACATTGCCATTTTTAGCAATTGTCAAGCACTGTATAAGTAGAACACATTCTATCTTGAGTCTTGACCGTCAATAGTGACAAATGCAATTAAAGAGCTATTCTAGGAGCAACCTTACTCTGCTTTCATTTTTGTTTTCACCTCAAACCCTGACAAATCCCCTCTCTAACTGCTAATATAATTACGTTATTGGAAATGACGCAAACAATGATCCTTAAAGCAGGGTTTCTTTTGAGAGGGTAAAGTCTCCTAGACAGGAAAGAGATATTACCTACTATAAGGTATTTATTTTCAAATACTAAATAATGAAAGTAGTTGATTATTTTAAATAGTAAGCACAATTTGCCTTACAAAATAAACGCAAAAATGGGAGTATCCAGACCTATTTCCTGTCCATGACAGAATGGCCTACTACTCAAAAGTTAGCAATACTGCCCCAAATATTCCTGGATCCTTAGGTCTACTATTTTAAACTTTTTCCACTTTATACATTAGGCCTTTAAAGTTGAAGAGGGTATGGTATAATAAAAATACCTATTTGGTCCTTGCTCCCCACTAGGACCAACAATCCTCTTCCCCTGCCTATTCATAGATGTTAGCCCCCCATGTCCTCACCTTCCTCAACAACCAGCTTAAATTCTGTGGTCAGTCTTTATAATTATCCTCTTACACATGCCCTCAACTTCCTCACCTATTTTTCTTTGTCATACTCACTTTACAAAACCCCAACTTTGGTATAATCCAACTCTTTCTCTACTTTGAGCATGGACCTGGGGGTGAACTGGCTAGAGAAGAAGACAACTTGGTGATGAGTTTCACTTTGGATCCATGACCATGGATCTCAAGGGCAGCCCCTAATGCTGCCCGGTCACCACTCAGCCCACCTCCTTTCCCCCTCCCCCTGGCTACTGCCCCATAGCTTCTCTTTACTCCTCAAACCTCCAAGCACCTTCTCCCCATCCTCTTTCTCAGCTGATTATCTTGCTTCCTACATCAGTGAGAAAATGGAAGCAACCAGAAAAGGACTCCCCCAGATCCCTAGACATTGTGTGTGTGTGTGTGTGTGTGTGTGTGTGTGTGTGTGTGTGTATGTGAGTGTCTACCAGCTTCAGGACCCAGACTCCCTTCCCTCCTCCTTGTTGTTGATAAACTATCTAGTGCTGACCCTTTGCCTGCTTGGAGAACATTGCTTTAGAAATTATCTCCCTCACTCTTATATGGTAAATCTCCCCTTCTCTAACTAGGTCATTCCCATTAACAAAGAAACAAGCCGACATGTCTCCCATCCTAAAGACTCTTCTCTTGACCCTACTTCTGCCTCTGGTTAGCATCCTATTTCTCTGTTCCCCTTTGTGGTAAAACTCCTTGAACATGTGGTCTGCATGCTGTATCCAGGCCTTTTTCTCCCTTTCTCTTCCAACTCATTGCAAAGAGGCTGCCTTTTCTCATTGTTCCATTGAAACTTTTCTCCTCGAGATCACTGATAACCTTTTCATCATTCTTTCTTCCTGGCTATGCCTTGTGAAGTGGGCACCCAGGACACAACATTCTGTCACTTTCCCTCCTGTCTCACTGCTCGCTCCCTCTCAGCCTCATCCCCTGGTTCCTCGTCTTCTGTCTGACCTCTTGATGCTGGTGAGCACAAGGGCTTGGTGTTTTGTTCTTGGACTCCTCTCTCTTCTCAATCCTTTCTCTCATCCAGTCTCATGGTTCTCCAGCATGCTACTGACTCCAAACTCCTTCTCCCGAACTCTGGACTCACATATTCCAACTACCCACTCAACATTCTCATTTTTATATTGAATAGGCAACCCAAGCTTAACATGTCCAAAAGAGATTTCCAGATCTTCCCCTAAAAAACGTGTGCACCCACAATCTTCCCCCAACTCAGTTGCTGGAGACTTCATCCTTCCATTTACTCAGAATCACCCTGGACCCTTTTCTCTTCTCTCATTCCCAATCAGGAAGTCCTAAAGGCTCTACCTTAAAAACAGACCCAGCACCTGGCATCTTCTCTTCTTTGCTACTACCCTGGCCTCAGCCATCCAACTCTTTTTCTTTTTTATTGTGATAAAACACATATAAAATTTGCTGTTAGTGACACTTAGTCCATTCACCAGGCCAGGCAGTCGCTATCGCTGTCTAGTTTCCAAATATGTTCATGACTCCAAATGGAAACCCCAGGCCCATTTAGCAGGTGCTTCCTCATCCTTCCTCCCCCGAGACCCTGGAAATCTCCCGTTGGCTCTGTCTCTAGGGATCCCCATCAGCTCTTGATGGGATCATTGTGAACCCTCCAGCTGGTCTCCTCACCCCTTATTTGCCTCCATGCCTCACCACAGCATTCAAAAAGCAACTTGGATCACATCACAGAGTAGCTCAAAGCCTCCACTAACTTCTCATCTCACTCAGAATAAAAGCCAGAGTCTTCACATGGCTCACTCGGCCCCATGTTGCTTTCTTGACATCTCCCACCATTCTGCTGCCTCCCCATTCTCCTCTAGCCACACCGGCCTTCTTATAATCCCCTGAGCACCCCAACCCACTCCTTCCTCAGGGCTGACTCCACACGGTCCTTCTTCCTGGGAATAAACCTCTTCCCAGACCTGCATGATTCCTCACTTCACCTCTTCCAGGTCTCTGCTCAACTACTGCCTTCTTAGCTAACATTCTGTTTAAAGCTGCGACCCCACCCCACCCTGGCATTCCTCATTCTCTTCACCCTGCTTTGCATAATTGACTTACATCAATTATGCAAAAAGCATAATTGAAAGTAGAGCAGTAGGTATTTAAGTTCTTATTTGGTTTACTGTCCGTGTGCCCCACTTCCCTGCCACAACAAGATTTTTAGACCAGACATCTTTGTTTTTTCATGCCTCCCTCCCTCCCTCCCCGCCAATGCCTGGAACAGTGCCTGACACACAGTAATAGCTGCTGAATGAATACGTGACAGAACATTGTGGAGAGGGGAAGAAGTAGGTCACTGCTGCCCCTGCCTGACCCACTCCCTCTGACCTCCGGTAGCATGTGTTGATGGATGGAGCCGCCACGTCATGGGCCAAACAGAATCACTGTCCAAGGAAAGCACTTTCCGGAGGTGCTACGTGGGGGATTCTTTTTTGGACGGGCAGGGGTGGCTTGTGGTGGCAGCTGTGACCTCACTCTCTCGCCTGTAACACAACCCAACACCAACTTTTCATCCTATGGAAGGCTGCCCACCCCCACCCCCATACCTGTTGTTGTCCACGTAGCGAATCAGCATGGGGTAGAAGGCATAGAGGTCTCTGCAGAGGACTGCAAACTCGTCCAAGATGAGGAGCTCCGCCTCTTGAGTGTCTCCTTTGGTGTCGGCTTTCAGCTGCTCCTCCTCCTGCACAGTCTTGACAGCCTTTTTCTTCAGCTTCTCCAGAGTTGGGATGAAGTGGCTCTTCAGCAGGTCTGGCCGTGCTTTGCTGATGATTGGCTGGGCGTACACTGCGTTTGCAAACAAAAAGCCTCCACCTCATTTCACACACTAGGACAATTGATCAAAGGAAAGAAGTGATCCTGAAAGGTGAGGCTGCAACAACCCACTGACTCAGGACAGCCATCGCCCTATTCCCTTCTTTCGCTGTCCGCTAGGTGCTTCCCTCTCACAAAGACACAGTGAGAGCAGGGAGCCACGGAGAAGGTCTCTACTCCCATTCTGCTGGTCCAGGCCATAGGGAGCCCCTGTCACCCTAGAACTCCTCATGCATGCCTGGCATTGGCCACACTCTTAGCTCCTCACCACACAGTTTTAGTATGTTCATCCTAGTGTGGGCTCACCAGCTAGATTATAAATTCCTGGGATAGAGCCTTTCCCCCCCTAATAACCAGCACTATGCTGAGCCAAGAATAGGCACTCAGTACTATGCTTTCTGGTTATTTTATAGAAAAATCTGTTGTTAAAAATACATGACACCCCCCGCTCCAAAAAATAAAAATAAAAATAATACATGAACCCAACCACAGTTCTCAGCCCCCAGTACTTGAGAACTGCCAACTCACTGCCTGGGGCCCTGTGGAAGACAGATAAACTGTCACTGGTTATCATGAGCTGAGACAGAGGCTGAGGTGGTCACCAGAAGTCAAAGAGCAGACACAAGCCATCAGTGGAATCTGGGGCTGTGATTCTGGCCCTCCTAAAGAGAAAGGTAAAACCTACACATCTCACTCTGTTCTTTAATGGAATATCCTCTTGGTCTGCTTGATAATAAATATCAGAATCAGAGTAATTATAAAACAATTAAGTTAAATAAAATTAGCAAGAGCCATTACCACTGCCAATACAAGCCATGTATGTTTTGTGCATTTCAAAGTCTTTTTAGCTTGGGGCATTCCAGTTGGAAATAGCCTATATTCTGGCACTTTTTCTTTTAAATCCCACTGCCTTATTTTTTTCACTTTCACAGCAAAGACTGTTGTAAAGGGAGGAAGTGAAGGCAGCTTCCTGCTGAGATGCATGAACCCAGAAGCCACAACTCAGGCTAGGAGAGTTCACCACTCCCACCCACCCTGCCCCAAGTTGTACCTCTGCTCTGGACTCAGAATAAGAATGGCTATTCCAGATGTGGGTGAGTAAGCCTGTGCCAAGGCTTACAACTTAAAATCACTTGTTTTGGCACTGGCAATGAAGTGGTCCCCGAGATCTGGAGACCCCTGGGGAGTAACAGAGTGAGTTGGCTTGCCAGTTTTCCTGGCAGTTGTCCTCTCTGCATCTCTCCAGAGCTGAGGGAGCCCATCCTTCCACCTCCTTCCTTCCTAGAATCCCTTATGAATTACAAGTTGAGCTTCTCAACAAATGGCCTTGGGGTTGGCAATATTCTTGGGCTAAATAGGTAAAAAGGGAACATCAACTTTATTTACTCGTATGCTCATGAGGTCTTCACTATTGAGTAGCTATGAGCACCTAGAATATTTATAATTCTGATCTCAGTTCATTTCAGAGACGGGAAGAGGGCAGAAACTCTTCTCCCTGGTCTTGCCAAGGGATACCTCCTCATTTATCTAGGAAGATAAATATCTAGGGTTGGGCTACTAGCTCCCTTTGGCCCAGCCACTGTGTTTTCTGGTCCAGGAAGTGACGTGGGTGAAACTGCTACTGTGGAGCCGCCACGCTGCTGGTTGGTCAAAAGCAAGGACTTTGCCTTGGCTTCTGTCTCCTCAAACTCTGCTTTGACACAGGAGACACTAAATATTCAGTTTCCCGACTGTGGGAAATCTGGTTATTAATTTTCCAAGCCTTTCCCTTTTTTTGAGGTTGCTTCAGGAATAGAAAAATAGGGTAACAAAATTCATTAAGAGCCAACTGCATGCAAGGAGTTCTAGAGGAATATAGAAACAAAATCCCCAAAACCCAAAGTGATGCTGTTGTGAACCTAAATTTGGGAGTGTCTTAGAAAGCATAACATGAAATACAAATGCTAGCAACTTCCAGTACAGCCCACATGGGAGTGAGATTTATATATGTACCAAACACACAGGAGCACTTACTGGGAAAATACAGTTATCACTGTAAGAGCAAATGAGATTTTTTAAAATCAAATGGGACTCTTAAGTGCCAAAAGCAAATAAAGCCATGAAGATCCAAGTCAGGCAGAGTGTATGGAGAAGGGCTTCCTGGAGATTTGAGGGACCTGGATTATTTGGGGAGCCACAGGAGCATTTACTCCAGGAAGCTCTCCAGGGGAATAGCTTTTTACTGGGAACTACCAGAAAGGGGAAGGGAGACTAGTTAATAGAATGCAGGTATCCTGGTCCTGGGGTTGGGGGGCCGGGGAGAAGAGGCATTTGTGGTACCTGCAATGCGCTTCATCCAGGATGCCTCATCGATGCCCAGATTGTTGTTGATGATTTTTAGAATGTTTCCCAGGATGACACTGAGGTGTTCAGAGGTGACCTTGGTGCACCAGGGCCCTGTGCTGGGAGGTAGGTGCTCAGGCCCCCGCTCCCACCAGTAGGACAGGTAGTTGCAGAGCATGGGCAAGATCACCTCGATGACGTGGGGCATCTCCGTGTATCGGGCCCCTGACTCGGCCAGGTCGCTGATTTCCTTCATCAGGCCTTCCAGCTGAGGGAGGTCGGGGCACATCTCTTCCACGGTGTCCGGCATCCCCAGAACTGACCAAGAGGGTGCAGGAAGAATAGAGGGACAGTAATTCACAGGCACAAATAATGGAACTTCCTCTGTCTGTTCCCACCTTCCTGTGCTCTTCTGACCTTAAGTAACCATCCTCGAGCCTTAGATGAGAGAGCACTCAATGTGGGGCAGCTTCTGTCATCCAGGTGTTTGTGTAAAGATGACAGCTTCCAAAGGTTGGGTTGGCTTCCTGAAGCCATACTCAGGTTAAAAATACTTCAACATAAGGTAAAAGGAGCATAATAGAGACAGCTGAGGGACATCTCCTAAGACTTCTCTTAGGTGAAGCCAGGTGAAGCCAGTCTCTGGCTTCCCCCTCTCTGCCTTACTGGACGCTTGGCAGAAAAGGCAACACTACATGGAGAAAAGCAACTAATCTGTGGTTAGTTCAGCTACCTGGATCTCAGTACTGTTTAGAAAGGAAAAGGAACCCCTCTCAGCAAATATTCCTTCAGCTGGACCAGAGACAACATGCCTTTCCATCTGGTTGAAATTTGGTGGTGGTGGGGGGGACACACACCTGTATTTGTGTTAATTTCTGCATTTACAACCGAAGTTCCTAATAAGGTGACCTGTGCCAAGGCCTCCTGTCACTCACATAAACCTCTTTGTTTATGAAGGCTTCTGTACAAGGAAGAGTAAGCCCCTTCTCTTCCTCGCACTGAAGACTGTGGTCGCTTCACTGAATACAGACAGACAGGACGATGCAGCAACAGACAGACAGAGGTCAACATGAAACCAGGGAAGGCTGTCGGATATCAGCATCACAAACGGCAACATCAGTGGTTATACGTCCTGTTCTAGTGAAATGGAAGGACAAGACAAGACAGGAGACACTAGAAGCAGCCTGAGGGGCCTGGTAGGTAAGAAGATAACAAGGCTCTGAAAGAGGCACCAGCCCAAAGCTCTGTCTCCTCTAACCACCAACCCACCTGCCTGGGTCGGGTCCACCTGGTTCCGGGACATGGATCACATGTGGATTCCACCTGCAGGCTAAACCTCCCACACCAGGGCCAAGGCAGCAAGCACCACAGGGGCCTAGGGAATCTGAGAAGCCACAGGATAAGGTGGAACACTTTTCTGGAATGTCAGTTCCACTAGATGACTTGAGATTTATTTTTGATATTTGGAGAAAAATGCCAAGTTCTCACAAATTTCAAAGGCCTTCAAATAAAATTATATCTTCTGTGAATGGAGTTATACCTGCAGGCCCTTTGCCATTGGGATTACTGCTGGCTGGAAGTCTCCCTTCTCTAGATTTTAGGTACATAGGAATGGAAGGCTTAATGACTCAGAGAGGTCACAGCCAGTTCTGCAGCCTGTAGGAATATCGGTCAGTTGGAAGGAACCGTTCTGATTTCTTCTTTTATTGTACTTCCTGGAGCAGAGATGCAGGGCAATGCTGGCTGTCTCGGAGACAATGAACGTGCAGCTGAAACAAACAGCATGCAATGGGTATGTAGGGGCCTCCCTGCTACGGAGCAGGCCCCATGTGGCCGGAACGCTCTTTGCCTAACGATGACTTTCTGCTGCTATCACTGTGGCTAAAGAGCTCTCTTCCTTGAAAGTCACAAGGGGGCCAATATCCTTTAGAATCCAGACAATTTAAGGGGTGCCTGGATGGCTCAGTCCATTAAGCCTTTGACTCTTGACGTTGGCTCAGGTCATGATCTCAGGGTCCTGGGACCAGGCTCCACATCAGGCTCTGTGTTCAGTGGCAGTGTGCTTGAGAATCTCCCTCTTTCCCTCCCTCTGCCTCTCCCCGCACCTGTGCTCATGTTCTCTCTCCTAAATAAAGAAATAAATCTTTAAAAAAAAAATCCAGACAATTCAAAAGGGTTAGTAGCATGAAAGCCAAAGAATGTGAAACTCTTGTGATTTACACGGGAAGGGAATTACACATCGACATGGTTTACTGCCAATGTTGGTTATGTGCAGAGAATGTCTGGCCTGGATCCTGCAGCAGAGCAACCATCAGGGGTGACATCAACATGGGGGTCTGCAGGACCCTCCCAAACAAAACCATTTTATACATACAAGAAGTTAAAGACAGATAAGTCAAGCCTTCTATCTTGAAACTCTGCACATAGAACAGTGGCAACTGCCATGGATACAACTTAAGTTTACAACTGTTTGCTGTAAAATGATCAATAAAGCACTCAGGTGTGTGTGTGTGTGTTTAAATGTCATACAGACAATACATCACCATGGACATTTATTCCCCCTAAGAAAAGAGCTGCTTGAGGGTGCTGCACTGGAATCATTATGATGACCTTTAAAAGTTATTTATATGTAATTGGTCTTTGAGTGAAGGAAACATTTGTGATTCAGATGGTGTTTCATACTTCAAATGCCACATAATAAATCCACAGAATGAATGTTGCTGAGTTATGTACATGAAACATAGCCTCGGCTAGGTCCTGTTAGAATCAGACCCAAGGCTGTTGGAGTTATCATTAGAATACACAGTCTTTTCATCTTCTACATTAGTGGTTCCCAAAGTGGGGTTCTCCCACCAGCAGTGGCAACATCACCTGGAAACTTGTTCGGACCTTCTGAACCCAGGTCTACTGAGTTAGAAACTCTAGGGGTAGACTCAGCAATCTGTCTTGATAAGCCTTCCACATGATGCTGATGTACGCTAGAGTTTGAGAACCACCGAGTAAGATTCTAAAGTCAGATTTTCTTCACCAAGCTGCCCTTCCCCAAGAAGGCAGCATCAGGGAGTACTACCTCTTTGTGTAGGCAGGCCACTGACATGGGAAGTGGACCTTCTGCTTTCTCTGGACCAGCCTGGCTGGTGACCAGGGTATCTTGTTTAATAATCTGATTAACAGACCACTGACACACATAACCAAAGGTTTATCTAATTTTGAATACCTGGAAGATACCTATATTAAGCCTTTTCTAGGCATATCTTAGTTTCTGGATGAATCGGAAAATGCTCCAGGGTCTTACAGGACAGAAGAGTCATTAATATGGGTAACTGCTGGCAAAACATGAACTGTCAATTAATAGAGATGTCTAATTGCCTGAAACCTTGATATATCAGCTCATATTATTCTTCTAAATTGAAGGCTCACATCATTTGTCACCCTATATATCCCTCCCCCACCTTGGTCCCTGAGGCCACTCACTTTGTATAATGAATGAAGTCTACCCTTCTTGGAGTCCATTAAGCCATCCATCATTCTCTAGCTCCAGGCAAACCCGATTATCTCAGAACATATATTCATGTACACTCTACTTTTCAAGAGTCACACACATGGTCAGCATTCCCTCTGCTGATTAACTGAATAATGACAAATGTGGGCTCAGGGGACTGGGCACACCCCACAGTGTGCCACTGATGGATGAAAAACTGTCATCTCTAAATCACATCTTTCTCTCTTTTCTTTCCTGTGGAATATGCAATGGTTGATATTTATTTTTCATTTATCGGTATGTCTTGTTAAATAAAGGTAATGTATATAAAATAAGAAGGAACATATTTCCAATAGCCCTTGAGAAGAACAATAGGACAGAGTAATTCCCTTCCTTCTCAAAACTTATCCATGGTTTCCCTCATCTTTGTCAAGTTCTCATTTTGCCTGCTACTATACGTCTATGAACTCAAGGGCAGAGGAGGCCCACTTACCCAAGCTCTACATAATGGTCAAACAGAGATACAGGGTTTCCTGAATCACAGTTGGAGCAGAACAAATGGATAAATATCTAGCACTGTCATGACTGAGTCCATGTCCCTTTGGAGCTGCGGAGCAACATCTGGGCTGGCATATGGCTACAGATGTCACAGCCCTTTCTAAACCAGAGCCTGCTCAGTTGCTCAGCTCCCATGTTAGCTGCAAGATATGACTCATTCAGTATCAGGAAAGGGTGGAGACAAACAAGGTTAGAGACATATTTCTGCTAGTCCAAGAAAGGGAAGAAAGGGTGATGTGAGGCTGACGGGGTGGGACATTAATCTCGAGAAGTCACATGAGACTTTGGCAGGCTGCAGCATCTGGGCAATGTCTCTCTCTTGACTAACTCTGACACTAGTCTCCACTGTATTTATCCTAGCTCAGGACCAGAACTTTGCTAAGTGTCCTTGTCTAAATTGTTCTGGTCATCATTTCTGGGGGTGATGCACTTCTTTATCTGAAGCAACGAGAAGCAAGTGGGTATAAAGCTGTGGCTTAGCACTCTGCATTCTTACCTGAAAAGAAGAGGATGACAAAAGAACGTGATAGAACAGAGTTCTAGCTCTTAGAACTCTCTCAGGATCTCACAGCAGTTTGAAAAGGGGGCTTGAACTGAATGGAACTGCCACACAGTCTAGTCATCTACTGTGACTGTCCATTGTTATTTTCAGAAAGTATTGGTTCTGAATAAGATAGGTCCTGATTTGAAATAGTTTATTATGGTTTTTTCTTCTTTAATATTGATTAGGCTGATAGTGTGGTAGTTTTTTGATGTTCCATCAAGTCACAGTAATTTTTTCTAACTGGAGTCCAAGCTTTATTCAAATTCCTCTGCTCTATATTGCATTGACCTCCGGTAGGATCACAATTCCTCCCTAAAGGAGGACTCTCCCTTCCATTTCCCTTGGAGCAGATGTATAACCTGCCTTGGATTCCAGTTCTAGAGTACTGTAGAAAACTTTTTTTCTATAAAGGGCCAGATAGTAAATAGACACTGCAGGCCAGATGGTCTTTGCTACCATGAATCAACTCTGCCCCTGCAGTTGAGTTGAAGCAGAATGTGCCAGTTAAAAAGATATGCCTCTTTGGCATAAGGATTATTTTGGGCTGATTATTTTTAAGAACCTACAAACATGGGAGAAGCTCTGAAAACAAATAAGTTACCCTTGTGGAAGAGAAGTCTAAATTTTATAAAGGAAATTTACATTAGAAAGGGGGCCTGTACCAGGAAGTGAGCTATTCACGGGAGATCACTTTTTCATCTGAGAGATTCATCCGCAGGACAGGGCGAGCGTTTACCAAGTGTTTCTGCTTCTCACCTGTCCGTGAATTGCCTTCTCCTTTTGAATCCCCAGACCCCTATCCCTTTCCTTAGCTTTGAATGGTCTGTCTATGAGCCTCAATCCGTGGGCTGCATTTTGAGTCTCCTATCTTTGTGGGGCTCCTATAAGTACTCATGTGTATATAATTACATTTTTTTTCTCCTGTTAATCTGTTTTATGGGGGAGGGGTCTCAGCCAAGAACAATTAAGAGCAGAGAGCAAATTATTTTCCCTCCCCTATGCAGTGCTAATGTAGCCACAGACAACATGTAAAGGAGTAGGTGAGACCATGTTCTAATAAAACACTCCCAAAACAGACAGCAGACCAGATTAGGGCCATAGCCATAGCCATAGTTCTAGAACTTAGTGTGTCAACCCTCTTGTTAACTTCTCTTTCTTCTATAATTTCAGTCCCTTCTGGTGTTTTTATATACTTTATTTTCTACAATGATAGCATGTGGTCATCATCCTTGGAAAAACAGCCTCTCCCTGGACTTGGAAAGTATAATTAGGTTACCAGTGCACTTGTGCCCCTTCTGATGACACTCTAGAGAGGAACTAATAAAGCAGTCATGTGCCCAGGCACAGAAGGGGGCTTGAGATCCAGGGCAGACTAGAGAGCCTAAGGCTTTAGGAGGGAAGGGATTTAGAAGTCAACCATACTGTATCACTGTACAGAAGAGGAAGCCAAAGTCCAGTGATAACAAGGTACCTGCCCATGTCCCCTTTTCCAGTAAAATGGAGACATGCAACATGGATCCTAGCTTTGATCTCCTGGCCCCTCTGAGACTACATAAACCAAAAGTCCTTCGAGGCTGCTGTTCCCTGCCTGGGTGTCTTTCCTTCCTGGCTGCTCTCTTCTCAACACACGGGTTGATGACCTCTGAGGGAAGATACTTACTAGACCTCTCCCTGGGGGTTCTGGTGTTGAAGACTGAGAGTGGATTGTAGCGGTTAAGGGTGGGTTCCAGGAATGCTACTGGTATGGCAGCTGCCAGGGAGGCCAGACATTCTCCAAGGGCAGGACGTTGCCTGGAAACAAAGAAGTCCATTTAGAAGTGGTGCTACCACAGCCTGGCCCCATGGATGGTGGGCCAGGCCCCTTCCCCAAGATGTCTCAGGCCATCTCCCCTCAGATTACTCCACTGGACATCCCTGGATCCTGGGCTCAGCAAGATTACAAGCACTTCTCTCTCCCCCATCTTTCTCTGGACACTGATGAAAGGTGTTCATTCAATGGTCTTACCACCTGGATCCTGTTTTTTTTTTTTTTTTTTAAGATTTTATTTATTTAAATTCATGAGAGACCCAGAGAGGCAGAGACACAGGCAGAGGGAGAAGCAGGCTCCATGCAGGGAGCCTGATGTGGGACTCAATCCCGGGCCTCCAGGATCATGCCCTGAGCCAAAGGCAGTGGCTTAACTGCTGAGCCACCCAGGTGTCCTTGGATCCTGGTTATGGCAATACAGTAATACACTATGTAGCTTTGTTCTTCTCTCCCAGCATTTCTGAAAGCATATTTTGCTGTCATCCAAATTGAATTTGATCCTCTCTCTGTTCTCAAAATGTTTTGAAATCTGTATAATCTGTGTGTATTCCCTGCTTTGGATGGAGCTGTTGTCTGCCAGTGGGAATGGTAGATAATGGGCCAAAAGTACCAATAAGACATAAAATAAAAGACCTGCCTTGCAAAAGAAACAACAGGCTTCACATTGCTCAATTTAGAAGAAAGACCTGTTACTTCTCCCAAATATTCTACACAAATATTTGAGTGTCCATCATGTATAAAGCTGAGTCTCAAGTCTTTTTGTGAAATGAGCAACCAAGCAAGAACAAAATGTTTAGGATTCCTTGTTCGGTTTTCTAGTTTTCCAACTGAAAGACCTTGTGCTTTCTTGCCTACCGACCAAGTCAGCAAACGTAGGTAATGGGAACCAGCCACTGGTTGGTCAAAGCAGAGCTGATACAGAGATAGTCCTCCCCCTCCTGGACCTGGGCTTAGTCTTGGACTTGTACTGGTTAGCTCAGCAGACCCTTTCTGCTCGTGACAGCACTGGCTTGAAGGGTCCTATATGGGTGCTGACATCTGTTGCTTTCTGATAAACAAGATACCAGAGCCATCTGTTTTTCCATCATAGATATATATATATATATATTTTTTTTTTGGTAAATTCCCGGCATTCAGTCACGGTCAGACCACATACCTAGTTTGTGAGTCACACAGGTGAGGTCAGTTCCCAAAATTTCTTTAACTGAGTACTATGCGTCCTCTGTTAGACTGTGGTACAAATGTAATTAGTGCAGATGATAGGTCTATAAGTAAGAAGTGGATGGGGCTTACAGCGTTCAAACATATCTCGTTAGTCTTCCCTTGTGTCTGGCCAATCAGAATAAGTGCTGATGCTGTGTCTGTGAAGCCCATTGCAGAATCCCTGGGAACTGAGGGTGTCAGGCTACATTGTGGGGGATGTTATAGATCCATCATGGGGCAAACTGCCAGCTAGAGAGAGGATGCACTTGGAGTCAGGAGCAAATGCTTATAGCCCTACGGTAGTTCTGTGGGAACAGAGAGGCAATTAGCCCTCAGGGTTCCCTTCAACTCCCACCAATACCTGAACTGAAGGCTGTGTTAGTTGCCCTTCACTGTGATAACAGCCAACAACTCCAACAGCTCTAAGAAGCCAGAATGCCAAAAGTGTAGGGCCTCTGGATGTGTATGACAAGCGTTTACTATGGGGTGGAGGGTGGCTAGGAGAGCCACTGCCCACCTAGGAGTAAGCCACATTGTCTGAACATTAGCCTTCTTCTTCTAGATAGCAAAAATCCTTCCTCCTTAGAACCCTTTAGCAATGTGATAAAATAATATATATTTATGGTCTAACTATAAGGATTAGGATCAACTTGCAACTTCATTATAGCAGAGAAAGAGGCACACTTGAATTGGCTTAAAAATGTGATCTTAGTTGGCCCTGAAAAAGATAACTTGTCATGGCTGGCTGGCTGGGTAGCAGCAGAACCTGCAAGGGGCAGGCCTGAGGGTCTAAGAATGGCTGAGAGGCAAGAGGAATCTGCTGGACAGAGGGAGGAGGGTGGAGGCACAGGATGGGTGAGTAGAAAGCTGTCTTGGAATCTGCTCCCTCCACCCCATCTTCCATCATGTTACCAGACTTATGAAAAAAGTCACTTTTTGATTAATTTAAAGGAAAATGAATACATGTGGTTTTAATCCTTATCTTCTATCTTCTTAGGCTCAGCTTTTACGAGACTAGCTGACAGCTCGCCTTGCTGTGAAGTGTGTGAGCAGATAACTTTAAAATCTGCCTCCAGTAAGCAAGAATGTCCTCAGCCAGGCAATCACTTCTCGGGTGATGACACAGCTTTATCCTTTCGCTGGAGGTGTGACTGTGAGAGCCCCCCATCCAGGTCTGCTTTGGAGGCAGGGCTGCGGCCCTCAGACAGAACAGGTCCTCTGTGTCCTGTGTCGTCATGTTGCCCCGCCCCAGCCTCAGGCTGTATCTCTGTGGGAAGGCAAGGGAGTGAGACCTGGGCTTCTCTTTGGGGACCTTCTGCAACATGGCTTCACCTCTGAGCAAGCCTCACTTTTTCTACCAAGCACAGTGGCCCTGGGGAGAAATACTCTATTTCCTCAGTCTTGCCTTTCCAGGAGGAAAAGGGAAGGAGATAAGCCATGAAGGTGAAAGAAATACCACAGGGAGAGCATGGATGAAAGAAAGTCTGGGCGAAAACCAGGATGACAAGGGGGGAATGTTGAATCTGAGTGCAAACTCTACTTGGCCCAGCAAGATGAATCTTGGAAACAGCTGGTTCTGAGTTGTCTGGCTGATAACTGGACCCAGACTTCTCTTTTCTTTCTCTCATCAAATTAAAGTCCTGATCTCACAAAAGTGGATTTCTAGAAAATTACTCTGATACAAAAGCAACAACCCGTGGGGCAAAAGACAGTTTTCCAGTGTTGTGTTGCCTTGGGGATATGCATTCCCTGTGCTCTCTGACGTTAATTACTGGCAACTCTGAGTCTCAACAAGCTCCCAACAGGGCATTTTCTAGCCTAGGGCTCACAGCAATGCTAATTAGTCATGTAGCCAATAGGGAGAAACAACAGTTCTCCTGGTTTAGCTGTGAAAAGTTCTATAAAAGTAAAGGCCAGACGTCTGCTCATGACCTTGGCCCCCCACCTCCTGCCCCAAGAGGGACTGAGCAAAGGCCTGCTGTTAGAATGCCTCTCTGGTCCTTAGCGCTCCCCAAGGTGGCAGTGCACGTATGGACCAAGCAGAACAAGGACTACTGAAACAGCTCCTGAGCAACCGAAGCTCTACTGGAAGAGTTTGTTCACTGGATGTGGCGCTCGCTTTCTCTCTCCCCTTCAGTTCTCACTGCCTAGTAGAGTAGTTCTCACATAGTAAAACTTGGTCAATGGTGACAGATTGAAGAGAGAGCAATTTGTGTTTCAATTTCTGTTATTTTCTAACTTGGTAAGTTGCAGAGATTGTCCATCTCTTGATTTTATTTCCATGGATCGAGACCCAGCTTCTCAAATGTCTTCTCAAATGTCTACTGTTAGGGATCCAGGCAGAGTGAAAGTCATTACAGTAATAAGAATCATGCCTTGCACATACCTGGTGCTTTGCAATTTTGAGAGTTCCTTCGTGTATATTCCAAAGGATGCTGAGGAGAGGAAATAATATGCCCCAGAGGGGCAGAAAGGTATGCCATGGCTCTAGAGCAGCAAGACTCACTTCAGAGGTTTAGGGAAGATGTGCAGTGTTTGGTCAGAAACAACTGGTCAAAGGAGGCAGGACAGGAAGGAATAAATATCTCAAAAGTGTAAAAGGGAAAAACACAGTTTTCATTTGAAATAAAATGAAGGTTTGATGCTTAAATCAATTTCCAGGTTTTGTTTCTTGACCATTAACCCCTCTCACATGCTCTGTGATTAAAGTATCTCTACATTAAAGAAGGCAAGTAGTCTCTATGATTAAATGTATAAGAGCCTTGACCCTTTGCTGAGAATTTGTTGAAAACTCTACTTGTCAGTAACCTCAGTGTTGTCTCAATTCAACATATTCTAAAAGAAATGTCTCTATTCTGTTTCAATGCCCCTTTCTTCTCCTTACAGTCAACACTCTCACTGAGGTGTCTGGAACCTCACTCATCCACAATGCACACTCAAGCTGTAGCTGGAAACCAAATATTTAGTGGTTCCCTTGCAACACTGCAGGCATTCATTAGCCAAGGAAACTTTAGCAAAAGGTGGTAGACAAATGGTGTGTTTGACTGAATTTTCTTCTGTAAAGTGCACAAGAAGTGGGAAAAAAAATTGGGAAGACATTTGGATCCGTGCTGAAATTGGAAAATGTGTGGTAATGTCAAGCCACAAAGTATGGATCCCAAGTGGGAACGCTGAACCAAAACATACTTTCTGGACTAACAGCAGAGTGTAGAAATCTCTGGAAGTAAACATGGGGACTATGAGAAGCCCAGAATATGAACTTCGGTTTGAAACAATGAGGATGAAGGGTAGGAAGCAGGCCCTGAGGGACCTGCTGGGGATGAAGGATCAGGTTCACCTTGCAGAGAGACAGGCAGGACAGAGTAGGGAAGAAGGATACATGCCACCTGCCATTCCTGTGACCTGGACTCCAAGCCTGGAGAAGCCACTGGAAGAGAAAGTGAGAGGAAACCTGTCCAGTAGCTGCTGACCCGTCTTCTACCAGATGGAATAAACCTACTTTAAATGACTATACAAAAGCCTTTGTATAGGTCTTTGGGATGCACTAAAAATTTTGCCTGTTACCTCTCACCTGGGCCACTTGCTTTCTTTTTTGGGGGGAGGTACAAAAGGCTAGAGGTAGATGTACCCTAGAGCTAAAGGCACTGTGGGTAGAAAAGGTCCTGAGCCAGTTTGTCAGATTTGAAGCTGGATGATGTTCCTTCCCCATACACTCCTTCAACACACACATACATACACACACACACACACAAACACACACACATGCACACACACGTGCACAGATGCTCCTTTCCATTCTTGAGAACTAGCAATGTAGCTAATGACCTAGAAACAGCTGGGAAACATGGTACAGAGGAAGAATTATCCAGAAAAAATACAGAAAAATTCTTTTCTATACATTCACAGAAAATAAAAAGAGTCAAGAACATGGAGAGAGTTTGAGAAATCCCTTACAAACACCAAACAGGAGAGAGCACCTAGCTAAAAGTTACTTGGGAGAAAATGAGAAGTGTGGAAGATCAAGGAAAAGCCAGCAAATACAATCTCTCCCTGAATAACAGCTAGGGAAAAAACCCCAACAGTCACATAATACGGAGAAAGATTTGTAAATAATGGGAGACTCAATTCTGAACTGTGAGGGGACATACTAAGTTCTGAGAAGCCGAGGGGACTGACATAGAATAAGCACATCTTGGAACATATTATAGGAACTTAATGAGCTTCAAGACCGAAGAAAGAATCCAATGAACAGCCAGCTTCTCCCCTCTCACTGCAAAGTCATGTGTAAGTCAGTAAATCACCTGGCCCAGGGCACATTGTCAGGACACAAAGAAGCAAAGAGTATATGCTTCTGAGGGGGGAAAAATATGACCCAAGGAGTTTATACTACAGAAATTGTTCATAGAGTCAAGAGGTAAAGAAACAGGTATTTGATGATAAGTCTGGCCAGCCAAGAGACAAATTGAAACAAAAAATTAGGAATGGGAAAGTCATGGTTCAAAAGGATTGGCTAGGGGCAGCCCAGGTGGCTCAGCAGTTTAGTGCCGCCTTCGGCCCAGGGTGTGGCCCTGGAGACCCGGATCGAGTCCCATGTTGGGCTCCCTGTAGGGAGCCTGCTTCTCCCTCTGTCTGTGTCTCTGCCTTTCCCTCTCTGTCTCTCATGAATAAATAAATAAAATCTTTAAAAAACAAACAAACAAACAAAAGGATTGGCTATTTGATGAGTCATTAAAATATAAACTAAGGTAAACAACTTGGGAATATTTGTCCTAGAATAGAATATAAATGTTATAAGAAATTATTATTACTATTATTTTTTTAGAGAAAGAGTGTGTGCACATGTGCACACATGCATGAGTATGTGTGAGTGGGAGTAGGGGGAGCTGGGAGGAAGGGCAGAGGGAGAGGGAGAGAGAATCTTTAGCAGGCTCCACACCCAGTGCAGAGCCCAATGCAGGACTCAATCTTACCACCCTGAGATCACAACCTGAGTCGAAATCAAGAGTTGGATGCTTAACTGACTGAGCCACCCAGGTGCCCCTGTTATAAGAAATTACATAGCAGGGCAGCCCAGGTGGCTCAGAGGTTTAGCCTTTGGCCCAGGGCCTGATCCTGGGGACCCAGGATCGAGTCCCATGTCATGCTCCCTGCATGGAGCCTGCTTCTCCCTCTGCCTGTGTCTCTGCCTCTCTCTCTCTGTCTCTCATGAATAAATAAAATCTTAAAAAAAAAAAGAAATTACATAGCAGAAAAGGAAAGGTAGAAAGGATAGGAAATAGCTAAGAATAGAAGTGCACCAAATTTGCTTTCCTTTTTAAGGTAGAAAGAAAATGATTATTTTAACTAAATAATACATTTAAAAATGGGAGTTGAATGATAAAGAAATTCCATTTTTAGCTTCACCCAACAGGACAAAGTTGCAAAGCAATATGGATATTATGCTCTCACATGTGTATGGACGTAGAGGTGCAGAAAAAACATCTGGAATGACATACTCCAAATAGTTAACAGTCGTTTCCCTTGGGAACTGGATCAGCTTGTTCAGATTTAAGATTTCTGAACAGGATTTCTGCTACCAAAATGTGCACTTGTTTATATATAAAGTTTTTTTAAAATTTTTATTTATTATTTATGATAGTCACACACACACAGAGACACACACACACACAGAGACAGAGAGAGACAGAGACATAGGCAGAGGGAGAAGCAGGCTCCATGCACTGAGAGCCCGATGTGGGATTCGATCCCGGGTCTCCAGGATCCCGCCCTGGGCCAAAGGCAGGTGCTAAACCGCTGCGCCACCCAGGGATCCCATGCACTTGTTTAAAACTACAGCTAATCTGACAATTGAGAAGGGTAAATGTCCAGGTTTGTATCACATAGAAACTCATTAAACACTCATGTCCCTCGAGCTTTTCTGCAAGCTTTAACCACAGGAGCTCTGAAAGCTGTGACTATGAAGAAACAGACATTTCTTCAGTGGTTTTTGGTCACTAGCATGTGATTTAGCTTGGCTATGTGGTATTGTTTCTCCAGTCACATACATTTACCAGCTATCTGTTAAAAAACAAAATTCAATTGAGTAAGCCTGAAGATCTCATTGTCTCCTTCTAAGATCTCATGGAAGATTTATGAATCTGGCAACATCTTATCTAGGAAGTAGCATGGTGCCTGGGGGAAGTGGTACAAAATGGAAAGTTTTTAGAGGAAGAAGAGTGGGGCAACAAAGTTATAAGCCAAGGGGAAAAAAAAAAACAAAGATTGTTCCAGGCTGGGTAGCTTTCCTACAGTGGGAAGATGAGTGGTTCTTATCATGCAGATGACTCCTCTTCTTTTAGGGGATGGGGAGAGCCCTTGTGACAGACCACCTACCTCATTGGTACCTATTAGGAAACTCCTGAATTGTGGGTTAAGATCTAATTTCTGCAGGAGGTTGAAACTACAGTTAGGGGTCACCTGGGTTAAGCATCTGCCTTTGGCTCAGGTCATGATCCTGGGATCATGGTCCTGGGATCTAGCCCCATGTAGGGCTCCCTCCCCTGCAGGGAGTCTGCTTTTCCCTCTCCTTCTGCCCGCCCCCCCCCCCCCCCCCCGCTTATGGGCTCTTTCTCTGTCTCTCTCTCTCTCTCAAATAAATAGATAAAATCTAAAACAAAACTGCAATTAGGTTAGGTATTAAGCCCCATTTTGGTGACTTGGCCTGACTCAAGTATCACCAATTTGGGCCTGTGCTATTTTTTTTTTTTTTTTTTACGTATCTCCATAGAAACCCATAAATCTCAACAGCTTCACTACATTTCCTGATTTGCCATAAACATTTAATGACTTAGGCTCAAAAATCACCATCACATTTCAGTGAGCATTTTGATTTTGCTGTATTGAAAAGATATTGTTAAGTATTTAAAGACTGTGGGCAGCCCAGGTGGCTCAGCAGTTTAGCGCTGCCTTCAGCCCAGGGCGTGATCCTGGAGACCCGGATCGAGTCCCATGTTGGGCTCCCTGCCTGGAGCCTGCTTCTCCCTCTGCCTGTGTCTCTGCCTCTCTCTCTCTGTATCTCTCACGAATAAATAAATAAAAACTTAAAAGAAAAAAAGATTGTAAGTAATATTTTTCCAAGCCTTGAATGTGTAAGCCTCTTTTGTTCACTAGTTACCTTTCAACATAGATATTCTTTCCAGTCCCAAGGGAGTAGAGGCTGCACAGTATGTGGTAGCATGAAATTTGCACATCACCTACTGAAAAGAACAAAACAGAGCAGTTATTACCATGCTTCAATCCCAACTTTTCACCTCTGGCACAAGGCAAGGGTCTACCGACAGAAAGATTATGCTGGCATCATCCAAGAGCTAAAGGCAGTGCATGCATGTGCACCCTGCCCTGGCCCCTGCCCCCCAACACACCATACAGTTCCTTTCTACGCAGATGCATGTCACCCAACTGGGGGAGAACCCACTGCCAGGAGAACACCCTCCATGGAGCCATCTCGTGCTTCTGCAGGTTGTTGATGTGAATCGCATTGCTTCTCAGAGAAAGAAATCATTTGACCTATGAGATCCATATGGGATTTTTTTTTTTCCTAAAGAGGGAGACATTGCAGTTCAATTTTTTGCATAGTAATAGTAATATTTCCTTCCTTTAAAAGGAAGAATGTAAGTAATCTGAAATTTGAATGAGTCTTTTGTGAATTTCCTAGGAAGGTATGTAGAATGTTCCTACCTCTTTAGAGATAGACCAAAATTTCTCAGGTCCACCTGTCCCAAGTGCTCTGATGGACGTTTTTCAAAACACAATTCAGGGGGAGGGGCAAGACGGCGGCAGAGCAGGGTCTCCAAGTCACCTGTCCTCAACAAATTACCTAGAAAACCATCCAATCATCCTGAAAATCTACGAATTCGGCCTAAGATTTAAAGAGAGACCAGCTGGAACGCTACAGTGAGAAGAGTTCGCGCTTCTATCAAGGTAGGAAGACGGGGAAAAAGAAATAAAGACACAAAAGGCCTCCAAGGGGGAGGGGCCCCGCGAGGAGCCGGGCTGAGGCCGGGGCGAGTGTCCCCAGGACAGGAGAGCCCCGTCCCGGAGGAGCAGGAGCTGCACCGACCTTCCCCGCGGAAAGGGGCCTGCAGGGAGGTGGAGCAGGACCCAGGAGGGCGGGGATGCCCTCGGGCTCCCGGGGACACTAACAGGCACCTGCGCCCCGGGAGAGTGCGCCGAGCTCCCTAAGGGCTGCAGCGCTCGGCGGGACCCGGAGCAGCTCGGAGGGGCTCGGGCGGCGGCTCCGCGGAGGGGGCTGCGGGGCGGGAGCGAATCCAACAGCGCAGGCCCCGGAGCACAGGGCGCCGGGACACAGCCCAGGATCCGGCCTCCCCCAGGGACAGGCAGAGGCCGGGAGGGCCCAGGACAGCGAGGACGCTCCTGCCTGGAACTGAGCAGATCAGCGGCCCCGCCCCGGAGCCCCCAGGCCCTGCAGACGGAGAGCCTCGGAGGTACTGCGGGAGCTGACTCCAGGGTCCCAGAGCTGCCCCCGCCACTGTGGCTTCCTCCCGGGGCCTCACGGGGTAAACGAGCCCCACTGAGCCCTGCACCAGGCAGGGGCAGAGCAGCTCCCCCAAGTGCTAACACCTGAGAATCAGCACAGCAGGCCCCTCCCCCAGAAGACCAGCGAGACGGACAAGTTCCAGGGGAGGTCAAGGGACTTAAAGTACACAGAATCGGAAGATACTCCCCCGTGTTTTTTTTTTTTTGTTTTGTTTTGTTTTTTGTTTTTGTTTTTTTGTTTTGTTTTGTGCTTTTTTTTTCTTCCTTCTTGATTTCTGATTGCTTCCCCCACCCCACCCCACCCCTTTTTTTCTCCTTTCTTTCTTTTTCTTTTTCTTCTCTTTTCCCCCTTTTTTTTCTTCTTTCTCTTTTTTCTTTTTCTCTTTTCTTTCCTTCTCTCTCTTTTTCTCCTTTTCCCAATACAACTTGTTTTTGGCCACTCTGCACTGAGCAAAATGACTAGAAGGAAAACCTCACCTCAAACAAAAGAATCAGAAACAGCCCTCTCTCCCACAGAGTTACAAAATCTGGATTACAATTCAATGTCAGAAAGCCAATTCAGAAGCACTATTTTACAGCTACTGGTGGCTCTAGAAAAAACCATAAAGGACTCAAGAGACTTCATGACTGCAGAATTTAGATCCAATCAGGCAGAAATTAAAAATCAGTTAAATGAGATGCAATCCAAACTAGAAGTCCTAACGACGAGGCTTGACGAGGTGGAAGAACGAGTGAGTGACATAGAAGACAAGTTGATGGCAAAGAGGGAAACTGAGGAAAAAAGAGACAAGCAATTAAAAGATCATGAGGATAGGTTAAGGGAAATAAATGACAGCCTGAGGAAGAAAAACCTACGTTTAATTGGGGTTCCTGAGGGCGCCGAAAGGGACAGAGGGCCAGAATATGTATTTGAACAAATCCTAGCTGAAAACTTTCCTGATCTGGGAAGGGAAACAGGCATTCAGATCCAGGAAATAGAGAGATCCCCCCCCTAAAATCAACAAAAACCGTTCAACACCTCGACATTTAATAGTGAAGCTTGCAAATTCCAAAGATAAGGAGAAGATCCTTAAAGCAGCAAGAGAAAAAAAGTCCCTGACTTTTATGGGGAGGAATATTAGGGTAACAGCAGACCTCTCCACAGAGACCTGGCAGGCCAGAAAGGGCTGGCAGGATATATTCAGGCTCCTAAATGAGAAGAACATGCAACCAAGAATACTTTATCCAGCAAGGCTTTCATTCAAAATGGAAGGAGAGATAAAGAGCTTCCAAGACAGGCAGGAACTGAAAGAATATGTAACCTCCAAACCAGCTCTGCAAGAAATTTTAAGGGGGACTCTTAAAATTCCCCTTTAAGAAGAAGTTCAGTGGAACAATCCACAAAAACAAGGACTGAATAGATATGATGACACTAAACTCATATCTATCAATAGTAACTCTGAACGTGAACGGGCTTAATGACCCCATCAAAAGGCGCAGGGTTTCAGACTGGATAAAAAAGCAGGACCCATCTATTTGCTGTCTACAAGAGACTCATTTTAGACAGAAGGACACCTACAACCTGAAAATAAAAGGTTGGAGAACCATTTACCATTCACATGGTCCTCAAAAGAAAGCAGGGGTTGCCATCCTTATATCAGATAAATTAAAATTTACCCCAAAGACTATAGTGAGAGATGAAGAGGGACACTATCTCATACTCAAAGGATCTATCCAACAAGAGGACTTAACAATCCTCAATATATATGCCCCGAATGTGGGAGCTGCCAAATATTTAAACCAATTAATAACCAAACTGAAGAAATACTTTGATAATAATACACTTATACTTGGTGACTTCAATCTAGCTCTCTCTATACTAGATAGGTCTTCTAAGCACATCTCCAAAGAAACGAGAGCTTTAAATGATACACTGGACCAGATGGATTTCACAGATATCTACAGAACTTTACATCCAAACTCAACTGAATACACATTCTTCTCAAGTGCACATGGAACTTTCTCCAGAATATACCACATACTGGGTCACAAATCGGGTCTGAACCGATACCAAAAGATCGGGATAGTCCCCTGTATATTCTCAGACCATAATGCCTTGAAATTAGAACTTAATCACAACAAGAAGTTTGGAAGGACCACAAACACATGGAGGTTAAGGACCATCCTGCTAAAAGATGAAAAGGTCAACCAGGAAATTAAGGAAGAATTAAAAAGATTCATGGAAACTAATGAGAATGAAGATACAACTGTTCAAAATCTTTGGGATGCAGCAAAAGCAGTCCTGAGGGGGAAATACATCGCAATACAAGCATCCATTCAAAAACTGGAAAGATCTCAAATTCAAAAGCTCACCTTACACATAAAGGAACTAGAGAAAAAGCAACAAATAGACCCCACCCCCAGCAGAAGAAGACAGTTAATTAAAATTCGAGCAGAACTCAATGATATCGAGACCAAAAGAACTGTGGAACAGATCAACAGAACCAGGAGTTGGTTCTTTGAAAGAATTAATAAGATAGATAAACCATTAGCCAACCTTATTAAAAAGAAGAGAGAGAAGACTCAAATTAATAAAATCATGAATGAGAAAGGAGAGATCACTACCAAAACCAAGGAAATACAAACGATTTTAAAAACATATTATGAACAGCTCTACGCCAATAAATTAGGAAATCTAGAAGAAATGGACGCATTCCTGGAAAGCCACAAACTACCAAAACTGGAGCAGGAAGAAATAGAAAACCTGAACAGGCCAATAACCAGGGAGGAAATTGAAGCAGTCATCAAAAACCTCCCAAGACACAAGAGTCCAGGGCCAGATGGCTTCCCAGGGGAATTCTATCAAACGTTTAAAGAAGAAATCATACCTATTCTACTAAAGCTGTTTGGAAAGATAGAAAGAGATGGAGTACTTCCAAATTCGTTCTATGAGGCCAGCATCACCTTAATTCCGAAACCAGACAAAGACCCCACCAAAAAGGAGAATTACGGACCAATATCCCTGATGAACACGGATGCAAAAATTCTCAACAAGATCCTAGCCAATAGGATCCAACAACACATTAAGAAAATTATTCACCATGACCAAGTAGGATTTATCCCCGGGACACAAGGCTGGTTCAACACTCGTAAAACCATCAATGTGATTCATCATATCAGCAAGAGAAAAACCAAGAACCATATGATCCTCTCATTAGATGCAGAGAAAGCATTTGACAAAATACAGCATCCATTCCTGATCAAAACCCTTCAGAGTGTTGGGATAGAGGGAACTTTCCTCGACATCTTAAAGGCCATTTACGAAAAGCCCACAGCAAATATCATTCTCAATGGGGAAGCACTGGGAGCCTTTCCCCTAAGATCAGGAACAAGACAGGGATGTCCACTCTCACCACTGCTGTTCAACATAGTTCTGGAAGTCCTCGCCTCGGCAATCAGACAACAAAAAGACATTAAAGGCATTCAAATTGGCAAAGAAGAAGTCAAACTCTCCCTCTTCGCCAATGACATGATACTCTACATAGAAAACCCAAAAGCCTCCACCCCAAGATTGCTAGAACTCATACAGCAATTTGGTAGTGTGGCAGGATACAAAATCAATGCCCAGAAATCAATGGCATTTCTATACACTAACAATGAGACTGAAGAAAGAGAAATTAAGGAGTCAATCCCATTTACAATTGCACCCAAAAGCATAAGATACCTAGGAATAAACCTAACGAAAGAGGTAAAAGATCTATATCCTAAAAACTATAGAACACTTCTGAAAGAAATTGAGGAAGACACAAAGAGATGGAAAAATATTCCATGCTCATGGATTGGCAGAATTAATATTGTAAAAATGTCAATGTTACCCAGGGCAATTTATACGTTTAATGCAATCCCTATCAAAATACCATGGACTTTCTTCAGAGAGTTAGAACAAATTATTTTAAGATTTGTGTGGAATCAGAAAAGACCCCGAATAGCCAGGGGAATTTTAAAAAAGAAAACCATAGCTGGGGGCATCACAATGCCAGATTTCAGGTTGTGCTACAAAGCTATGGTCATCAAGACAGTGTGGTACTGGCACAAAAACAGACACATAGATCCATGGAACAGAATAGAGAACCCAGAAGTGGACCCTGAAATGTATGGTCATCTAATATTCGATAAAGGAGGAAAGACTATCCATTGGAAGAAAGACAGTCTCTTCAATAAATGGTGCTGGGAAAATTGGACATCCACATGCAGAAGAATGAAACTAGACCACTCTCTTTCACCATACACAAAGATAAACTCAAAATGGATGAGAGATCTAAATGTGAGACAAGATTCCATCAAAATCATAGAAGAGAACACAGGCAACACCCTCTTTGAACTCGGCCACAGTAACTTCTTGCAAGATACATCCACGAAGGCAAAAGAAACAAAAGCAAAAATGAACTATTGGGACTTCATCAAGATAAGAAGCTTTTGCACAGCAAAGGATACAGTCAACAAAACTAAAAGACAACCTACAGAATGGGAGAAGATATTTGCAAATGACATATCAGATAAAGGGCTAGTTTCCAAAATCTATAAAGAACTTATTAAACTCAACACCAAAGAAACAAACAATCCAATCATGAAATGGGCAAAAGACATGAAGAGAAATCTCACAGAGGAAGACATGGACATGGCCAACAAGCACATGAGAAAATGCTCTGCATCACTTGCCATCAGGGAAATACAAATCAAAACCACAATGAGATCCCACCTCACACCAGTGAGAATGGGGAAAATTAACAAGGCAGGAAACAACAAATGTTGGAGAGGATGCGGAGAAAAGGGAACCCTCTTACACTGTTGGTGGGACTGTCAACTGGTGCAGCCACTCTGGAAAACTGTGTGGAAGTTCCTCAAAGAGTTAAAAATAGACCTGCCCTACGACCCAGCAATTGCACTGTTGGGGATTTACCCCAAAGATCCAGATGCAATGAAACGTCGGGACACCTGCACCCCGATGTTTCTATCAGCAATGGCCACAATAGCCAAACTGTGGAAGGAGCCTCGGTGATAAAGAAGATGTGGTTTATGTATACAAGGGAATATTACTCAGCCATTAGAAACGACAAATACCCACCATTTGCTTCAACGTGGATGGAACTGGAGGGTATTATGCTGAGTGAAATAAGTCAATCGGAGAAGGACAAACAGTGTATGTTCTCATTCATTTGGGGAATATGAATAATAGTGAAAGGGAATATAAAGGAAGGGAAAAGAAATGTTGGGAAATATCAGGAAGGGAGACAGAACATAAAGACTCCGAACTCTGGGAAACGAACTAGGGGTGGTGGAAGGGGAGGAGGGCGGGTGTTGGAGGGGAATGGGTGATGGGCACTGAGGTGGACACTTGACGGGATGAGCACTGGGTGTTTTTCTGTATGTTGGTAAATTGAACACCAATAAAAATTAATTAAAAAAAAAAAGAAATGCAAAATGTGGCAAGGAAAAAAACAAACAAAAAAAACAAAACACAATTCAATTGTATCATGATTTTGCCATGTTTCCTGAAGGAAGGGCACGTTCCACTTAGGAAATCACAGAATTTAATCCATAGGCTACATGGTCCTTCAATGTCTGGGACTCATAGTAAGGCAGGGACTAATTTCGCACAATGAGAATAATTTAATCTTTAATTTTTCAACAAGGGAAGGGCATTCTTTCCATGACATGAAATAATGAGTTTGGATGTTCCCCCATCCCTCTGCCCTCCTCTGTGGAAATAACTGATTTTCAATTGTTCAGGGACATAGAAGTCATGCCTCAGCTATCGACAATTGGTTAAATTGAATCAAATCATGCCAACATTTAAAGTGTGAAACCGAGCTTGGTGGTGGAATATTTGCATTAGGTGCTATATGTGGTACTAAACCAAACCGAAATGAAACCAACTGACTGTGGTCTTTTTCTGAAGGGTCAGATAATGAAATGTTAGCAGCTTCCCTTTGCTCCTGGTATCCAATGAATAAATTAGGGCTTCTTAACAGGAAAATTGGTATTGAAAAACCCTGGGAGCGAACCTATATCCCCTGCTGGATTAGTCAGATAACCTTTTCAAATTAAGTGGAAACACAATGGCTGACAGCTAAGCCAGTGGGTGGAAAATTCTAGTCCTGAATAGTAGCGGGAAAAGATGAAATATTATATACTCAAATTGGAGGATTTCTGCTCCTCTACATATTTATTACTTCATTCATTACTTCAAACCTAAGGAGAAAGTAGTATGGAATAATTATCTCTCTGTTCTACTTTCAAGGTCAACTCAAATGAATGAGTCACACACCTCTTATCTGGGGCCAGGCACACATAAATCCAAGATAGACAGTAATAGGACTCACAGAGTAAATCCACCCCGAACTGATGCTGAGCAACATGCTCGAAGATGGATGTCAGGATGGGGAGCAGAGCCACCGTGGTATAGTTAATATTTTGAGACACGCCTTTAATCTGTGTTCTGGAATGGGTAAACTTCCCGAGCTTCAGATTTTCTGAAGTCTTCTCTAAGTCTTCTGCAGCATTTTCAAAGAATGCTCGTAACCCAGCCTTCACCAGCTCTGAGCCTGACTTCATGACAGTCCTGTAAGCAAACCATGTTTAAAACCAGAAGCATAATCCAAACCTCTGGCCAACCCCTGCTTGAAACTGGTGACTTGCTGTTTAACCTCAGCAGACATTTGACACTCCATTCAACTGATGACATGGGGTCAGGAGAGGGGGAGAGAACAGTTAGCAGCCAAGGAGCCACCCAGATCTCATGGTCCCAAAGCGGCTAACAACAGGATGGTGTTCTCTGCTGGAGGGAAATGGCGCTCAGTTATTCAGGAAATGTAAAGGACAGTTTAGAATGAAGCCTGGCTTGAATCATCTGTTCTCAATACAGTGTCCCTCAACACAGGGGCCACCTTCCTCTTAAACACCTAATTAAAATGAAGGAGAGGTGCTTTCCTTAGAGTTCACTATGGGATGAGCTACTTTCATAAGGAGTAGCTAGAAATATTAGCTCTCCCATGACACAGGACCTCTTAGAGCAAAGAAGTTAACTGAGGCTTAGATTTCTATTGGCTTGCAGGCATGCCCTAGCTTGGAGAAGGGACAGGAGGAGAGACAGAAAGTCCCCTTAAAAACAGCGTCATTAGAACCACTGCTGGGGGTGGGAGGGTGGGGGCGGGGAGAGGAACTAAGACCTCTAGAAATGGGCCTGTGGGAATGGAGATTGGCTCTGGGTGTCTGAGGCCTTCCCTCAAAACTAGTTTCTAAAACTTAGATTTGGAACAAAGCTTACAAAGTCAACTATCATTCTCCATATTTCGACATCTTAATCACAAGATCATGACAGGCTTGCTTCGAGGACAGATGCTTTTTATCTACAGCATTTTCAGGATAATTATCCAACCAACCAGAAAAATAAAAACAAAGACATGAAGTCAGTGAGGCTTGCTCCTAGCCTGTGAGGAGTCATGAGCTATCTTTGTAACTTTCTAGTCTTGGGTTTCATCAGGAACGATGATCAAACATGCTGAACTGCATTAAAAAAACAAACAAACAAACAAACAAACAAACAAACAAACAAAAACAAGGAACTCTCTCCCAAGGCAGCTCATGTGCTTCTGGGAATAAAGATTCCTCATCCCAGCTGCAAGGGATTTGAGGCTCCTGGGGTCCTGTGGCCTGATCCTACGGATTTGTGCTGTCCTAATATTCACCGTATTTGGTTCTTGTTCTAGGGGTTTAGACCCCTACAGTTCCCTTTAATTATCCACATTTTTTTGGTGACCATTCTTAGTTTGTAGTAGATTTCCATCTTGTGGCCACTCTAGTTGGTCTCTGTCTCCTGCATACCGTTTTGGGAAGTGTGTCCTCCTCCCAGCTTTTACGAGGGGCTCTACTTGATGAGTGTGTTAAAGAAAGCTCCCTGTCTGTCCTTGCCACTACCGCTCTTTCTCATGAGATCATTTATGTTTGTATTTCCAGAACTTACACATGCATGTGTTAAGACTTCTTTCCCTTTCAGCTGTCTTTCCTGCAAGACCCTCAGGTTGTGGGTTCAAATGTGTCTTTGTCTCTGATCTTTTTATCACATGTCCCTGCATCTCCCATCCTTGGCTGCTTTGGATTCAGAGGGTTACGGTTCCCCTCTCCCAGGATGCTCATGGCCTCGCCACCCATCGGGCAGCTCTTTTTTTTGGGGGGGCAATAAGGTACAAAGGGGTACTATGCTATATTACCTATTTTATCTTGCAAAAGATGAATTTCTTAGGAAGAGAAGACAAGAATTGATCAAATGCTCAGCTTTTAGTGTGCAGTACATGCCATGACAGTGGCCCTCCATCATGTGAACTGAGAGACGGAGAGTGCTAATGTCAGGCTAAGATTCATCTCCTCCTTGCCTCCCCTCCTTCCCCAGCTACTACAGAGCAGTGACACATCTTTTCTGTACGGTAAGTGAGAACAGAGGGTCAGAAAGGGAGTCTCGAGAAGCTACTGGAAAAAAACGGGGCAGACTTACCTTGTGTCAAGTGTCTGAGCTAAGATGTGAAGACAGCTCACCATTGTTGTAGAATCGCTCCCTAGAACCAAAAATACCACTGGTGACTCTTCAGACCATTCAGTCTATCCTTTAAATGCAATCTTCTCAATATGCACAAACTGCAGCCTGGTATAATTAACCACCAACACACAAAGTGCCAGACCTATGTGCCAGGACAATGCATTTATCTCTGGCCTGACACATCTGCCATTTGATGGATGTTAGAGGCAGAGCTTCAAGCATTCATTGGTGTGGAAAATTTGAGTTGTTAAGGGGGTAGAAAGGTCATTTATCATACTTTCAGACCAATTTTCTATGGCAAATTTAGGTGACACCTCCATCCTAAGGCTCAGGTTGGCTGCAGGCACCAGACATAAAGGCAAAATGCAAGTAAAGGAGAGTAACAGGGAGGAGTGAGGCTTTCAGCAATACCTCTCTTCACTCACCAAAGAGGGAGATCCTGTGTCGAACAAGAGCAGCGAGTTTGCAGAAGAGGCTGCACCAGAAAAGAAAGGGAGTAGGAAGGGCTCAGAAATCTGAGGGCTGATTTGTCCCCTCCTGCCCCCTGCCCACCCCTGCTTTAAAACAGAGAGCACAGAATGGACCTTTAGGAAAATGCACTGTGTTCCTCTCAAAGACTCCTCTGGACCACACTATGATAACGTGTGCTTCCCACTGTCTTGTTGGAGAATCATGAGGGCACCTTGGAGGCAGCCCCGTCCTCACAGAAAAGAATCCTTCTGCAACTATGGCACTTTGCAGTGACCAGGTTATCACCACCCATCGCCTGCTATAGAGTACGATGTGCAGAAACATCCTGCCAGATGACATTTGGGAATCAATGAGGATTTGGACAGGAATGCTCTTTTCCACTGTTGGAATGGACTGCAAACCCCTTTGCAGCCTTCCCTGGCGGTGTGAGGCTTTAGGTGGGGGACGGGCAGGCAGGTGGGAACAGAAGGAAATTAACGGGGATAGGGGACACTGTGTGGAACAAAACATTTCGGGAAACTGCTTTTCTCTGTCATTTCCTACCAGTCTGTGGGCCTGAGTTGCTGTCTTGGCTATGCCCCTCCCTGGAAGCTAGGGAAGCTACCATGCTTTTGTGCTTTTTGACCCTACCCCAAGCTTTCACCCATCTTGTCCACCCTGGAGCCCCTTGGAAGTCCAGCTGTATCTTAACATTCTGCTTTCATGGTGTCCAGTAGAGAGCCTTATGCAGTTTATAAACAATGTTCTGGAACATGCCACTGTTGGACCCTTACTCACTACGGCTGCAACTTGACCTGTCCTGCCATTGGTTCTTTGGAGGAGGCTGCTCAGAACCTTGACACTATTTGACACGGGCCTAGGTAGGCAAGAACTTTGCAACCCCTTCCAGAAACAGTCCTTCCTGGGAGAACACCAAGGGGGCTAGACTAGAAACACTTGCTATGGGGCAAGGGCTTCCCAAGGTGAGACTGAGCTGAAGTCCCTCCCAAGCTCTCACTTGTAGCCTGTCATGGGCTTCCTGACTCCCACGGAGCAGAAGTCTTTTCCGCAACATCACAAATGGAGAAGAAATATACCCTGAGTGTTGGCAGAGATGAAAACCTGCTCAACCGTTATATACTGAAGTTTTGAATCATGATACTGTCACCTAAAATTCATATAATACTGCAGTACATTAACTGACTGGAATTTAAGTAAAAACTTAAAAAAAACCAAAACCAAACCACTAAACTTGCTCACCTTAATGTGGTTTTCAATTAACGCCCCAAGTCTGAGCTGTCTACCCGACAATCCTGTAGCTAAAGTCCCCTGTGGGTAGTAGTTTATTTCTGCAGTGGGAATAAGCTGGAAACCTTGGCCTAGAGCTTCAGAGAACTTGGAATAAGTTTAACAGAGATTTGACAGCCAGCTAGTGTGAAATGAAATAGGGATTGCTTTTTTTGTTCTTCCCATTGTGTCCACTTTTTAAAGACCTTATGTATTTGATTAAAAAAAAAAATCATGGACTTGGGGGAGAGAGACAGCCTAGAGGGACGTGAGCCCCTGGCTCTGCTGTGACGAGCTGGGCTATTGTGGTGAAGCCACTTAGCTGCTCTTGGTGTTGGTTTTCTCATCTCTAAGTAGACAGTAATCACAAGATCCTTAGTTTTTAGAATCAGGGGCTGATCAATGCAGATATTTCTGGTGAAATGCTTCCAAGTGGACACCTGCTCTGGATAAATACAAAGCAACGTTTTCCTGACTAAAGCAGATGGCTTGAGCTATTGGATACTAATACTAACTGGCTCTGCTCACTGTCAGAAGCAATTGCACAGGTGGGCCAAGGCCAGCACCTGAAGTTTTATTTTTTTTTTATTTTTAAAATTTATTTATGATAGTCACAGAGAGAGAGAGAGAGGCAAAGACACAGGCAGAGGGAGAAGCAGGCTCCGTGCACCAGGAGCCCGACGTGGGATTCGATCCCGGGTCTCCAGGATCGCGCCCTGGGCCAAAGGCAGGCGCCAAACCGCTGTGCCACCCAGGGATCCCAGCACCTGAAGTTTTAAAAGGCCCTTTCTTGTCCTCCATGGGGTCCATAATTTAAGTAGAAGCACTGTCCTTAGCCCAGCATTGAGAGAGGCCAGAGTTTCCAGGTGTTTCCCTGTCTCAGAATCTGCAAGTGAGAAATTAAAGGGACCACAGGGGAGAGTGTGGTGGCGCTGGTGAATGGCCCCAGATGCAGAAGAGGCAGGGCAGAGGGGGAAGGGTGCAGGTGAGAGGGTCTGGAAGTGTGAACACATTTGGTGCCGACACTACTGCCTCTTTGGGAGGGCAGTGAGCACCCCAGCGGATCTGAAAGCTAATCTGCAAGGCTGATGAGATCCAGGTTGTATCCCTGCCCTGACAAACGGCGCCTGGCTGAACAAATGTTACATTTCCATGAATTAACAAGCTAACAAAAATAGATGAAGAAGACAGACACACTTGCCCTCCTTCGGATTATCTGAATATCTCACTTTGCCCCTCATTTCCCAAACTTCTTACAGATTAGTGCATCCTGAAAAAATGTCTAGGAAATCTTTGGTGACTGATGCTAATTGTATCTCATTTTGATAGCATATGTTCCTCCTTCCTTCTCTTAACGAGATTAAGTTATGACCGCAGGAAAAAATGGCACTCCATGTGATAGAGGGGACTTTCGCTTTCGCCCGAATGTACTACCTGGGTCACGTTAGGCACTGACATGAACCCGGCCAAACCTCAGTGTTCTCATCTGCAAAATGGAGAGAATACACAGGCAGTCCCTAGAGCACTGTGGTGTTTAGCAACGATGTGTAAGGTTCTTGTGCACTTGTGTCAGGAGGAAAAGCAGCTCACTGCTTGGCTTTGTGCTTAAGAAACATTAGTTAGGTGTTAAGGCTGACTGTCCTCACGAGGCTGGTGGTCCGCAGTGGGTGGGCCTTTACAAAGCACACCGCATGCTGCATGCCCTAGGCCGTGCGCGGTCCGCCACCACTGGCTGTTAGAGGAAGAGCTGATTGCTTCCACTATAGTTCTTAACTCTTTGTTATCTACAAGCCTAACTCAAAACAAACAAACAAACAAACAAACAAACAAAACCAAAAAAGAGTCTGACTTTCCCTGTCATTGTAAATCAAATACAGACAAGACTGGAGGCATAGTGAGCTCCATCTTCTAGCCTGATCATAAAGCATACTCCTTGCTTTCCTCTCTCGTGAGGCGTCCACATGCTATACCCACTGTGATGAGAACACAGGTTGGTGCTTCTGACCAACACCTTTCTTCCTATTAGGAGTTTAAATTGAATTGTGTTGCTCTGGATATCGAGTATCCGATCATCCACAATAGGACTCGTAAGATCAGATTCTTTTAAACAAATTTAAACTTAAAAAAGCCCAATAAGAATGGGATTAAAAACAGCATTAATCTGCTTCTCTCAACGTTGTGTGTTTGCCTGTCCAACCTTTGGGATTGACTTTGCCTTTTTCTAAATGTTATTTCAGGATAAAAGTTGATCCAAGTATACAAGTTTTTTTCCGAGCCCTAGTGATCCCTCCAAACAGTGCGCTTCTCTTGGTTGCCAAAATAATACACAGATGAGTATGAATATAATTACTTTCAAAGGCAAGATGACAGCCAAGACCTCTGTGTGACCAGCCATCAGGCCACAGTTCATTTCTCCGGAAGACTCACCATCCCGTTTCCAGGATCCTGGGGTTTTATATAAAGCACATTGCCACCCTGACCTTCTCTTGTGTTGACTCACCTGGCCACCATTTCTTTCTCCTTATGAGAGGCATAGCCGCTGCTGCTAAGGGGCTTCAGAGGGGATGACAGGAAGTAGAGGCGGTGATTGGTGAAGTACTGGTCAACGAGTGGGAGGAGAACCTGGAAATCCACCATAAATTAACTTCTAGGAAGCTAACCAAAGCCCCTCCTTTGATTCTTTTGAAAAAGTTCATTTTCAGGGAGCAAAACGTCCCTGAATATAGGTCCTGAGATTTTTAGGAAATTCTACCTGGTGAATTGCAAGTTTCCAACACATTTTCCTCTTGTACATCTCAAACCAGAGGCCTTGGGGATATGGAACTGGAGAGGCTCCTGATGGAGAGGCCCGAGAAGTATGTGTATGGCTGAGTCAGCATCCTCAGGAGAGTCGGTGGTACACCTGTACTCAGGCACGGCCTTTTGGGCACTGCCCCTAGCAGGAACACCTGGGCCTGGCCTAGCACTACCAGATTTGAGCATTCTGTCCTGCTTCTCAGGCACAATTACCCCAAGGCCTCACATGCATTCAGTCCTGTGAGCAGGGTTCTATGGCAGAGCCCGCTCAGGTACTCAGGTTCCTTCCTTCCTTCTTTCTCTTAGCAGTAGAAACTTGTACTTTTAGCTGGGCAGGGAGTTGCCCAGCAAGAGAACACATTACCCAGACTGCCTGGCAGTGAGGTAGAGCCAAATGATGGAGTTTTAGCCACTGGGATAGAATTTTAAGAGAGAAGAGGCTTGTCCTCCTTTCCTCTTCTCCCCTTTCCCATTGGTGTGGTACAGGTGAGCCCATCTGGACTGCACCGACACGCATCACGCTTCAGGAGATGGTGAAGTGCCAGGAGAACAAGTACCTGAGTCCCTGGGGGATGGTGTGGAGCAAACGGCCTGCCTGCCTCCTCAGTTCACCTACCCGCCTCTGGACTGCCTCAAAACAGAGAGACACATGCCCACCTCATCGAAGCCACTGGAGCTTTGGATATCTTCGTGAGATGAGCTTAACCTGGACCCTACACTGTACAGATTCTAAGAAGAAAATGCAGGGAATCACTTACTTTGGCAAAGAATTTGATCTCCTGGTCATGGGGAGACTTTTCAGTTTTCCCACTGCTGACAATGGCTTCTACCGAGATAAAAGTAACACAGAGTTGGCCACAGTTAAAGGAAACAAAAACAAAAACAGTCCCAGCATTTTATTTTATTTTTTTATTTTTTAAATTTTTATTTATTTATGATAGTCACAGAGAGAGAGAGAGAGAGAGAGAGAGAGAGAGACACACACACAGGCAGAGGGAGAAGCAGGCTCCATGCACCGGGAGCCCGACGTGGGATTCGATCCCGGGTCTCCAGGATCGCGCCCTGGGCCAAAGGCAGGCGCCAAACCGCTGCGCGACCCAGGGATCCCCAGTCCCAGCATTTTAGAAACAGAGTGACTCTCCCAAGGGCCATGGAAAGGCCATTGATTTTATAGAGTATCTTCTATTTTTACAAAGGACTTCATGACTGTGCTAGTTAGTTGTCTTTCCTGTCAATTCTCTCAGCTATTTCACTGTCCTTTCCTCCATTTTACTGATGAGAAAGCAGCTTCAGAGAGGTTGAGTCATATGCCCACAGCCACAAAGCAAAACAATGGAAAAGTTAACATAGGATGAGTTGGATGAAAAATGACAAATGGCTCAAATAAACCCTGAAACCAAGGATGAAACAGATTTTTTTTTAAAGAGGGGGACAAAATCACAGCCACCACTTCCCCCCCAGAAACCATACGACATCTAAATGAATCACTAACAGCGAGAGTAGGAAAGCATCATCCCCTGATAGAGGAATACCACATTCTTTCTGAGAATACGGAATGTTAAGGGAAGCACACATCTGGGGGGATATGTCACAGTGATACTTACCCAAATGGGCAATAAACTCTTGGGCGGAATCAACATATTTCAGGATCTTCTTCAAAAATTTATAGGCAAACCTCTTTTCCATGGAGGAGGCATCCAGCTCCATATCCTTCATACCTCTAGGTTGGAAATGGGTAAATCCCAGGAAGAAACAGAGGTGACTATGTGACGTTGGAGCATCAGCAATTCTGTGTTGATTTTACTTTCCAAATGTTAATGGTTATTCGGGTTTAGTGACCTGGTTTGCCATCTGACTGATATCCCCTCACACATGGAACCTGCCTTTGTGAGCACATAACACCTGTGCTAGAATAATGTCTGAAAGGATTTTTCAAAATACCTTTTTTTAAAATTTTTATTTATTTATGATAGTCACAGAGAGAGAGAGAGAGTCAGAGAGAGAGAGAGAGAGAGAGAGGCAGAGGGAGAAGCAGGCTCCATGCACCGGGAGCCCGATGTGGGATTCGATCCCAGGTCTCCAAGACCGCGCCCTGGGCCAAAGGCAGGCGCCAAACCACTGTGCCACCCAGGGATCCCTCAAAATCTCTTTATCTCAAACAATTCATTCAAACAATTTCGAGCTGGAGATAAATCAGAGAGGCAAACAAAATCTCTGCGTCTATGGAACACATACACTAGCTGTAAATAGACACAGATAATACATAAAACAAAGCATAAATTATGTGGAATGCTAGCAGCTACTTAGCTTTGTGAAAAAAAAGAAAAAATCAAAGCAGTATGAAAAGGCCTAAGAGTGCCTAAAGGAGGGGGGGCAAGCAATCCGTGCTGGTTTCGCTGGGAGGGAACATTGGAGTAAAGGCCTGAAGGAGGTGAGGAGGTGAGCCACATGGACCTCTGGGGAAAGGATTTTTCAGGCACATGGAGTGGCGGTGCAAAGGTCCTGAGGCAGGAGCATGCATGCTGAGTTGAAGGGATATGGCAGATGCTGGCGTGGTAGGGATGGAAGTGAATGGGCAGTCAGAAAAGCACGAGGGCCCCATGGGCCATCCTTGGAATTTTGCTTTTGCTCTGAGATGGGAAGCTCTTGGAAGTTCTGAACAGGGAGATGACTTACATTATAAAATAATTACTTTAGGTCTCAAACTGACCATGGTGAGGGGGTGGGGGGTGGGTTGAAGCAGGGAAGCCGGCTCAGAGGCTGGCTCAGGAGTGATGGTGATGGCATGGAATGGGTAAGAGCGGCCAGATTCTGAGTATCTTTAAAAGGTAGAGCCACCAGGACTTCCTGAAGGGAAGTGGGTTGGGGAAAAAGAGGATCAAGAATTCTGGCTCCAGCACCAGGGAGATGGGGGTGGAGGGTAGAGAGGTGGGAGGCCTGGGCAGTGGGCACAAGGTGTCCTTGCTGATGGGGCTCTCACCCCCCGCCCCCGTCTGCATGCCCAAGTGCCCTCCACTGGGCCTGGCACACGGCAAACGTGTCACAGGATATGTTTGCTGAACTCAACGATCTTTTCCCTGTCTCCCCTTATTTCTTTGATTTCCTTTTTAGTCATGGTAAAGAAGAATTTTCATTTCTGGGAGCAAGTTACTTATCAGCAAATCACAGTACACGTTCCTCTGGGTGCCAAGGACAGGATTAAAGCGACGGAGGGAATATTTCTCAAATGCTTCCCCAGAGGCGGTCTCCTGCTGTCTGACCTTTCCTGCTCGACAATATGGCAAATAAGCTTGTGATTTTTTCATATGAGCTACAATAGAAATATTTGTATAGGTTTTTATTATTTATTTATTTATTTATTTACAATAGAAATATTTGTATAGGTTTTTATTATTTATTTATTTATTTATTTATTTATTTATTTATTTATTTTTGCCAATTCAATGGCAAAATTCTGTAGGAAACTAAAAGAAGAAACAGCAGCTGGCTCAGCAAACATTTCTTTTAGGAGGAACGGCTATATCAGAATAAGAACACTGCTTGTTTTTCACTCTTCGAGCATGAACCACGGAGCACAGCCCACCACCCACCATACGGTGCCAGTGAGAAAACAGGCTCTACGTGTAAGACGTAAGCAGCTAAGACAATACAACAACACTCATTTAGATAATTCTGACCAACAAGTTTGAGATAAAAAAAAAAAAGTCTCAGGAAATCTTGACGTATTGCATCTCCTCGGTGGAATTGTGCCTTCAAAAAAATCAGTTCTTTCTTCAAAAACTATTCATGTCAGTTACGTGTACTATTGCTACTGTGTGCTTGGATTACACATCCTATAAAACAACAATTAAAGTGAGAAGAGGAGCTCAGTTGCATGTGTTACAGAGGCCTGAGCTCGCGTTTCCAAATACGAAGCTTCTCAATCAGGTACGAGGTATGTAAAAGACAGGAGAGGAAGCTGGGGAAACATCTAGAAGAATCCTGCACCCCATGGTTCTGCATGTGCTGTAAAGAAGCCCGAGCCCCCAAGCTTTGAGGCCGCTCTATGGATATGGTCTACAACTGCACTCGCTAAAACAACATATGAAGACAATGTCTTGGGGCTTACAGCCCAAGATTTGTGAATGAATGCGTGGTTATATGTTTCAGTTTAAAACGAAATATTTAAGGTGTGTGTGTGTATAATCTGCCATGACTCTTTACTATCACTGGTTTTTAAAAACTGATATTGACTGGTCCTGTTTGGGTCGAAAAAGACAGTGTCATGCTCCCAAGTAAAAGTCTTCTTATTTCAAAATCCTAACCACTATCCTCCCACTCCTCCATTTTGCAGGCAGGTCGATACACACCTGGAGAGGGAGAGGTCCCGCCCATAAACCCTCCCCTGTCCTCTAACATCGCCGGGAAGAGGACTTACCTAGAAACCAAGATGCCGTTCACTTGGAGGAATTTAAACAGGTCCTGTGCCTTCTCCCGGTCCCTGAACTTCTCCTTGGCTGTCAAGGTGTCATATGGCACCAACAGAGGGTGACTGCCGCCACCTGGAGTCAGCAGAGGGACAGAGGACAGCACATCTGGCCTTTCCTTGGCACCCCTGGAAAACATACCTGCCCCCTCCCTCCACGCCCCCAGCTCTCCTTCAGCAGGGGGGGTACATCAACCTGGCTCACCTTTGCTCTCCAGTTCCAGCTTCTTCTTCTTGGCCCAGATGTTGTGATAGTTTTCAGCCACGACTTCCACCATCCCCTGGGTCCCACCAAGGAGACAACAGTCAGACAACAAGCAAAGAAGAGTGGTTCCCCTCTGCTGGGCTGTTTCAGGTAGCCTCGGGAACCAGGCACCACCCGATGCGAAGGGCACATCGTTGAGCATCTCCCGTCATTAATTAGTCTGTGCTTATGCACCTTGTTAGTTTTATAGTGTCCCATGCACACAGAAAACAATTTCCAATTCTGTCCTTCCCTTGTAACATATGATCCTGGTAGTTTGAGGCATTTATGATAAACACGCATTTCCATTTGAGACCACGTTCTGGTGGCACTTAGTTTGTCAAAGGAGTTCAGTATTTTATCCCTGGCCTGAGACAGGGGGATGGAAGTGGGAGTCCAGCAAAGATCTAGGAGCCCCAAAGGCCTCTAGCTGAGTAAACTAAAGAATAATCACACTTTGGAGAAAATGACTGCAAATAAGATTCCTCACTTAGAGTTAATCTTTTATAAGGGCATAAAGCAGCGACCTGGAATGAAAGGTGGGTGTTGGAAAGAAACCTTCTCTAAGGTCCAAAGGGTTGGTCTGATGGACAGAGGAGTAACTGGCCATGGATGAGCATGGGAGGGGCTTGGGGGTGGGGGTTGGTGGTGGTAGGAAGTAGCCTCTAGCTTCACACTTCATCCTCTGGGTTCTGTGCCCCTAAATTCTGCACCATCATGGGGCACCCGAGTGAACCCACGGTGGGCCCCACAAGCATCCTTATGTGCTGGCGGGCACCACATGCCTGGGATAAGGGAAGTACCCCTCCCTACCCAGAGACCTTGCCTCAGGTTTCCTCCTAGCCCTTATTAGTTTTCTCCTAGTTGTTAATTCTGTGTGTTGACAGAGTCATTTGCTGTTTTCTCCTCCTTTTATTGAGGCGTCACCTGTTATGACGTCCCTGGAACATGTGGAAAGCCCAGCCTTCCTAAAAAACTGGTTTATTCTTCTGAGACTTGCCCTGGGGCTCCTGCCTAGTGTGACTTCCTTCAATTCTGATCTTTCAGTGGTGATATGTTTTAGGCATTCTTCTCCCCATTCCTCAACCCCTTTAAAAAACAAAACAAAACAAAACCTCTTTGGAGGGTAATAGGCCCCTGCACTTAGGGGAGTTAAGGAAGCAAGATATGCTGTTGTGGAAATAGCAACACTTACCTGGAGCTCTCTGGAAAGCACCACGTTGGAGAGATCCAGGGGGGCAGGGCTGTAGCTGTTGCCCTAGGAAAGCAAGACAGAGTTAGTGGGTTTGCCACTACCTTCCTTGCTTTTATGGGTGTCCTGACCTTGGGGGCCAGAGGTGTACCCTTGACAGGTCCTCAGGGTTCACCGTTGGTGGTCCTCACCCCTGACGCCCCAGGGAGAGCTTTCCTAGGTTCTCTGGGGACTCTGACCAGCCCAGTATTGGCCTCAGGCATGTGGTCATACCTGGCTAGCCTGGGACACACTCCGAAGTTTCTCATTTTCCCGCTGTTGAGCCAGGGCCTCTCCCTCTTTGGTCCTCTCCACAGACCAGCCCACAGCCAGCATGGTTTTCAGAGACTCTCTGGCAGGCCAGCGGTAAATCTCCTTCTCCTAGAAGAAAATCCGAGCAGAAGACATGTGCAGAGCATGCCCCCTACTCCAACTGTCCTGACTCCCTGTGGAGTTGGCCCTCACAGAGCACAGGGGTGCAGCTGACTCCAGCTTCCTCTCACAAGGTCAAGATGCCCTCTGCATCATCTCACCTGAAACAGGTCAGTCTTTTTGATGTTTTCAAGTACAAGACCCCACGGTCTCCTGCTTTTGGAGGGAATGTACCAGACATTATCCAGTTTGTGGATAAAGAGGAGAAAGAATAGGAGAATGACCCCTCACGTTCTATTAGCTAAGATGGGACTTGTATAAATGATTGGCACAAAATTCTCCCCTCAGCTTTGAAAGTACAACTTCTTAGATTTAGAATTCTCTTGAGCTACACACAACTTTACAGATGGCCAACATACATCCAGTGATATGCATGCTGTCCTTTACATACGACACAAAGCCACAGCTTAAAAGAACTCTTATTGATTCCAAAATAGGAATTTGGAGTTAAGCTGAACCAAATTTCATAATAATAATAATAATGATAATAATAATAATGATAATAATAACAACAACAACTCCAAAAGATCTGTCCGTATTTCCCTAGGCACCCTCCTCTCTATTCCCTTTGTTGAGACTGGAGGCCATTTCTATCTGAATTTTCTCTAGGAATTCAATGTTCCCCCAACCCCAGGTTCCCCCTGTCAACAGTCCAGCAAAACCCCTTCCTGGTCCTGTTGCAAGTGAACTATGAATGTATTTTGGCTCAGCATCCAAATGCTGAACATTGCTTTTCCATCCAGTGGGTTCTCAGAGCCAAGAGCAGAACATGAAGCTAGGCTCTTGGAAACTGGTCCTGGGGCTCTTGCCCCCTGGTGGGCTCCTGAAGAGTTTACTTAAACCTGAGGATGAGCTGAGCCCTGAGCTCCCATGACCATCTGATATAATTCCTAAGGAAGGAAAATCAGCATGGCCACTCAGTGTTACCAGAGGTAAGTTTCTTACCTTTTCTGTTAATGTCTTAAAAGGCCTTATGAGTGGATGGGTCTTCACGTTTTCATCCAGGGAAATTCCATACTTCCATCCATTCTGACTCTGTGGAAATGTTCTCAGTTCAAATATGCTTGGCATCCAAAGAGCCCCACTCTATGACCCAAATCCCAGCTTCTGTTGTCACTGAACAAGTGGAATAATGAGATGTGGCAGAGCTTGAAAACTACCCCCTACAAAATGTCTAATTGATCCTTTCAGGCCATCAAGCTCTTTGCCCTCTGAATTTTGAACTCTGCTCCCTTATTTCTTCTTGTTCCAGCTGCTGTCCTCGCTGCTTACTCGCTTGTGTTTCAGACGGAAGGAGGTTTCAAAAGACCTGAGAACAATGCTTCTCAGGCCAGTGTGTCATGTCCACAGGCAGGGACAGAAGTTAAGGCCGAAGGCACATGAGGACTGGTCTTGCTTCCCACTGCCTGGAGTGGGCTGACTTGATTTGCACTGTGTGCCCACCAACCCTAGAGCAGAATTGTAGCAGTGCACAACTCCTACAGTCATGTAAGCTAAAGAATTTCAAAATTCATTCACCAAACATCGATTGAATGCCTACTACAGTAGGCATCTCTCTGTCCCAGGCACTGTAGATACAGAAGTAGGTATGAGCCTGATTGCCATAACCTCACAGCCCAAAGACTCCGGGCTGATCTTTCTCAATCTCTGCCTCTGCCCACTTGTTAATGTGTCTGTTTCTCAAGCTTCTGTACCTTTTTAGGGCACATCCTCCCTGGTATATGTAACCCAGGCCCACAGTCCATAGGTAGACTGAACTCAAGTCCATATTCCAGCCCAGATCTCTTTCCTAATTTCCAAATTTATTTAGGCTCTATTTGGGTGTCCACAGGTATGTCCTCACATGCCTGAAGCAGAGCCTGGCATTTTACTCCTCTAAGGGGTCCCTCTTCCTGGGTTCCCTGCATTTCAGCCAGCAGTATTGGCTCATGCTCACTTTCCATGCCAGATGTGTGGGAGTCTTCCTCGACAGCCCCTTCTCTGCACCCTCTCACCTGTGTTCAGCTCCCCAGACCTGCTCATTTGTCTGCCTCTCCCTAGCTTTCCTGCCAGGGTTTTAGTTCAGGCCACCATTGGCTCTCACCTAGATTACTGCAAATGCTCCCATGGGGTCTCCCTGCATCGAGTCATACCATCTCTCCATGGACTCCATTTTCTAGGCCACTGTCAGGTGATATTTATAAATCGACCAGATCAGGGTACTCTACAGCTTTGAGATTTTCTGACTCCCAGCTGTCATCATGGTAAAACCCAAACTCTTTGTGGCCTCTAAAGCTAGAGTGGGGTCTTGCTGGCCTTTCTAGACTCATTTCTCACCCTTCTCCCTCTGCTCCACTCTGTGATCCCACCATATTGAACTATGGTTCTCCAGAGCCACCAGACTCTCTCTTTACTTCTCTGCTCACATCTGCTGCTCCCATAGACCTGGACCTGAACAACTATCCATCCCTTATCACATAGTATAGATGGTACCAACTCAAGCAAGCATTCCTGGACCCGTACTATTGATTCAAGGACTTATCTCATGGGTTACGTACTCTAACCCACTGCAGCATTGAACAGCCTGTATAATGGCAGGCTTATTTTGTTCACCCCACAAGACTGTGAACTTTTTGTGGGTAGGGGAAAATATGTTTTCCTTTGTTAGATAATCAATGCCCACTAGGCAATGGTGAGCAAGCATGTTTTCTTACAAATGTGAAGCTTAAAGTTTAGTGGAGGAGAGAGAGATTAACCAAATACCACAGGAGGAAAGGTATAGTTAACTAGTATCATCATGTAATTATTATAAATATATAAAACTGCTATAAAATACTAAGAAGGAAAAGAGCAAGATGCTAAGAAGGCCTGTGTCTGAGACATCTGGGAAAGAGGTGTCCTAGGAATTCACACTGGGATGGATATTTAAAGGATGAATTATTGGTGACTGGTGTTTGCATGTGTGTAGATGCAGATGGGGACCTGACTCAGAGTAAGAAAGGTTTCAGGCTCATGTAGAGTGTGTGTGTGTATGTGTGTGAGTGACAGAGACAAAGAGAAAGAGAGAGACAGAGAGACAGAGACACTAAAAGAAGGGGTTATGGCTGGAGGGCAGAGGCAGAGGGAGAGATGAGGTTGGAGACAGCAGCAGAGGCCAGAGGAGGTAGTATCTGCTGTCGGGCCATGTTTAGGATTTTGGCCTTTGTATTAAAAATGGTTAGAAGCTATGAAAGCGTTGTAACAAGGAGAAGGGCTGGTCTGGCAAACAGCGGTAGAATGTGACTCATTCTGCTTACTGAAACCAGCACTTGCCAGCAGCGTAAAGAACAGAACAGACAAAATGCACTTGGGCAGACCAGTCAGGATGTTATCACCATCAGCCGGGTGAGGGATGACTGCAGCTGGGACTGAAGCCATGACATAGACAGAGAGACCTACACCAATTCAAGATGGAGTAAGGAGGTAAAATCCATAGGGCTTAGTGAGAGACTGGATCTTGCTCCATTCATGGATGTGTCCCCTTCCCCTAAGTCAGAGGCTGGCCAAATGGCCTTCGTGCATATTGTTTCTTCTAGAGCAAGGGTCAGCAAACTGGAGCCCTTTAATGAGTCCATCCAACCGTGCTTTATAAATACGGTTTTATCAGAACACTGGCACACTCTTACATTTATGTGTCACCTCTGGCTACTTTTGTGTTGCAACAGCAGAGACAAGTGGTTGCAATAGAGACTGCCTAGCCCACAAGGCCAAAAGTGTTTACTATCTGGCCCTTTATAGAAAAAGTCTGCCAACCCTTGCTCTAGGTATGAGCCCACTCTACAGTTATGAGGGTTGTGGTTATCAGCAGTCCCAAAGAGACATTGATCAAAAAATAAAAGCAGATCCCAGATCAATACAGAGGCTGAGCCAGTGGTCAAGGTGTCCCCTCTCCAGGGCCTGTTGCTTGGAGGTGGTTTTCTGAGGCTTTGCAGGGTGGGGGTGGGGGGGGGTTCACTGCTACATGGCATAGGCTGCAGCTGAGCAATGGGCCCCATCCTTAACCAGCTGCCCACAGGAATCCTGGATGTCTCTGGCACATTCCTCCTACTTTGCCTGCCAGCATTAAAGGGCTGACAGAGCAATTAAACTCATTAAGCAGTCTGACCTCATGTGGTGAGGAATTTTAAACACCAGATGGACAGGCTTATTAATAAGGGAGTGTCTGGAAGTTCTGCTGCCTGCCATAGGAAGACGTGTACCCTCGCTGGGATAAAATTCAGTTTGCTGGCAAAATGCAAGGGCAAGGCTTTTAGTTTTATTTCCCCCTTTCCAAGGCTACATTCAAAGAAAGAATTAAATGAAAGCCTCCTGCCCCGCATTATCTCTTTACGTCAAAACCACGCAAGCATGTGCTTCATGCAAACTCCCGAAAATGCAATGTTTAGAAAGGAGTTAACACTCCCAGAATCAATCATCTTCTTGAGAAATACAAAAAGCAGCACCAACCATTGCTGCCGCCTATCTCTCTGACCTCCACCAACCCTGGGAAATTGCTGCTCAGAAATAATGAATGCTCTTGGCACAGCTGGTCTGTCACTTAGACGAATCAGGCAGATTTCTAGGATTGGACCCTTTAATGCTGTTGGGTTGGTTTTTTTCCCCCCTGACAATTGTCAGTTGGATGATAATCCCTACCTTGTCACAGGCCCATTTATCATGTGAATGCTCAGCATACTTGGTGACGATGTATTCCCATTTTTCAGGCAACGAGAAACTGTGAAATGAGAAAAAAAGAAACATTACAACCTCCCCGAGTGCTTGAGCTGGATGTCCTGAGAGATGGCCAGAACTAGCAATCAGTAGTCAGGAGTCAGATGCCTGACAGTGACCTTCCTGCACAGAGGTGCGGCGTGTCCATGCTGGCTCACAGACACATGCCCTGTCCAATCAGAGAATGTCACTGCAAGAGCCTCTGCTGCATAGGTGACTCCTCTCCAGCTGCTCCAGGTGCCCCTGGCTCCTGGGCCAGACCTGTTTGGGTGACACAGTGAGAATTCCTTTATGCAAGGACACTGCCTGTCCCCTTACCGCTCCACTCTGCAAATGCTGGAAATGGGCAGAGAGAGGACCACACGTTACCAAAGAGTGGTGGTCATTTACCTTTCTGGATGCAGGGACTCCTGCTTAAATAACAGATGTGGTTAGGAGGGCAGACACTGTTTCTGTTAGCCTGGCAGCCTCTGTCCCCTCAGGCGGCCAAAGCGCTTCCATTTTACTTTGAGGAACAAGTTTCACATGCCATAGTCTTATGGGAACAAGCACCAAGAATGGGCATCTGACCGGGCCAATCACACTCACTCTCCGTGGGATTGGAGTCTTGGGGTGTTTGGGACTAAGGTAGTGAACAGACTCATCCCATGCGGATACTACCCGAGGGCTACTCATTTGGTCACTCGGCCTTGTGACCTTCCTGAGGACTGGGTTGTCAGCTTCACACTAGGTTTTGATAATAAGCCTGTATCCTTGCAAGAAGGTACTTTGCTGCTCATAGCTCTCGTAACTCATATTACGCGAGGAACCAGACTGATGCCAGAGGTATAAGTAAAGAAATCAGGATTCTCAAAACAGCATGGAGCCGTACCCATCAACAGCAAGCAATGGCTAGTATATAGTGTCTCAGAGCGCTGATGAAGGCAACTTCTGTCGACCTTCAGCACATTTACATTTTCACAGGGTGAGGTTCTCCAAAGTCCATACCTGCCTTCTCTTGGGCCCTGGCTTGGTGGTTTACCATTGGTTCTTCTTTACAGTTGGTTCCATTCTGTTTCCTGTTATCCACTAAGCTCAAGGCTCCATCTAATGGAGCGTGTACTTAATTTCCCCAAAGATAAATTTTATACATTATCAAAGCTGACAGCCCCTAGGAATGGCTCAAGCTATGCGTCTCCTATGAGAACTACTGCCACAAAACTCAAGTCCGAGAGCCTCCTACATGAGGCCTTGCTTGCACTGCTCAGTCTACAGCATTTTATTTTATTTATTTATTTTTTAAAGATTTTATTTATTTATTCATAGAGACACACACACACACACACACACAGAGGCAGAGACACAGGCAGAGGGAGAAGCAGGCTCCATGCAGACAGCCTGAAGTGGGATCGATCCAGGGTCTCCAGGACCATGCTGTAGGCGGTGCTAAGCCGCTGCACCACTGGGGCTGCCCAGTCTACAGCATTTTAGAGTTCTTCATTTAAAATGTACCTAGAGATGAAGGCTATATGACCCACAACACATCATCATAACTAGGTAAGAACCACCACAAGACAAAATTGAGCCTATGTTGCTCAATATTTTATCTGGAGCCTAATCATCACCAGGGTGGAATGTTGGAGAACCAGGAAGAGGAAGTAACAGACACTATTATAAGGATATTCCAAAATTCCAGCAAAATTCCAGCATGGCAAAGAGTGGGTCCAGTCTTTCAGAGAAGGACCCCATACCGTTGTGTCATCACACCCTGTGGTCTTACTGGAGTTCAGCTGAGTGTTATTTATAGAGTTGTTCTGATGTATGATGCTATTAGAACTATAGAGGTCTAATTCACAAAGAATGAAGATTTTGTCAAAAAACTCATTAATAAATTAATTGCATCATTTATCAGGGCAGTTCTTGCAATGCCTCAGGCAACATTTACTTGTGGAGAGCATTTATCTCTTGTAATAAATAAACCAACTCCCCCCCCCCCAAAAGGCACAGAATTTAATAATACAGTATATAATCAGATATAGATGAACTAAACTTTCAGAAGTTGAGGACAAAATGCAGCCTGGTGTGACTTGTAGTGTCAAGGGAAACAATCAGCAGTGTTGGAAGGAGGAAAGGAAGGCAAGTGTACATTTCTTGCCACCTTCTGAAAGAGAAACACTGGCCACTGGGCAAAACACAGGACCAGCTTAGAGATGATTCTGGACTCACTTTGTGGTGTTGATGGGTTTGGGGTCAAAGTTGCCATCTGCATCCACTGAGATCTGTTTCTCCAACATGGCCGAGATTCTGGTATCTAAGTAATCCGGTGGCAGGGCCCCGGCGATAGCACTGAGACAAGGAAGGGCCATTCGGAAAAGGTCTGGGTCGTACTTCTGTGAGGAAAGACAAAGGCCATGTTAGTACAGAGGTCAGAACCAGGGCTACCCATGCAGAAACATTCATCTGATTAGGCAGAAAAAATCACATGCTTGCATTTGTCCAAGTTAACCCAAATGTGGAACATGAAAATCCTTATACTTTCTGGTGGAAACTGAGTGATCCTTAGAGGATGAAATGACAACCTGTAAAGCCCTCAAGTCACCATTTGCTCTGAGTTGAAAAATATCTCTCTCTCTCTTTTTTAAGATTTTATTTATTTATTCATGAGAAACAGAGAGAGAGAGAGAGGCAGAGACACAGGCAGAGGGAGAAGCAGGCTCCATGCAGGGAGCCTGACATGGGACTCGATCCCGGGTCCCCAGGATCACACCCCGGGCTGAAGGTAGTGCTAAACGATGGAGCCACCCAGGCTACCCCTCAACTGAAAAACTTTAAATCAAAGTTTAGATCATCCTCTTCCAAACAGTTCATTGCAAGACTTTCTTGTTTTTGTTTTTATTGAAGTTCAATTTGCCAACATATAGTGCAACACCCAGTGCTCATCCCATCACATTGCAAGACTATCTGAGGGTTACAGTGGTCTCTAAACTTGCCCGCCATAGATGGTGATAGAAACTGACTCACCATGTCAGTGGGTCGGGCAGGAGCGGCCCTGCCAGCCCCCTCACTAGCTGGTCTGGTCTTACCATCAGCAGACAGCTCAATATCATAACCGTTCTTTCTTGAATGGGGCCCAGAAGAGATTTCAGTTAAATAACATGGGGTTAGGAACAGCTTTTGATCTACTCACACCAGAACAAAGGAGCACTTGAAACAAGACGATTTAAGTGCAGACGAACACCAACTGGAGCTCTACACAGGCTTCAGACTTCAGTAAGACCAGATCTATTCATTTCCTACCTTTAAAGTTGACGACCTCAGAAATCTAAATAAACTGTGTTAAGGGGAGTGGAGGCAAGTGTAGAGATTTGAACTGTACTTGAGTCAGCCTGGATAGAGGCTTGTGGTTCAGAGGCCTTCAGCTTTTACCAACCTCCTCCTCGAGTGAGTGGCTGCAAAGAACCTTCCTCAGGATGGCAAGTGGTCTTCCGAAGACCCCCCATCTCAACGTCAGAGCAGCAGTTGGGAGTTTCTCCTCTACATCTCAACTTGGTAAAGGCTGGCTAACAGGGGCCACACAGGGTCAGGAGGAAAGGACTGGGGGTACAGGTAAGTCATCGAGACCGAAATTCAGAAGTATTTTTATGATTTACTAAGTTTTTTCCCCATGTGTTAGCTTTGTGAATCTGGCAGGTTATCCAGCTGTTGAGGCTTTTCCTCACCTGTGAAATGACAGCATCGTTCTTATTTTAGAGCCTTGGGGCTATGGTTGGTGTAATATGCTTGTGAAGTAACTGGCACTCCCCTAGCATGTGGCAAAGGCTAATAGCTGTTATTATTCATAGGCATTGATTATTCATTCACTGGTTATTAAGGTCTTCCCTCTTTGTTCAGGAGGTACTGTCATTACCTTATGGGAGAGAGAGTCAAAAATCCCCCAGAAGAGCTTCTCGGTCAGGTGCAGTTCTTCTTCCACAGCTAGACCATAGCTCCCCCATCCTGAAGGCAGGCAGTAGTACTTCCAGCACTGTTCATAGTGATTCATCAGAAGCTGGGAGGTTGGAGCCAGATTGCACCAGTGAGTGGGGTAGAGAAGATCCACAGGCATCCGCAACATGTAGGGGAGAGCAAAACAGCAGACAGCCCACATGAGAGTGAAACCAGCAGCTAGAACAGCTGGGTGATCTAGGGAGAGGCCCCTGGGCACCACTGGGAATGGCCTGCTTGCCTGCCTAGAAAGTTTTAGCCCGAGCTGAATCCGCCTGGTTAATTCCAGGGCCTTGTAGTGTGCTCCCAGCAGTCGGGAAATGGAGAAGGACTGCTTCTATCTCAACTGAGAAAATACTACCCTCTGACAGTCCTTGCTGTGCGACATTCTGGGCACTCGGAGGTGGGAAGAACTTCTTCTGAGCTATTTGTTTATGAATCTAGAAGATGCTGAGTGATGCTGATGTGGGAGTGATGGGGGGCATGTTGTGGGTCTGAAGGTTTTCTCTACAGTGATTACTGCTCATGGCCTTCCCTGCTTTTCTCTCCAGCCTTCTTCCTGGTAGCCCAGCCACATTACAACCGTTTGGCATGCGGCCAGTAGAGGGCAGACGTACCACGCCCACGTTCCCATCCCAGCCGCTGGGATCCGCTCTGAGAAAAATCCTAAGAGCCTAAGACCTAAAAGTGAGTTTACTGAGTACTATTGATGCTTTTTCCTCAGGACCCAGAATCCAGCTGACCGTACAGGCCTGCTGAAGAAGCATGCCAAGCTGAACTGTGAAAGTCATGGTTTTCAGCTAGAATACTTATTGGGATTAAGATTAGAGAGAACAAACCCTTGGAGGGAAGTGGAGTCTCTGACAACATGCAAGCTGTTTTCTCCAGGGCATGGAGATGGAGGACTGAACTAAAGGATTCTGGGAATTCTATTTATTCCAGTAAAGTGCATCTTGGGATCCTTCTTAGACTATTTCTGAAAAGAAGGAAAAGTTCTGTTACATCGCCACACAGAATTTTCAGGTGTGGCTGGCCATTTCCGACACAACGAATATGCAAATACGACAGGTACCTTATAGATAAAAGATAAAAATCATTGTTCCTGGGTGGGGTGGGGGAGCAGTTGACTGTGTGCCCTCCCACCCAGACCCAGATGCTCCCTTTGCTAGTGATAAAACTTTTGTAATTTATGAGAAAATCATGAAGGAGACTGCAAATAGCTCTGTGGCTGTACTTTCCATTGATAAAGGACAATAGAGACAAGAGCAAAAAAACAAAACAGAGGGTCTGTGATGAGAGAAAAAGAAGGCACAAAACAGTACAGAATAGTAAAAGGACAATTTAGGTTCTGTATTTGAATGAATAATCAAAGGCCTTCACAGTTTTTGGAGATTGAAAACATTCTGAAAACCCAATTAAGGCATGAAAGTGCAAAATTCAAGTCCCCCTCATTAACTTCTGCTAAATAACATGTAGTCAGTGGGAAGCAATTAAAGAAAATTGGAGGAGTTAATGATCTCCTCTCTGCAACCTAGACTCAAGAAGGGGTTTGACATGGTGGGTTGTATCCTGTTAGCCCTCAGCTTACAAAAGTAAAGCCCATTTAATGTGTATTTTATTCCCCCAGTTGTGAAGACCTCACATTTTGCCAGGCAAGTTTCTGTGCTGGGGACAGTATTTCTGTAACAGCAAGGAGGTTCACCTTAAGAGGCATTTTGCAGTATTCGTTGAGCTGCGGCACATCAAAAACCAGACGTCGCAAGAGTTGCTGTAACATGGAAGGCCTCAAGTGACTGCAGTGTGAAATAAAAACACAGAGAGTTAAACAGTAAGAAAGAAAATACTGAAGGAAGAAAGAATGAAGAAAGAAACACTCATCCATAACCATATACTGGAGCTAAGCCACCAAACACTTAGCTCCTAAAATAAGATCTTGGGTAATCACAGTGAGTATGGGGGCCCCTGGGTGCCTCAGTTGGTTGAGTGTCTGCCTTCGGCTCGGTCATGATCCCAGGGTCCTGGGATCAAGCCCTGTGTCAGGCTCTCTGCTCAGTGGGGAGCCTGCTTCTCCCTCTGCCTGACATACCCCTGCTTGTGCTTGGTCAAATAAATGAGTAAAATCTTTAAAAAAAAAAAAAGTGAGTACAGTTGACTCTTGAACAACAGGGCAGTTAGGGGTGCTGATCCCTCTCCTACCCAGTCAAAATCCATGTATAACTTTTAGGGTCACCTAGGTGGCTCAGTTGGCTAAGCGTCCGACTCTTGATTCTGGCTCAGGTCATAATCTCAGGGTTGTGAGATCAAGCCCCCTTTCGGACTCCGAACTCAGTGGGAATTTGCTTGAGATTCCCTCTCTTCCTATGCCCTTCCCTCCACACTCTTGCTCTCAAATAAACAAAACTTAAAAAAAAAAATGCACATGACTCTTGACTCCTTTCAAGACTTTACTAATAGCCCACTATTGACTGGAAGCCTTACCAATAACATAAACAACTGATTAACATATATTTTGTGTTACTATATACTGTGTTCTTACAATAAAACCTCAAGAAAATGTTAACAAAAATCATAAAGAAAATACATTTATAGTACTGTAATTATTGAAAAAAATTCATGTACAAGTGGACCCGCACATTTCAAACCTGTGTTATTCAAGGGTCGACTGTATAAGTTAAAATATAGAAAGAGGAATGTGTGGCTAACGAATTGAGACACCTAAGGTAAAGCCTCATTACCAAATGACAAGGTGTTATAGGGCCTATGCACACTCAAAATACAGTCAATGATTAGGTGCAAAGAATATAATAGAAAGAAGGGACAGTTGATTTTACAACTGTCTCTAAGGGCTAACTGTCCCTTGAACTTTGCAAATGATGAGGCTGGAGTTTACCAGTACATAGGTGGAATCTGAGGCCACCTACTGGTGTAATTGGAAGGGAATTTAAGGCCTTCTGAAAATTCTAAAATCCTCACTACTGAAATCATTTCTTTAGGTTAAGGTTCTCTCCTCAAAAAAACTCCTTTAACTGGCAAATGCAGTAACTAATTGGAGAACAATTTATCAAATTATCAAAGAGGCCATAGCCTTGGTAGTTGATGCAAGTAAATTCTGAGAGAGAGAAAGGAGAGATAAGCAACACTGATTGTTTTTAGTTGTGCATTGCCAGGCCTTTTAAAACACCCAGTGGCACCTCCAAATTCTCTGCCCAGGAGACTACCTGTACATATACATGTAGTTTAGCAAAACCCCCCAAATCCATCCACACATGGGTAAGGGGCCATGGAGGCCAGGTTAATGGCTCTAATATTAAATGCTGGAATGCTAGGAAAGAAAGCCTTGGAGGTGCCTACGAGGAGGACAGATGTGAATGGAGATGGACAATAGAACTCATCTGACAACTTTTCCAAGAGCCAGTCTTGTGATAAAAAGCCTTGGGGTAAAAAGTGAAGCGTATAGCAAGTAAATGGCCTTGTCTCTCAATCTTGTAATTATAACATAAAATCAATTATTAATTATAATTATTGCTTGCTTTTTTTTTCCAGGTAGCCCTCGCCCTCCAATACATAGCCCTCTCTCATGTGATTAGGAGACAACTCATTCAACAAGAATCAGGACCACATCCAGCTGGCTGCTACAGGGGATGCCTGCTGGTCCTATCTCCAGGACATTCTAGGGCAGTGGTGCTCAACTTTGGCTGCATTAAAGAGGCACCTGCAGAGCTTCAAGTGAGAGGCCTGGGTCTCCTCACTAAAGGTTTGATTTTGGGTGCTTGAGGGATGGCCTGGACACTGGGGTATTTATTTTGTAGCTCCTTATGGGATTCTGATGGAAAACACTCTTTGGACAGCAGATCAGGGTCTGGACCATGCTGCTGAGATATGCTATGGGAAGAGCCCTTCTTCCTTTGACCCTGTCAGACTTAACGTAGTTTCCTAAGGGATGTTTCTTAGGATGACATCCAAGTTTCTTGGGATGACTTTGTCCTGGGTTGCTCTGATACCTCTCCACAGTGGTGAGAACTACTGCCCTTAACTCCCCACTGGGACTGGAGATTCCTTCTTACCTTTGTCCCAGGTCTTTGAGGCTTAGGGGTGGGCTGCTTTGATTCATACTCTCAGAGCTGGCCTCTGTGTAAAGATCCACTTATTTAGTAGAGGAAGAACTTGCTTCTGGCTCTATCTTGGGAATCAAAACATTAGTTCTTAATCTGAACACTGACTACTTGCCTGAAAGACAGTCTCATCTTTTGTTCCAGGAACCCTCAGGGCAAGAGCCTGAGCTGTGTGTCCCCCATTTCTCCATAAGTGAGAGATGAACTCAAGGAGGAGGTGATCAGAAAGCTTGTGGCAATGGGAGGAGGGGGACCCAGCATATCCTAAGAGGAGATGACTGAGAAAGGGCTGCTGTATGGCTAAGGCCTGGAAGCTTCCTCAGACCGGATTTACCAGTTTTTCAATCACACAATTAAATGCAGCTGACAGGGAAGCATACATGGAGGTGAAAAACACGGGTGGGGAGTACTCACTTGCAAATAGCAAGCAAACATTCTTCTATGGTGTCCCTCTGAGCTTTGGTGAGGGACCGTCCCTTGGAAAGCCTATATATTGTCTGTAGTGTAGAATCGATCAAAGAAGTGTAGTGTTCTGTTCCGGCAAAGAGCGGGGCGCATCTTGTGAGGAGCGGGAGCACAGCAGAACACAAATACCTATTGAGTGCAAGCGCAGCCTCCGTGGTGCTTAGGGAAACCTACGAAAGGGGGTCGAAACACCAGTTAACCCCCCTGGGAAAGACAGAGCAGAGCTTACCCTGGGTACGGAGCTCCCATCTAGCAGGTGGGAAAGCTCACACACGACAGGGTTTCAAGGCAACTGAGTGAACAACTTTCTACCTTGTCAGTGGACCTACTTCTCTTGTGCATTTTAAATGAGAAAATAAAAAGTCTGGTTAAAAGAAAAAAAAAAACAGAAAGAAAGCAAAGGCGGGCTGGCCCCAACTCCTTCCAAATGATGCATAGCCATCTGTTTGCCTCAAAGAGGGATCCTAAAACCTACTGAAACCAGCTGATGACCCATCCAACCCCACATTCTTCATGTTTGCAAAGCCCAGCTGCCAAAGCCACTGTATTATTATTCTGTTTGAGCTCTCTTTTCTCACCTTGGGGAGACTCACAAGTTGTCCTCTTGTGGTTTTGAGATTAGGAAGTGCTTATTGGCTAAGCAAGCCATCCAACCACAGGTTTTGTGATAGGTTTGCAGATGGAAAGTGGAGTTCTGACCCCATCACTTAATTTATGAGCAATGTGAACCATTCACGGTCTGATAGATAGCATGAGGGTGGAAGTCACTAAAGGGAAACTAACTTTGCATGGGAAAACGGTACGTGATGGAAACTTAGGACCTGCTCTAAAACTCTGCCGTAACTGTCACTCACAGTGTTCTTTCTCATTCATTTAGCCAGGCGAGATATAAGCAAGGCCCCTTCAGTGACACATAATCAAAGTATTCTTAGCTACCATCTTGGAAAAGCGAAGAACTTCAAAAGAAACCTTGAGATCCACAAAGATAAAATCTCATTACACCCTATGATTATCACAGCTGTTAGATCTGTAACACATTTTCTGTAACATACGATGTGATAAACTGTCTTGAACAGTACACATTTCTGAATTATCAACAGTTTGTCTTCGAGAAGATTCAGCAATCAAACGAAGAGCAAATCTTTCACATTTATCATTTTGACAAAGTTGTTACAATGCGGGAAGGACAGAGCTTTCATTCCAGTGGTTTAAAAGTTTTCAAAAGAGCATGCATGAAAATGCATAGACTGAGGAATGAATGTTTAACTTCTTTTGCTGCAGATGGTGCTTAGGGAAGCATGTAATTTGAACACCAAATGGTAGAATAGCATTTGCTGTTTATTTGATCTATCTATATATAAAAAAGCTCTGATCAGGAACCTTGTGAGTGTCCCACAAGTTAAAAATAATTACGATTTTTTAAATCAAGGAATTTACAGAAAAATTCAAAGCAAAAGTAGCTGTGGAAACATTATTTTCATTATCCAAAAGGACCATATGTTCCTAACACTTTCATGGATAAGCCATTTCTTATCACCATGCCACAGATAGGAACAGGGCTCCCATTCAGATTGGGGGTTGCACTGTTTCCCATTGCTGGGTGATCCCATACATTTTGTGAGTAACTCATTCAAATAGAACTCATCCTGGTTAAGGGTGCTGGCTAGCTGACCACCTGTCCCGGAGCTCAGACTTCTATCTCTGTTGGACACTAGGTGGAGCCTTTGAGAGACTTTGAGATTGATCAAGAAGACCTGCTTCACCTGGCTGAAAGCAGCCCTACACTGGCAAGACGTCTTTAGACTTAGACTAATCGAATTGTTCTTTTCTCCTTGAACCCAGGACTCCTGGTGCACTGTTCCTAACTTGGGACATCATGTACCTAAACTTTATAACTCCTGAGGCCTCCTGTCTTGATGTCTATTGATGCCGTATTACTCTACTTCACCCTTGACTTTCGAACTTGGGTTTGCCATTGGTCTCTGGTCTTGACCTTGTCATGCCCAATACACCAAAATTGCTTGACTTGACACTATCTTTCCTGATAGCCAGTGCAAGAACCTTTAAGGAAGGAGAGTGGAGAGAGTATTTCCAGCCTATAAGGCTTCCAGCTAGCCTTTTCATAAGCAATAAGCCCTGGTTCTCAACTGAGGAAGATTTTGTCCCCTAGGGACATTTGATGATATCTAGAATTGGTTTCATAGGTGATTCTACTGGTATCTGATGGGTAGAGGCCAAGGATGGTGCTAAATATCTTAAATGCACAGGATGCACCCCCACAAGAGATGGTACCAAGTTTGAGAAACTTGCAACAGTGGAACCTGGATTGAATATTTGAAGTGAAGTTTACCTACATTTAAGTCTCCAGCACAAATTAAGATCTTCCATTTCCTGATGCTTCTGTTCTTTCACCCTTTAAAACAGCCTGCTAACATGTAATCAGTAAGTAGATAGGAAATATTCACTTTGAAATCCAATGTTACTATTGTACCATGATGGGAAAACTATTTTTTTCTATTTTAGCCACTTACTGTATCTAGAGAGGCAGAAGCTCTTAAGTCGGGTAAAAATCCAACCTCTAGCAAGTGGAGCAGAAAAGTCTGATCCTTAATGCCATAAACACGATCCAAGAACAGCACCATGGGAGCCTTGTGGTCAGGGCAGAAGTTGGCTGCCATATCCGGCTCGCTGATGGACCCATCTGAAAGACACACAGAGAACGTCACATCCCCTCTTCTATCTCCGCAGACTCAAAGGCAACATGGAGCATGTCTATGCCTTGTTCTCCCGATAAGCAATAGGAATACAACATTGTGCTGGGGCCAGCTGATACTGGCTTGGAAAAGCTGGTTGTTTACATTTCAGGAATTTTTTTGAGTCAGTTATTAGATATACAATAGTTTTGTAAGAACTAAAATTTACAATCAAATTATACATAGAAAGGTGACAAGTATTCAAAACTAATCACCTCCTAATGATCTTACTATAAACTATACTCAAAGTTATTCACATCTATTTTACTTGCATGTTGGAAATACAATATGATGGTGTGCTATGTGTGTTCTTTTTCCAAACCCACGTCTTAGTGACACATATTGATATCCTGAAATGGACCACAGGACCAGAAGTCCTTGAGAGGACTTGCACCACAGAAATGGGCGAATACCAGGAACTGAGGCTTGAGTTTTTGCTTTGTTGCTTGAAGACACAAGAAAGGAAGGGAGAAAATGTAAGATAGATTAAATACGAGAATGTGTCTTTTCTGTAGCCATGACATCGTAAATAGCACAAAACTGATGAAATATCCTCCTTAGTATTTGGAAACTATTATCTGATTAGGTGAAATTGAGAACAGATCATCCAGCAATTCTAATCTTATTTTGATAAAAAAGTTCAAAGATTAAGTGAGGAACACCATGAAGAAAATAAAAACTCCTTGACTTGGAGAATAAGGACAGGAGTTTAAAAGAGGATACAAAAGAAAAACAGTCTTCTTCCTAATGTTTTGTTCACATCAAAAACTAGGAAAAAGAGCCCCTACGTGATCAAGCTAAGTCAGGGCACATTTACATACTGAACTTCATAAGTTACCCTGAGAGCCGCAAAAGTTTAGTGCCATCCAGCTGAGAGCCTTGTTCAGCCCGGGGTTCAGTGCAGGGCGCTGGCAGCACCAGGAGGGAAGGGACCCTCCCAAGACGCTGCCCGCCTCTCCTTTACTGGGCACCAGGGGAAGGTAGATCTGAATGGCGGAGACTGAATTAATCTCTCATCCACACTCTTGTGTTATGAGGAACGTTACTTAAAAAAAAAAAAAACTTTTTAATTTTATTCACTCATTCATTCACTTAAGTAGGTCCTACTTCAGAGCTTGAACTCACAAGCCTGAAATCAAGACCTGGGCTGAAATCAAGAGTCTGACATGCAACCAACTAAGCCACCTAGGCACCCCCCCCACTGAGGAACATTACTTTTATAGGATACTAGTGTTTTGTGTTCAAAAAGTTTGGGAAATACTAAGTACAACATTTATTTTATCATGTTTTTGGAGGCGCCTGGGTGGCTCAGTCAGTTGAGCATCTGCCTTTGGCTCAGATCATGATCCCAGGATCCTGGGATGGAGCCCCATGTAGGGGCTCCCTGTTCAGTGGGGAGTCTGCTTCTCCCTCTGCTACTCCCCCTGCTTGTGCTCTCTTTCTCAAATAAATAAATAAAATCTTTAAACAATCATGTTTTTTCAAAGACTCCATAATCTTAATGTTCTTCATAATAAAAGTGCTTCGAGACGGATGTCACCAAGATCAAGGAGCAAGAGACCCCAGTCTTTGCCTGCCATAAAGATCAACAATTAGACAGCTATCCAGGAACAAAAACACCACTGGGAGCGGTCAGGAGTCTACATGAAAAACTTGAACAACACAGTAGAGAAAAAACTCAGAAGAGCTGCATTAGAATATAAGGACACATTTTGCTGGCATCATCCCAGACTGGCACTGTTCAGTGCCAAGCAGGAGCAACTCAGCTAGAAAGAGTTCTCTTCACAAGGAAAGGGGAATGGCTGAATAGTCACCTCCTCCAGCCTTTTGGGGCACTACATACAGGACATCCTTCAGTCTCACCCCACCTAGGAACGAGTGAAGTGGAGATGTCTCAGAACAAGAAAGAAGGGCAAGAGCTGCCAGTATCAACCATGCAGTGGGAACCCCCCTGGTTCTTAGTGACCTACCCTGCAGGGGACCCCAGCAGCTCTCGCCATGTAAGACACTAACATCCAGCACAGCCACTGTGAAGCCCTGGCAGACTGCCCAGGTTTTGTGTTTGCAAATGCCCAGCCACCTGGGTCACTTTCCACTCCCCATTCCCTCCTTGCCAGAACCCAGGATCTGCACTGGCAGGCAGTCCTGGGCTCTGCAGCTGTGTGAGTGTAGGGTGCCAGCCTAGACCCTTACAGCTGATGCCCATCAATGTGTGTGCCCTTGGGAAGACTTCCATCACTGGCCTTTATTGCCATGCGCACTCCCGTAGTGACATCCTGCAAGCTATGGGGGTGCACGCCGACATGTGGGACCCCGCTGCTTGTAGGCCCAACTCTGGCCTTGCTCCGGTCAGTGGCCTGCACTGCTGGGCTCATTTGCAGCTAGTACCTACAACTATGAACTTGCATCCCATTGGCCTGAATCTTGTCACTGGCTTCCACTGCTGGACACTCATGGTGAGACCCTGCAGCCACGGGTATACACATCAATAGCCAGGGTCTGTGTAAGTGCTAGTGTGCCCATACAGTTCACCCTGATACTTGCTGCTGATCCTGGCTCTGGCTACTCTATTTGTGTCTGTAATGGGCCTATGCCACTACAGGCCCCTGCAGCTGGTCCCTCCAGTGGAGTGTGTATACACCACAAGCTCAAGCTACCAGCACTGGCTGACCTCATTCCTAGTGGCTAGAATGTGGACTTACAACTGAGGACCCCAACAGTCCTTGCTACTGGTGATTCCCAGTAGCACTTGCCAAGGACCTCATAATTATCAAAGTGGTGGACCCCAGTGGCCTGAGCTGCCAAGACATCATGTCCCCTCACCCCCAGACCCAAAGCCAACACACACACCCCTGTACTTAGTGTCCTGTCCCACTAGACCTGGGGTCACAGCACACTCCAACATGCCCTCACCTGCAGGTGAAGGTCTTTCCTTACCAAAATCAGTCCATTAAGTATGGAAGATGTGACTGCTTCTTCCAGTGCGTATCTCTGTGAGGCTATAGGTATACAAAAGAGAAGGGAAACAAGATACCACAAAAGGTACACAGTAACCTAGTAATTGATGCCAAAGAAATGGAGATACACGAATTACCTGACAAAGAATTCAAAATAATTATTCTCCAGATGCTCAGGGAGCTACAAGAAAACACAGGAAAACAATGAAACAAAATCAGGAAAATACAAGAAAATGAGGTAGGAAACATAAAAAACAAACACAAGTTTTGCAGCTGAAGAATACAATGACTGAATGAAAGAATTCATTGTTTAGAGCACACCACTGGACTGAGCAGAAGGATCACTGAGCTTAAAGAAAGATCATTTGACATTATCCAGGCAAGAGGAACAAAAAGAAAAAAAAGAATGAAAATGGATGAAGAAAGCCTACGGAATTAATGGTACACCATTAAGAGAAACAATCTACATATCACTGGAGTCCCACAAGGAGAAGAGAGGGAGAAGAAGTAGAAAGCTTTTTAAACTATTGTTAAGAACTTTTCAAAACCAAAGAGATCTCTGACATTTAAGTTCATGAAGCTAACAGGTCATCCCCAAACCTATAGAATGGGAAAAAATATCTGCAAACCATGTATATGCCAAGGAGCTAAATCCAAAATATATAAGGAACTCATACAACTCAAAAGCAAAAGACCCCAAATAATCCAATTAAAAATTAGCAGAAGACGGATCCCTGGGTGGCGCAGCGGTTTGGCGCCTGCCTTTGGCCCAGGGCGCGATCCTGGAGACCCGGGATCGAATCCCACATCAGGCTCCCGGTGCATGGAGCCTGCTTCTCCCTCCGCCTGTGTCTCTGCCTCTCTCTCTCTCTGTGACTATCATAAATAAATAAAAAATTAAAAAAAAATTAGCAGAAGACAGCCAGATGTTTCCCCAAAGAAGACAACCAGACAGCCAACAGACACATGAAAAGATGCTCAACACCACTCCTCATCAGGGAGATGCAAATCAAAACTACAATGACACACCACCTCACACCTGTCAGAATGGCTACTATCAAAAAGACAAGGAATAGCAGATACTGGCAAAGATGTGGAGAAAAGGGAATCCACTGCTGGTGGGAACATAAATTGGTGCAGGTGCTAGGGAAAACAGTATGAAGACGCCCCCCCAAAAATAAGAACTAGAACTGCCATATGATCCAGCAATTCTTCTGGGTATATACCCCCAAGGAAATGAGATCACCATCTCAAAGAGACACCCACATTCATATGTTCACTGTGGCATTGTTCACAATAGCTAAGACATGGACACAATCTGAATGTCTGCTGATGGACGAATGGATAAAGACAATGTGAATGAACACACACGCACATTCTCACACACAGAGGAATATTATTTAGCCATAAGAGGGAAGGTAATCTTGCCATTTGCAATTATATGGATGGACCTCGAGAACATTATGCTAAGTGACATAAGTCAGAGGAAGACAAATACTGTATGGTCTCACTTATATGTATACAAAAAAGGTAATTACATAAGGCCAAGGATGTGTTGATTAAATTTATTGCAGTAAACATTTGTAGTCTGTATATATGCATGAAATCATCACATTGTGCACCTTAAACTCACATAATGTTATATGCCAGTTGTATCTCAATAAAGCTAGAAAAAATGTGATACACTCCAAAGCATTTCTCAAACTTATTTGACTCCAAATTTCTTAGCACATACACATCAATTAGTATTTTCTACAAAAGTGTTCCTTCGAATGCCAGTTTGGGAAACACTAAAATAGTCCGAGTCATGTTATCTTTTTAATTCCTCCATCTTCCAGGAAGAAACTACCTGGATAGCAGGTGGAGGGAACTGGAGAAACTGAATGCTTTTGGGAAAGTATACATTTTGCAAAGCTAACACTGTATGATGCCAAATCAATCATCCAACTGGCACAGGGAGAAAACTCTTCATATCCATGGCCATGAGGTCCATGGGACTCTGGCAGAAGGGAACTTAAGCAGGCCTTGTCCATCCTAAGCAGACCTTGTCCATCCGCTGCCACACCTGGCTGCATAATCTGGGGACACTGAGGCAAAGGAGGAGGAGGATTGAGATGAGAACTTTCATTTGCCCCATTCCAGCAGCCTCATTCCAGAGAGTTAGGGTGCTCAGAGGACTGTGAGCTTTAGAATGGCTGTATCTGCCTGGTGGAGGGTCCAGGAGTCTCGGATACAGGGGAACAGAGGAGAGAGCAGCCAGCTGGAGCCAGGAGAAGAACTCTTCACTGCCAGAAAAAGAGCCAGACCCTCCCAACGCCCTGAAAGTAGGAGCCTGGAAGGACAGACCACCTACCACAGTGGCAGACAATCCTGACCCTGAGCAAGTGGCCCCCTAGGAGACCAGCAGGACTCAGACTTCAGCTGCTTCTCTTACCTTTGTTCAGACAGGGCAGCTTTAAGGGGATGCTGATGATCCCAACCAGATCCTCGGTGGGGACCAGGGAGCGCAGGATTGACCTGATCCGGATGGCTTCCCCCTTTCCCGTCTGGATAAGCTGCAATGCAGGGTTGGAGAATGAGATTAAGGAGGTTCCCACACCCCCTCCCCACCCCACCTCCAAATGTCTGGCAGGGAAAGCGTCCTTAAGGTGTGGGTATGCTTCTATACTTCCCTAACTGCCACCAACACTTGTGGGCATGGGGGAGAGAAGGGAGTGTTCTCTTGATTTTCTAGAAGAGGTGCTACTGAAGGAATAACTGACCAAGGAGGTCACTTGATTCCTTTGTGTAATCACAACAGCCATGTGGTGATGGTGCAAGTCTCTGTGGTACATGTGGGGGCTGCTGCAGACTGCGAGCATCACTGGGCTATAGGAGCCCTCAGTAGCCATAGCAGAAGTGTTGATGCTGTGACGTCTAGACTTTGAAATTCAGTGAAATATAGAAGTGGCTGATGAATTTTGTTTCCTAAAAGTCTGATTAATGTTGGGGCTGTGGGCGGACAAGAGGAATTTAGAGAATGTCATAGAGGATGTGAGCATCTCAGTGGAGTTATCCTAAGGTGGATAACCTGAGGTACACATGAATAGGCCAACTGGTGTGTACAGGTTACATCCTCCTGAAGTGGGGGTGGCGTGCATGCTTCTGGACATGGGCTCTCAGCCGAGAACTGAACTGTCATGGATTCAGGATAGAATGTGCCCTGGTCAGCTGGATGGTATGCTGGGATATGGCTCTCAGAGGCTGCAGGGGGAAATGCCTGTGCGCTCACCCCGTGTGTCACCTCTCATTCCTGTGGTTAAAGGGGAGGCCGTCAGTGATGGTGGCATCTACCCTCCCACCACCACTTACAGAGTAGGGGCCCAAAGGACGGGTGCTTGAGAAAGTGTTAAAGCAGAGGGGCAGGCAGACAGGAACTCCTTCTTAGATGGGGCTCTGAGGGCTTAGCTCTCCCATGATGGTTGGTGTCTTCCTGAGAACAAGCCAACTGTGTAGCTTGCTTCTGAAGTAATGACAGGTGGACGGGGAGCTGCCAACTGCCCCATTCTGCCCCAAGACTGCAGAACACCCTAGTATTTCTCTCACTCCCTTTCAGGCTTCCTTTATTTATTTAAAGGCATAGAAATGGAGGGGTGGGCCTATGTGGATAAGGCTGGTTTATCACATACTAGGAACCAGAGTCTTCAGTTAAAAATTCTCGTCAGGCTCCCTTATCAAGATTTAGTCCACAGTACTTTTAACCTAGATTCTTCCATGTTGGAATAGTCTCCTTAAACACTTGGACATGGATTTGCAAATGGGCTAGATGGTGCTTTAGGCAAGCCCATGACATACTGGAAGAAAGGTAAGAGTGGATGCTTTAGCGCAGTATCCTATCCTATAGGTTGTGACTGATTAGTGGGTGTAAAATCAAATTAGTGGGTTGTGATTTGCATTAAAAAGCATGAAGTAGATTAGTATGGAATAGCAGGTATTAGAGTGCAGTGTCTGCAGTTAGGATAAATTTTGTATGTTAGGTTTCAATGGAAGTTATTCTATGATAAAATAGCTTTTATTATAGATAAAATAATTTTTCATCAAAAAGTTTGAAAGCTGCTATTTTAGCAGGTTCTATCTTTTGTTAGTATTTTTAAAAATATGACATATCCACCATGAACTTGTCCATGACCAAATGCACAGTCTCATCAACACCAGATACCACTGCTTATATCAACCCGATCTATGCTGCAAGCACTTTTGGGGGAGACCCTGGACTAGTCCAGATGCAGTGAGAAGAGCAGAGGGGAGAAGGCAGGCGGGCAGCAGAGCCTCAAGTGTGCAAACCAAACAACTCTTTTACAGAATGATCAAGTACACTTTTACATGAAAAATGTTTTAATCTTTTCTATTTTGGCATAAAAAAAAATCACGTCCTCCCTCACTTATGATGTGAGTCCTTCCGTGCAATAAGGTCACTCTCTCCCTGTCCTGAGCAGAGGTGAAAAACACAACTTTTGAGGTCAAACCTGGAAGCTTGAGAAGGTGTCCCATAAAAACAGAGACCTCTTTTTCCAGATGCCCACAAAGTTTCTCTCCGGGAAATAATCAAACGTGAACCACAGAAGAGACCACCTTCCTGGTGCCTCACACCGAGGGCACTGAGAAAAGAGGATTTTCCATGTGGAGTATCCCACTGACCAGAGTCAAGAATCAAGCTGTTCATTCTAACCCTATCGAGGGATACAGAAACCTAGTTTTTAGAGGTTTCTGAAACATACTATGTGGGTGATGTGCCCAAATAGCGCCACTGAGGAACCCCACAACACAGGTACTTGCCCGGGAGTCTTTCCTTTAGAAGGTGGCAGAATCAACTACGAGAAATGGAAATGACTTTTGAGGTTAGTGGAAAGGACGTGAGAGAGATGTGTGTGAGCCAATGCCAGAGACTGAAGAAGAAATTCCATTCAGGAGGTCTCCAGGGCTCCTCACTCAAGCCCCTCGAACCTGCCCTCTGGGAACTCACATGCATTTCAGGAGCACAACGACCCAGCAGATCTATAAGAGCTGAATAAAAGGACATAATTGCGTTGCCCATGTGCACGATCTCTTCATCCTCACTGTCCTCCATGCTGTGGAGAGAGAACCAACATGGGGGAGGTGTGAGGAAGCATGGCAGGTGTGGCCACGTTAGCAGACACGAGCTGCTTGACGCAGAAACCCTCTGCTCATCCTGAGCATCACGCAACCTTCACCCTGGACGCCTTCTCTACCAACAAGGTGGTTTTGCTCAGTAAGTTCAAAGGACCCAAGTATTTGTCCGTGGAATTCATAGGGTGCCCTGAATTATAAGGACCAAGTACTGACATGAGCTGATCTTGTGGACCATACGTACCTATGGAGTGGCACAGTAATCCCCGAAGCTCCTACCAACCACTCATTCTATTCTCCTTCTTGAATGTCCATGGAAAGCATATTGGATGAGGACTCAGAGAGGGTCAGTCCACGCTTGGTTCCATTGTGAACAAGCTATAGGACCCCAGCCTTGGTTTTTCCTCATGCTACATGAGGAAGGTAGGGCAGCTTGTGTTTTGGGTTCTTTCTAGTTTTACCAGATCACCTTCCAGAACAAATAGACAAAATAACCCCAACTGGCTAGGGAATTACCCCTGTTGGGTTGTTCCCATTCTCTAGATTCTGGGGTCTAATCTAGAGGCCACAATAAAGGAAAGGGAGCTGGTCACATTGTACAAGGACAAGACAATCTACCAATTCACCAAGTACATCCTGAGCCTTTCAATACTGGGGTAGTTGATGCTGTGATTTTTCACATTACTCTGTAGCTCTTTCTTTTTAACCTAAGGAATCAAATCAAAACACTTTCAGAAGGGAAAGTGGAAGGCACTATCTCTTTTTAAAAGTGAGGTAAGAGACGAGGCACTGAGGTTTAAATCCTAATAGGAATGGGCTGGAGTGAGACCATGGCCGTAACCTTGGTTGGTCCAGCCTCCCATAGTGATGCTGTAAGGGAGGTGGGGTGGCAGCTGAAAACCTTGCAGATGTCTTGATCTGCCTTTTGGAATAGGAGGGAAATAGGAGAAATACAAGGGGGTGAAGGTGATCCTGATCACTGGGTTTATTGAGAGAGTCAAGATGGCAATGTGCTTGACCAAGTGATTTAAAATGTGTTAACTATAAAGAACCTGTATTTTCCCCACAGGGGGATGGGTGGGGGATGTTGTTGACACCTCCTTCATAATCCAGGTACTGACGCTCTTTGTAAGCTCACCAACTATATTAATGCCACAAGACAATTCCAAGCACTTACACTTCTCTCTTGTATCCCTGAGAGGGGAGGTCGAGAGCTGGGTTCTCAGAGATCTTAATGGCGCCCTGCATAGCTGCCAATAGGCCGTTTCCTCCTTCACCTCGCAGGGCTGGCCCGAAGCACTCTGGGCGTCTGATGAGCAGCTTGACCACGACGCTAGCATTTTCTTCCACACTTTCACCTAAGGAAAAGGGCATTATTTCCTTTCATTGGAAAAGACAACAGTTTATTTCTAGCTGATGAGGTTGGGGAAAGAGTATTGGGTTGAGCTTATCAGTCATTCATAAAATTAGGAGGTGATACTGGTAGAGAGAAAGGTAAGCTTAGATAAATTAGGTCCAGATCTGCTTTTTTGAAGTATAAGATGAACCATTATTAGGACAGAATCCTACTTTGAAGTTTAGGATTTTGTGCTGTGATTATCTCACTACATTTAGATCCTCAGAAAGCAAGAAATTCACTACTGAGTCTTCCACAGATTACTGATTCAGTCACAAGTGACTTAGGGGACAAAGAACTTGACATCTTTATTAACTCCATGAGGGGCTGCTAAAGCATATCTTCTTCCTTCCCTGACAATGGGTAAAATGGTAATCCAAGCTGATGTGCCTCAATAAGCACCCAAGGAAGTGACATGTTAGCCCCTGAATGGCCTTCTCAGAGTCTTAAGGGTACCTCAGAACAACCAAGTTTGTGTGGACGTACATCAGGGCATTTCTGAAATTATCCAGATAATCTACTTGGTTATTCTGAAGTATCTCTCTGGAAAGCTGAAGGTTGGGGAATAGTATTCTGCTGGTACTTCTCTTTGGAAGAACACGGACCATGAAGACATGGCTCATTTCCTGAAGCCGTGATTAAGCAGTGGAACTGGAACCGTTAGGGAGGGGTAGCCAGTACCTCTCGGAGAACACTTGTCGCTGAAAGCGGTTTTACAGCTTGTTCAAACAACTTCATGAAACATTTTCTGTCTCAGATGAAATCTTACTTTGTGTTGAGAATTTATCCCTGGGCTAAGACTCTGAGAAAAGATTTTTTTGATCTTGTGTACTGGGTAAAAGTCGATAAAATTTTTTTTTTCTACAAGATCAGATATTCTTGGAAGATTGAACTCTATAAAAGAGGCTGCATCTTGATACATTGCTGCATTAATTTGTTATTCTTACATCAAATGATTTAATATATTAGTAGGCTAAAACAATAGCTATTTGTTATCTTGTGGTTTCTGTAGACCAGGAATTTGGGAGTGACTAGGCGAGGTGTTCCGTGGCCGGGGACCTCCCATGAAGATGCAGTCAAAATGTTGGCCAGCACTGCAGTCCTATGGAGGCTTGACTGGGCATGGCCATGTGCGTCTGTGTGTGCGTGCACGCGCGTGCACACACACAAGCTGTTGGCAGGAGGCTTCTGTTCCTCACCATGTGACCTCTCCATGGGGCTGCTGGAGTATCCTCACAACATGCCAGCTGGCTTCCCACAGAGCAAATGATCCGAGAGAATCAGGTGGAAGCTACAATGCCTTTTACAACCTCGTTGCACACTTTCACTTCTGCTATATCCTAGTCATTAGAAGTGACTCACTGAGTCCAGCTCACACTCAAAGGAAGACAAGTAAGGCTCCATCGTTTGGAGGGAGATGCACAAAAGAATTTATATTCTTTTAATAGATATTTTTTAAAAAGATATTTTAATACTATCACAGGAGTTAAGCTCTGTTTAATGAAAACTTTTATGAATAAACTTCAACGTGCTGTGATTAGAGCATGGAATGGAAACCCAGAAACCCTGGCTTCTCTAGCTTTTTAGGAAATCACTACGTAATCATGCACGCTGCTCAATCTCCCTGGGTCTTGCTTGCCCTATTGAGATACTCAGGCATCTTGTAGTTTTTTAGAGTGAGGCTATTAGTCTACTCCCACATGCAGAAGTTTCTCCCATCATGTCCAGAGAATCAGAGGGGCTGGGCCTGCTGTTCCAGTGCTTGAAATTAGCTTGTACTCAGCTCTTACGTGAACTCACCCCTGAACACACTTGATGTGACTCACAGCTCTGGAGAGCCTGCCCTACATCATAGCTGTAGCTGGCCTAGAGCTTGGCCTGCTGATATCTTTTTTATCACCCAAATGCCTGCATTGCAGAGAAAATTCAAGATTATAAATATACATCATGTAAGTTTTAGAACTGTGTAACTAGATTCAGAAAAGTTTTCATTCCACTGAATTCAAACAGCCCGTTGGCTTGCATTCACTGTTTGCTCAATCCTTTAAAAGACTAAAATTTTTATAAAGAAGCTCTTCTCCAAGTTTCATCTAATATATAGAACAGAATTTGCTTTTATTAAACCAGAATCCACATGAAGAAAATTCTCAGGAGATGCTAAAAGGGTAAAATGATCACAGCGGTGATATGGTGGAAAGAATCAATGAAGGAGAGAAACCGAAGAGAGGTTGAGTAATGTTATGCAATTTGTAGAAGATAAAATGATGATGCTAAGCCCTAGGGCCATGCTGTCCTATTAGTCAACCACTAGTCAAACCTAGCATTTATACTTGATTTAAAAAGCACCAAGAGAATCACCATGTTTGAGAGCAAATAATCTTAGCCACAGATATAATTCACAGTTCACTACTTTCAAATGTTGTTGGCCTCTAAGACTTAAGGCTTGAAGCTAAAACTTGGAAATTTTAAGTGTAAAAAATGGACAAAACCCTCCAATCTTAATATTGAAGCTTATTTAAATATCGTACTGTGATTCTTTCAGTTCTCAGGATGGAAACACTTGTGGGTCAGCCATGATCTTCACCAGCTGAAGTCAGATTTGAGGTATGCTCTGATAGAATAGAACCCACCTGGTAAATAGGAGACTTCTTACTGAGTTGATGAAAATCAATTTGTGATGAGTATCAGGACCATAATACTGTCACCTTGTGGGAATAATGATGAAACAGCTTTTGCCCTGCTTTCTTATTTCAGTTAAAATCCACAATAGTATGTAGTACCAAGCTTCATTTACCATTGTTATCATTAAAATGATTGATAAAGAATCCACGTATGTATGGATTCAGCACATTTGGGCTCCATGCCAAAATGCTCAACCATGACCACTGCTGAGATCCCACAGGCATTGGTGGAGGAGAAATGCTGAAGAGTTTACCTGGCATGAAAATAACAGGGTCACATAGCTTTTCAGCCCAGTCAGACTTCTTCACTTTGGTGCTTTGAGCATTCATTCACCACTGGCTTCTTTATTTGAATCACCTGTTTTCTATTACTTGTGTTGTTTTGACTATCTCTGGGATTTTATAGTTTTAGTTTGAGTTTTTAGAGAAGGTGTCACATTTCCTTGTCTTTGTCATTATAAGCCCATCCTGACCCCAATGACCAATTCCCTTCTCCTTCTTAGGCTTAGAGATTTAAGAAGGTCCACTGGAAGAATGAGAAAGGTGGGGTAGAAGATATTTCCCAAGCCTTATAATTGGTGAGAAGGTGTAGCTCAGACATTAGGTACTTAAGCCCCACTAGCCATAATTCAATTATACTTCATATTCCATCTTCTCTCACCAAGACTGCCTGAAGTGTCTCCTGAGTACAACATTGTGATGTTGTTTATAACTGTCTTAAACTTATTTAAATCTTTTACTGTTGGTCAATTTTTCAAAAGCTTGCTGGATCTTTGTAGCTATATTATAAATTTGAGAATAAGAACAATGTCTCAGACATTTTAATCCTAACCATCCTTAGTCTTCAGTACTAATATCACTCTTAAGAGTGGCTATTACATCCTTTGACTCTTTTCTGATTCTTTTAAGCATCTATACCTACTGTACCCTTAAAAGGTACTGTGCTACTTTGTGCTTTTGACCCTAGAATTTTTTTCTTGCTTTACTGAGATCAAATTAATATATCCTAAAAAGATTCATGTCCCCTAGATCAAGGGCCAATCAGTATGTTTTTACCACACTACTCTGTTCAACGGTGTCCATTAGTTTCTTCAAGACATTATTCAACATTTACCTTTTTCTGGAGGTATACTTAGGTTCACTCTACTGGGTTCTGATAAGCACTGTCATGTTTGGCATGCCAGTAGTCATGTGTGTCACCATGTAGATAGGTGTGGTAGGTTATAGAGTTTTTAGCAATTACATGTATGTGTTTCATAATTCCACTTAGGTTTCCTCTGTTTCCTGCTTTGATTTATGACTTCAGGGCTTTTAGAGCATGTCTCTTATCGCATCCCACAGTCTGTCATATACACTTTGCATGTCTCATAATGGATACCCAAGTTATGGCCACTGATGGCACATCTGCCTAGGAAAACAGATTCAGCAAAGCTAGGAATATTGTGTTCCTCACAACTAAGTTTATAGCCTGGGGAAGATATCACTAAAATACTCCGAGGACTCAAAGGAAGCAGGGAATAACTTTTCCCTTTTTCTTGTGAATTGGTAAGAAATCTTCCTTCTTGGAATCTATATTAGGAAGCGATTAATCAGACATCCAGACACATCTGTGTTAGACTGGTTATAAAGTTTACAACTGCTGGGTAAATAGAAGCTTCTCAGCTTCATTACTCCCAGAGTAAAACAACCCAAGGCTTCTGAGCAAGCTAAAAAAAAGTGGAGAAAATTATATACTTTAAGAAGTTCTTTTAAAGACAAATCTTGTTTAAAAAGATTTAATACAAACATTAAGAGAGATTAGTAAAATAATGTTAGAAAGAATTTTCCTATTCTATTATTTTTTAGCAAGAGCTTTTGATTTGGCTTTAATTTTTTTTTTTAAAACATTCACACCAGATAGTAATCCTGCAATTTTTGAACAGCTAAAAGGAAAATGCTGTTTCTTTTTGTTCATTAATTAGAAAGACTACTACCAAGACAATACTGCATGATGGTGTGAGTAATGTTTGGCCTGTGGGGCCAAACTACTCCAGTTCAAATCCTGGCTTTACATCCTACTAGCTGTGTGATTCTGGGAAAGGTACTTAGTCCCTCTATGCAACTGGGTCTTTCTCTGTAAATTGAGGAGGATAACTGACCTATCTCATTGGATTTTTATATTATGTGAGTTAATATGTCCAAAGGTGCTTTGAATAGTGCCTGGCACATAGTAAGTGCTCAATATGTGTTAGTTGCTATCATCACCGCCACCATCCTTACTCACTACCACCCACCACAGTCACTTTACATCCCACTATGACAATCCATCACCCATCACATCTCATCATCACCCACTATGACCACCCCATCATCACTCATCACTACCCACAACTATCACTGCACCTCTCATCACTAACCACTACCCACCCTCAGTCACCCCTAAACCTGCTATGACCACTACTCAATCATCCTATCCCCTCATCGATATCATCACTAACCACTACCCACTATCACCACCCCACCATCATCCATTATTGCCACCTGCCACCACCTACCATTACCCATCATGACCACTCTGACCACCTACCATGATCACCTAGAACACCTTTATCTTTCACTGCTGAGTAGAGGCCCCAAGATTGGCTCGGAAGTCCCTTTTAATCATCTTTTAGACATGAAAACTTTTCAGCCTAGCATTTAGGTTCTCTCTGGTATAGCTGCCTACCTACCCTTTAAACCTCACCTTTTGCCACTGTTACCCGTCTGTCTATCCTCCAGACCAACAGATCACTCTATTTCCTGAGCACAGCATGATTTAGTCTTGAGGCAACTGCTCCAGGGGCTCTCCAGCTGGATCACCTTTCCAGCATCTATGCACCTGAAAATGTGACCATTTGTAGCTCATTTCTAATATCACCTCCCCCATGAGGGCTATTCTGAAATTCTCAATGGGATATGAGTTTCCCCTCAGGAATCCTACAACATTCTGTCCCCTCCTTACTCTACTTATTATAGTGACGTCTGTTCATGTCTACTGCCCTTACTAGATGATAAGTTTTGGGGAAGCAGAAGCTATTTGTCTTTTGCCAAAACCAAATGTGGCCTTTGTATTACAGAGACACAATATACATTTTAATGTATACTGGGGTGCTTGGGTGATGCAGCTGGTTGAGCATCCAACTCTTGGCTTTGGTTCAGGTCATGATCTCAGGGTCCTGGAATCTCTGAGCCCTGCATCAGGCTCTTTGTTTAGCACACAGTCCACTTGAGATTCTCTTTCCCTCTGTGCCACCCCCGCCCCCCGCCTCAGTCATGCTCTCTCTCTTACAAATCTTTAAATACATTAAAATGTACATATTTTCCTACTGATGGGCTAATTTGCTAGTTTGTTGCTTTATGAAATTGCACAATAGAGAGTATGTGAAAAAGGCACAAAATAACCTAAAAGCAAAGGAATCGGACTACACATTTTGGTCTAGAGTTTAGTTCAGTATGGTCATATGTAACCAGCATAAGCAAGTATTGGAATTTGGGCAATTTCGATGGGGGCATAGTTAGTGGATTCCTTAGCCTTCATAACCTATATAGACAGCCCCACTGAAATGACTCATAAAGCTCTTGATATTATGGAGGTGGCCAAGATGAATGAAGAAGTTAGTCCTGGCTTGATTTGGTTTGTGTCATATAGTCTACTTAGATAATTTAGGGGAGATTTATGAATCCTCAAAAACCATTTAGAAATTTCCCTATTACCACAATGACTCTCAATTAATTCTGGACATGCAGTCATTTGGATAGAATGTGGAGCAGATTTTTAGAGGGTATGCTGACACTGGCCTCAAAGAAAATGGAATTCAGCAATGCTTGGTGACAGACAAATAGGGACACTGAAGGGTACACAGTGAGTGCTGCAGGAGATAGGTAATCAAGGATAAGACCAGGCGGGATAAGACCCAGGAAGAAAAGGAGGGAAAACCAGGATGATGGAAATCATTCCAATATTAAGAGTAGAGTATATTTCAGTAGAGGAAACTAAGCAGGTGGGACAGGGATGAAGTGAGACAAGAAGAGTACACAGGAATACAATGACCACATTGTGGCAACATACTTTGAGATAAACTCTTACACTTGGAACATTTGGCATGACTGCTCATGAGTTGCATATCTTTTTGCAATCATTTAAGTAGCCAAGCTGGATTACTCTGCCTGGAACTCCAATCTGGGAGAAGGGAGAAGGATCATAATGCTCATGTGAATATAAGTGAATGAGCATGGGAACAAAATCTTGGGACACAGGATACATTTCCAAGAAAGCAGACCACTTAATTTTACACAATATTCTATGTATTATACTTGGGCAACTAAAGAATTTTTGTAGACTTGGAATCCATTACAAATGGGAAGTAATTCATAGTAAGAAAAATAGTATTTAGAGTTGTCACAGAAATACTTCTCTCCTGGGAGTTTAGTTACCTTGTCTAGTTATCTAGTTATTCTTAATTTTATGCATGCATGTATCCATCCATCCAACACTCTAAAGATCTGAAGGCACATCTGAATTTAGCTTTGTGAAATATGTGAGATGAAGATATCAATAATCCCTTCTTTTACTGAGATAAGAGGTACAAAGCAGTGAAAAGCCCCAGGCTCTGCCTTGATTTTCTTGCTGGATCTGGAACTAGAGCTCAGTACTCTGTCCATTGGATGCTATTCTTGATCCTTCTCTGGCCTGATTCTTCCTGAGACTGTTTTGCCAGCTGCCACCTATAGACAGGAAGAAATGCAAAGGCCCTCTCTTTCCTCACATGTACCCAGGAGTATGCTATCTTAGATCTGAAAGGCATGAAAAATTTGGGACTCACTGTTCACAAAGACGGCAAACCTCAAGAAGGACAGGTAACGTTCCCCTTCAATGGGGTTCCAGCCGACATCAGGGTATCCTTTGGCTAGAAGCATGGGACAGCTCTGCAGGCCACAGCCTGCCAAGTAGGTTACCACCTGCCAACAACAGTACAAAAGTAAGTGTCTACGTTTTTTTTTTTTTTTTTTAACAAGATAGCTACAAGGCTTATAAAAATTTGAGAACAGAAGGGCTTTCATTCTCCTAGAAGCCAGAAAGAGCACCAAACTTTGAAGTTAATAATTCAGCAGGTCTGAAACCAGAACTTTCAGTTTATTGTTTCGAAGTAACCAACAGGACTGATTATTACTGATATGTAGGAATACTCCATGAGAAATAAGTTCCTCGGTTTTTCCAGTTCTGGCAAGAGGGAACTGCCTTTTAAACACAGCCTCAGGGCAGCCCCAGTGGCCCAGCGGTTTAGCGCTGCCTTCAGCTCAGGGCATGATCCTGGAGACCCAGGATCGAGTTCCAGGTTGGGCTCCCTGCATGGAGCCTGCTTCTCCCTTTGCCTGTGTCTCTGCCTCTCTCTCTCTCTGTGCCTCTCATGAATGGATAAATAAAACTCTTAAAAAAAATAAAAATAAACACTGCCTCAATGGGGTACCTCAGTGGCTCAGTAAGTTAAGCGTCCGACTCTTGATTTCAGCTCAGGTCATGATCTCAGGATCATGAGATCGAGCCCCGTATTGGGCTCCTTGCTCAGTGGGGAGTCTGCTTGGGATTTTCTCCTTCCCTCTGCCCTTCCCCCAACTCATGTGCATACTCATCTGCATGCTCTCTAAAAGTTAATGAATAAATCTTAAAAAAAAAAAAAAAACAACAACACAGGCCTAACTAGGGAGCATCTGGGGAGATAATGGTCCAGGTGGGCCATGTTTATTTGGCCATGGTATTTCAAGACCAAAATATTCAGTCACTAGTTGACTCAAGTGGGCATTTGACAAATCAGGGATTGCTACCTAAGTTCCATATTAACAATCATTGTTTCAAGTCAAAAGCCAAGATGTTAATTTGGGATAGTGAGTGAGAGGCCATAGCCAGTCAAGGGGATGGGATTGGTAGTGTTCTGTTTGTTTCCAGGTCACCAAAACTCAGCCCTGTGATCTTGTAGAATAGTTTAGAACTTGCCTACTTTTTAGAAGGTGTCAGCTAAAAAAAGCCTGGAAATGAGATCCTGGCTTGAAATGCAGTTGTTATTCTGAGTTAGCCTTTGATATTTTATGTGTACAAGAAGGGAAGAGTCCACTGTGCTGCAGAATCCCCAGAGTCTGGAACAGTATCTTTCATTTTTGAATCCCAGAGCCTGGCACATAGCAGATGGTGAAAAAATGGTTTTCAAGTGCATCATGTATTTGCTGATGTCAAATACCTGAAGCCATTTTGTGAGAATAATGAATCTAAGTCATAACTCATGAAAAACAATGATTGCACCTTTTCCTTCCTAAACCAGGAAGGATACTATTCTGCTTGGAGCTCAGACTTGATTTAGCCCTTAAAATGTTAAGAAAACATCAATAAAGGCAGGAATCAGGCAGTATTTTCAAGCTTACAGGTGCAGGACATTTCACTGGCCCCTGAAATAAGCACCCGCCTGTATGTGTGTGTGGAGGGTGGTGGTTGTTCAATCATAAGGGACCTAATTTCTGTTGTGATCAATGGAAAGGAAGAACTGCAACATTTACCTGTCCTTTCCCTTCTTCTCATAGGAACCACACGTGGGTGATTTCCTGACACAGGGCTGACAAGTCTATAACACTGTGCTGAGCCACTGGAACCACCTGAGAATGGGGCTGCAGACCTCATCCTGCCCCTTTACAGATCTCCCTAAGTCCCCATTTCTCCCCTTTATCCAGCCTCCCTGCCTCTCATGATCCTATCTTGCATCTTCCAAAGGAGGCTTAGAGTCTTTGTCAAACATGGTCATTTCAAAAGCTGAACTGCAGCTGAGGATGGGCACTGGGTACTGAACCAGGTGGCACTATCTTGTTATAAGAGAACCATTAGCCACTTTTTAAAAATACAGGCATCAGGTATCTCACCAACTAAACACTGAGTTGTTTGTTTGAGAGAGGGCATGTGTGTGTGAGTGGCAGGGGGTGGGGGTGGAGGGAGGGAGAGAGAATCTTAAGCAGGCTCCACACTCAACGCAGGGCCTGATAACAGGGCTGGATCTCATGACCCTGAGGACCATGACCTGAGCTGAAATCAAGAGTCAGACATTTATGTGACTGAGCCACCCAGGCGCCCCCGAATACTGACTCCCTAATTGCAGTTCAATGTATGCGGAGCAGAGTTTGGCTGAAGTCCATCTCACTAGAAGCAGACTGAGAGCGTCCACAGCATTTGTGGGAAAGTATCACACAGTGTACTGCTGGGTGGCAGGACATTTGAGTCTGGGTGTTATTGGGAAGGGGTGGGTCTTGCTTCTGATCCAACCAGTTCTTCTTGTTGAAAGCAGGATGTATTTTCTAAAATACAAGTCATGTTGTTTTGCTTTTCTGCTTAAAACCCTCTGATGGTTTCCATTGCTCTTGGCTCTACAGAGAGGTCCTAAAATAGAACAGGTAAGAGCATGGCCTCTGGAGCCAGACTCTGTTGGATCCTGGCTCTGATGCTTACCAACCCCATGGCACTGAGCACATCAGCTAACCTTTCTGTGCCTCAGTTTCCCCTCCCGTAACGGAGCAGTAACAAAAAAGGCATGTTCTGAGGGTCATGGTCACATGAGTGAATTCACAGTGCAACTGGGCCCACACCGATCATGTAGGAGTATGAACTTCTATCATTGGACGGTATATTAAGTATGGTAGCATCAAGTATCAAGCCCAATTCCTTACCATCCCTCCTCACTCACCAGGTACTCCCCACTCAAGTACCCCATGATCCATCACAGCCACTTTCCCACTTCTCAAGCACACCATGCTCTCCTCATTGAACCTCAAATGTTCCTGGCACACTCTTCTCAGTGCTGTGGCTGCTTGGCTTCTACTCTTCCCTCAGTTCATCACTCTACTGGGTGACCTTCCTGGCCCCCTGGTCAGGGTGAGTGGCTCCTCTCGCATGCACCTCCAGGCCCACTGTTCCGTGGGTGACCCCTTAACTCTCCCTCTAGCCTTTACCACCTCAGTCTTCTTCATACTGAGGGAGTGCATGGTCAATTCTGGCAGCCACCCAGCCAAGAACGCAGCCCCAAAATGAATGGGGAAAGATGCAGGTGGATCAGCCTCTAATCATCACCACCAATGGGAGCATGTTTCAAAATCTCCAGGTGGAGTGGCTCAGTTCTGCCTTATTTGTACACACATTGGATGTGTGGGCCTACTTCATCCATGTACTGATTACACGGTTTTCTGTTGTGTTTCTTTCGTTAGTATCTGAACTTAAAAATTTGATGACATAGAACTTTGTTAGGATCCACAGGTCTCTGGTAGTGTACTCTGTAGACCAAGGAGGCTGGGCCTCCATGTATAAGGAACACAGATATCCAGATATCCATGACTACGAATTTGGCTCCCCCTGCCCATAGGAGATGCTCTGATCCTAAGTACTACCGTTGCCATTTGCTCACTTGTTACCACATTTTCATGGAGCATTGAAGAAGTTCTGGTGGGGACCCAGTCTCTGGTCTGCCTTCCCTTGGCTTGGCTGTGCTACAGGTAAGACAGAGTAAGTGCATTGCCTCCCAGGGCCAGTTACCTTCTCAAGATCTGGTTCCTCCAAGCCCAGCGCTAACTCGTTGTTGTCCATCACAGAGGAAGCTGCCACATCCAGTGGGGTAGATCCTCTCATTGAAGGGGATGCTGAGGAAGGAAGGAAGGATGGGGGCACACGTTTAGTGCCGCGCTGGGGTTGCAGTGCCCACTCACAGCCCACAGAGGGCAGCAAACACAGTAAGCCTGGGTCCCGTCACTGTTCTGAGGGGACCACCAGCCCAGCTTAAGACAGGCTCTAACTGTTATGCTTTTCCCCACACTCATTACTGATTGTGAATATGGACTAAGTTACAATGTCAGTTGACAGAATTAGCCGGGACCATGTATTTTCAAGTACTTTTGTAACATGGTGCTTCTTGGGGGCCCCACTTCAGTGATCGCTGAAAAGGTAGTGATGTCACTTGGCCAACTAAGCTCAAATGACTTGGCCATTTCTAGGGTCACCGCCTAGAATTTAAAGATAGCCTCGGACATCAGTAGCTCATATAGCTACACCAGGTCACCAATGTTGTCTTTGATTTCCCTTTGTTTAGTTCTTAGGCTTGAATTCAGAAAAACTTCTTTCCAAGAGGTTGGGAGTCTGAGGATGCATCAGAACACCCTGAGATTTCAGATTTCATGTGTGTGTACGTGTGTTTGAGTGAATTTCACAAACTTATTTGGTTTTCATCCAGGACAGTGAGTAAGGCATATGCGCTGTGTTGCTTTTCTGGTGGTGCTGATGGATTTACACTGTTTGTCCACAGTTGCTCTTGGCCAACCCATCTTGCAGCCTAGGAGAGCACTGGCTGGTCAGCTGATGGGACAGGTGTGCAGCCCACAAGCCAGCCTGCCAAGAAGGGGGTTGGATCTCCAACCTCGGCCTCATTAGCTCTCCAGTCAGCAGAGTGGGCTGGGGTGGGGAAGTTGTGTCCCCTGACTACATCGACAATCTCAGGCAGGATTTCCTAAGCCATGAGCCACTGGATCCAAGGAAGACAGGGTAAAACTGGTGACTATGCCAACACAAATCTGTCACCAATTCTGGTTGGTAGCAACATCACCATTTAGGCTGGACGGCAGAGACATCACATGGTTATTTCATTTATTTTTAGATCAGGCAAATTTCTTCTTATATTTAAAAATACCTTAGCAGGTACGTAGTTTCTTTACCTTTACCTCCTAAGTGGTCAGCAGAGGGAGCGTCATCTCCAAGCCCAACTGTGGAAGGGATAACATGACATACCTAAGCCAACACTGCTATTCTCCAGCAGGTAACTTAGATGCTCAAACATGGCCTTCTGATTTTGCCGGCTGATTCGGCAGAAATAGCAAAGGAAGCGGCAGCAGCTAGCAACCATTTTTGGAAAAGCAATCTGTAGGAAGAAGGAGGAATTGTCAACGAAAAGAATCTATCAAATCCTTTCTGAAAAGTCTGACTTTAAAGTCTTAGGGTGTACAGTCAATTGACTTCTACCTGTCCATACTGGTGTAAGCTCTGAAGAGTTTGGAAAATGAACTTTCTCCTTACTTCCAGTGTTTTCTAAGACTTATTCACTTATTCCAAGACAGAGAGTGGACACCTGAGAAGAGGCTTCCAAAAATATTGAGAGCTAATCATAGTTCCTGGAAGATCTCTCTTCCAAACAAAAAAGAGGTCAAGCAAGAGTCCCAGACAGCCTCGGATGTCACATGAAATTGCATGACCCTCCATCAGAACACTGCTTTCATCTGGGAAGGGAGTGGACACTCATCAGAGTGGTAAACTCTGATGAGAAAGTTCAGAAAGGGAGATGAGTGGTCGAGACAAATGATGCCCAGTCTCATATCAAACCGGAGCCCTCTGGGTAAAGGCAGGCCCCTAGAGCTGTGGGAGCCTGCTGCGCACTGCCCTCTCACATGGTCGAGCCTTCCCCCAGTTACTTGTGTTTTCTCCCCTGATTACCTCCGTTCTTGATGGCTGCCCTCCAGGGGGCTCCTGTAGCACTTGTAACCCGATTCATAGTATTTAGCACTGAGATGCCACCTTACGTTACTGCTGATTGCACTTGGCTTCTCTCCTTAACAAAGTAATCAGCATCTCTAGAGCCTGGCCACGTCTTAATTTTGATCCAACGACGCTCAATAAATGGTGTCTGTGTTAACCTTGCTCTGGATCCTAGAAAGCCCTGGATTTCCCCTTTAGAATTATGGGGCTGGGGTGCTCTCGAAAGTAAGGCTCTGAAAGCCACACACTACCTGCTTGCTGAGGCACGCGGACATTTGCTCAGGGCTCTTCTGCAGAGAGACCACTGTCTCCAGGGACATAAAGGAAGCAAGTGAGAAGGAATGTGAGCTTGGCTTCTGTTCCATCCACCTGTCAGTACTGGTGGAACCACTTTGCAAATCCTTCATTCCTAGGACACTGGTACTCTGGGCTTTCCAAAACTGGAAAACATCTTCTTATCTCCTGCCTCAGGCCCTAACTCTGAGGAGGACCTCACACAAGTTAGGATAAGTGCCCAGGGAGATCCCCTGATAGTGGGCTTGTTACGGGGGTCTGGCAAGGAAAGCCAATATCCTTGGGAGCTTGGTGCGTGCAGAGGAAACACACGGACTCCTGAGGGAACACTGCCAGCATCATTATTAAGATCCTGCTCCCCCCTTTAGCAGTGTTTTCCTGACCCAGCACAAAATATACCAGGCTGCTCAGTGCAACCCGGAGGAATTCCATCTTGGAAGGCGCGGGGCCGAAGGGTATGGGAAGTAAACCTAGCAGGTGAACAGCCCTGGTGGAACGAGTGGGAAAAGCTCTAAGCTTCAGGAACCAGAGCTCTTATGCTGGCTGGATTCCATTCAGCAGCACTGTCCCGTCCCTTGGCTGTTTCCTGGCTTTATGGGCATCCCTCCCTCTCCCTGGGAAGGAGAACTGAGGCAACGGATGCCAGCCATGTGGCTGTCGCAAGCCCTCACATGCCCCTGCCCAGGGGCCAAGTTCCTGGTTCCTGAGGGCTAGGTTCTCCATGGAGCATTACCTGGGACTTCTCTGCACCCAACACGTTCACCATCACCTCCATCACGGTCTCGTGCATGCCAAGGACTCTCATGAGGTTGGGGTGCTGGTAAAACACCTTATTGTTCATAATGTCTCTACGGTAAGGATCAGACACAGACTTTAGTGCTTGCTTAGATGAGTGCTGTGGAGCTTCAGGGGCGAGGACACACAAATGCACAGACACATCAGGGTTAAGGAATGCAAACGTGACAGCCTGAAAGGTTCTAAGAAGGCACTAGGTCATTCGGGATATATGCGGAGCGCCTTTTTACAGACGATAGGAGTATTTTACGCTCTTTTATTTCTATGAAGTTCTTTCTTTCTTTGAGACATTTCCTTCTAATGACACATTGCACAGTTGTCCCTTTGTCTTTTTGTTTATAATAGTTTTGAGACAGCCCAAATTACTGGACTTCTCTTCCTCCATGTACTCAGGGTCTTCTATTTTTTTTTTTTCCCATTTCTAGTTCTTATAGCTAATTCTCTACTCCAGTTTTCCTAATGATAGGGCTGTATCCGTTTCTTAAAGGCAATTGTATATTAGGTACCTGTGATATTTTGGGACAGCAGTCCTCAAGAAACCAGTGCAATTAACAATGAAATATAAAAAATTATATTCTGAAATCATTCAACATAAATTCACACATAATAAAGCTGCAGGCAAATTAAAATGCAAAAGCAGCATGTGACGTGGCTGTGTAAGCCCTCACAGGTGGTTACTCTGCCTGTACCCTCTTCCCTGGGTGGTGGCAACTATTAAGAGGAGATACCACAAGATTTTATTGCTGCTGTGTCTACTGCAAAGGCTGGGGGAGAAGCTAATTCTGCAGTTTTCTTTTCCCACAAAAGTCTCTTCATTTCCAGTGCATGATTCTTCCTTGGAAATGAATTTGAGGAATGGGTGCATCCCCCCCGCCCCAGCCCAAGGCTCCTCCAAGTCCCTCTTCTGGGCCTTGCTCAGGTGGTGCTCCAGGGTGGTGGGATGGAACATGGAGCAGCAAGGTCACAGTCCCAGTTCTCGCCTGTAATCAGGTAACACTGTGGGGTGGTCAGCTCACGTCTTTGGGCTTTGGTTTTCTCACCCACCAAATGGAATACACCATCTAATTAAAGGGAATCTTTCTGATGTCTAGGATGCTAGCTTTTTGATAGCACAGCTTCTCAGGGAGAGCTGTGCACTGTTGTCACGGGGAAAGGTGCCTTTCAGAACTGACAAAAATGACTCTCCGGGTGAGTCTTGAGCAAAGGGAGGGATCAGCTGACAGTTTCTCAGAGGGAAGTCTCAGAAGAATTCCGGTCAAAAGCTCAAAACATTTCTCTTCTTGTTGAGTTGAACACATGGTCCCTTCCTCCGAATTTTTTTTCATTGCCTTCCTGGGGCTATCTTCTTCAGATATGGACCAAATAACTGCTTTTCTCTAAGACTCCTTTCTACCACTTCTGGCAATGTCCCTTCAGCCCCGTAGCCTGCAGTCCAGTCTCACAGGTTATCAAAGGTGACTGATCCACCAAGAACTTACCCCCTGAGGAGTGAAATCAGGCTGGCAGCACACAGGGATTTCATATGATTGGATTCTGGAACATCTACATAACAAGGTAAACCAGTTTTCCTGCCTGAAGCTCTTCTGAGGGACTTGCAAGGAACTGAGAATGACCTACCCCAGCCCATTGATCATGAGCAGCTCCTCTTCCTTGCCCATCCTGACACTGAGGAGGCAGCGGATCTGGCCCAGGGCAGCCAGCAGATTGATGGTATCGCTCACGGAGGCCTGACTGATGGTATAGGTCTTCCGCAGGGCTTGCAGCAGCTCCCCAATGCTGTCGTACTGCCTCTGCAGGAGGGTGAACATCATCCGGACCAACTCCGCATCCTGGATCTGGTCCTCTTGGGCCCAGCGGATCATGGTCTGTGAGATGAGCTCCTTCAAGGTTGCTGGAAGGACAACAGGGAGGACCAGTACTGTGGCTGGCAAGGCTCAGGAAGAGCTGTGTGCCTCAGCCACCCCACTTGAAAATGACACAACATCAGTGGTCAGGGGTAAAGCATTCTTTTCCTGAGGGTGGAATATGGCATGCAGAGAAGTGAAACACATCACAGCACATAGATGTGGGCCACACTGCAAGGAAAGAATATCACAGTCTTGAACTGAGGGTACAAAATAGTTTATTTTGACTAAACGACATTTGAACCGATACTGGAGATAGAAGACCGAGTAAGACACCTGTCCTTGTCTTCAGGCTGCTCACAAACCAGTTCTTTACATTTTCACTTGATTTTATAAAACAATTTTGTCTATATTTGATAACACAGTATAATCAATACTAAAATGCGCAAGCGCCACGGGACAGAGTAGGTAGTAATTATTTGGGGTCAGGGTGGGGGCAAAGGCATGAGAAGGTGGCACTGGTCACTGGCCCTCTAGAGTCAAGTTGATAGTAAGCACTGGATTTTCTCTACCACGGATACTGTTCCCCAAGTGCTTTATATATACCACGTACCACGAACTGGATAAGCCATGCCACTGACTCAGTAATTCTAGGAGATATTTTGGTTGACATACACATAAAACTATGTTAGGAGACGGAGTGACGTGGACGGAGAACGTTCTATTAGGTCTGCAGACTCTGCAGACTCTGCACTGGGACTGCTGGACATCATCCCCACTGAACTGTGTTGCCCTGATCTTTGGCAGGGGTCAGCTAACACTGCATCATGACCACTTTCACAAGCATCAGCAGAAAAGCCAGGATGGTTTTGAATTCAGACGCGATCGGGGCTTATGCTGGGTGCACAGAAATACTACTGGCCACACTGTAGAGGAGAGGTCACCGAAGTGGGGTGCAATCAGCTACGGGACCTTTGGAGTTTGGAGCAAGTGGCTTCTGTAAAGTGCCGACCGGCATTGGTGTGGGAGGACGGTCAGGAGGGGGAGGCAGGTCTCAGGTGGAGGACAGGGTGAAAGCGGGCTCACTAGAATGGCTGGGAGGGTGCTGCTCACCCCTCCCCATGTCTCTCAAATACACACTTCCAGAAAATGCCACTGTAGGCGTGAGAATGCTGCTTGTAAATCACAACTGCCTCCAAGTCTGGCCTCTGCCTATCACATTCCCACAAGGTATGGTAGACCCAAGATCCTTAATCCAGACCTGGTGATAAAGGCCAAGCTTAGAGGACAATGACGGTCACTCAGGGCATCAGTGAAGAGATGGGGACTAGGCACAGATGGATGCGTCTGGTAGCCGGTGCCAACCCCAGTAGTCTAGTTCTCTAGCTCCATGTCATATGTGGCAGATTTCTGCTCTACATACACTCTTGGCTCATCACAAGGATATGAAAATAGAACTTGGTTACCAAAGCTTCAAGGAGATCTGGAAGGAAAAGATGAATGTGACTTACTGCTGGGTCTATCAACCCTGTGGGTGCCATAGGTTCAGATTGGTTGGGGGGGGGGGAGGCTGCAAAACTTACAAAAGGGTCCCCAGAGAAGGGAGAGGCAATGTCAGAAGATGTTCCTAAGAGACCTCGCCAAGCAGGGATTGCTGACTGTTAGGTTACGTAGTGTCTCCATCCTTTGGGGCAAAATCTGTTATTGTTGGGCCGGGCTGGGCTCCTGTCAGGAACCTGTTTCCTCACTGACAAAGTGTAAGAGCTCCTATTTCTCCCAGTTCACAGGCACAGTGAGGAATGAAGGCATGACAAAACCATACAACAGACACTCCCAGACCCACTGTTAAGTTTTCTAGTCCTATACGTACAATCCCCTGAGGCCTATGTCATGACCTGAAAGAACGATGGTTTTCTCCACTAACAACCAAGTTCTCTGCCAAGATAATAACACATCACAGTTCCTGCAACAGATGACAAGAAACAACCAGAACTGTCAGCCAGCTCAAGGACCATCCTCTCACCAACAGGGAGTTTACAGAGACATAAGGAAACCACCTAAATATTAGTTTTCCCTTGACCTGGCTTTCAGATTAGTTCAGGATTTGGGTGAGCTCTTAGCCACACACTGACGTCATAATCCAAATCAGCATTTACAGAGAAGGGAACACTCACAGCAAAACACGTCTTGAGAAGGCACATGTGAAAGGAGACAGCCCTTTCCTTCCCTGAGAAAGGGGAGCAGGAAGCACCAGAGTTCTCTGTCCAGGCCAGCCTTCCAGTAAGTGTGAGGGAACGGGATAAACAATTACGTGTGGGTCATCAAGTGGAAGCTCAGGTAAAAAAGAAAACATGGCCCTAAGACCCTGACAAAGCAAGCAAGAGTCAGGGTGGTGTTATAGATGGACAGAGGTCATTCTGTGGAAGGGATGGCATGTAAGGCCTTTCTCATAGGACAGGGTCTCAAAATTCGAGATGGAGGTCCAGAAACTGAGAGAGAGAATAACTGTGGAAAGAAAGAAGACTGGGGAGAGATGGCAGGGGAGGAAATATTCCCAAGAGCTCTGAAAGCACAGTGTATTTTGTGGCCTGACATACACTTAGACCTAGCACCCACCCAGCAAACCTAGGCTGAATCAATGAATTTCTCATGCTCTGGACACCCTGAGACTGAGAAAACGGTGCTTCACACCCGTGGCAGCAATGCTTTTGAAAATTCCTCAAATTTTAATTAGCCCCCACGAAACAGCAGCAGGGTGGCATAAATTTACCAGGGTCCAGAGGTTTAAAAAATAATATGTTTTCTGGAATGTGGTAGGCTCTCCATATACCTGTACAGCTGAGGATTAAAATAATTAATGCATAGAACCACGTCTGGCACATATTATGAGCTTAAAAAGGTTAACTATTCTACTATCTATACCAGGAGTTGTAAAAGTGTGGTTCCCAGACCCTTAGGGATCCCAGGTCCTTTAGGTGGTTTGTGAGGCCAGACATGTCTCCATAATAATCCTAAGTTGTTCTTTGCCTTTTTCACAGTGTCAACAGCTGGCCTGATGGTGCAGATGCAATGTGGGTGAAACTGGCGGTGCCTCAGAGTGAATTAGGTAGTAGAACAAAACACCAAACGTTACCACCGTATCCCCAAGATGCCCAGTTTCACATAAGAATGTCCCACATGAAATATAAAAATTATTAATTTTATTAATAATAAACTCTTGAGTATGCCTCTTTCTAATCTTACATGGGATAAAGAGGGAAGCATGCCTACAACACTTCTGCTGCAAAGGGGAGGACAGAGGATTTTGTGAGAAATGCTGGCTGGAGTCGTGTGCTACACTGGCTGCTCATTTCATGGATGCTATTTTTAGTTAAAAGAACACAGACAAGCCAGGCTGCTTCATCAGACTTGGGTGAATGACAGACGTGTTCTTATAAATGAAAGAAGCAAGCTCTTCACTTCAAGGAAAACAACGGATAGTATCTGTTGCCAGTAATATAACTTGAGCTTTCAAGTGAAAAATTAGAATTTTAGAAAATGTTTATCGGCCACAGTGAGTTTGACAGCTTCCCAGTACTTAAAGACTTTCTGATTAAATTGTTGATGTTAACAAGTGCGATTTCTAAAATATTTTACAATGAAATATGTCAACATTTGGAAGTGCTGCATTAATTGGTGAGACAACACTTTCCCAATGACCAAAGCCTTATGTTACAAGAACATTCAAGAAAGGGGAACACTGTTGTACTGTTGGTGGGAATGGGAACTGGTACAGCCACACTGGAAAACTGTGTGGAGGTTCCTCAAAGAGTTAAAAATAGAGCCACCCTACGACCCAGCAATTGCTGGGCACAGAGAGGGAGGCATGGCTGGGGATTTACCCTAAAGATACAGATGCAGTGAAACGCCGGGACACCTGCACCCCGATGTTCATAGCAGCAATGTCCACAATAGCCAAACTGTGGAAGGAGCCTCGGTGTCCATCAAAGATGAATGGATAAAGATGTGGTTTATGTATACAATGGACTATTACCCACTAGAAATGACGAATACCCACCATTTGGTTTGACGTGGATGGAACTGGAGGGTATTATGCTGAGTGAATGAAGTAAGTCAGTTGAAGGACAATCATCACATGGTTTCGCTCATATGGGGAATAAAATAGTGAAAGGGATTATAAGGGAAAGGAGGGGAACTGAGTGGGAAAAATCAGAGAGGCAGACAAACCATGAGAGACTCCTGACTCTGGGAAACAAACAAGGGTAGTGGCAGGGGAGGTGGGTGAGGGATTGGGGTAACTGGGTGATGGGCACTGAGGGGGGACTTGACGGGATGAGCCCTGGGTGTTATACTGTATGCTGGCAAATCAAACTCCAATAAAAATTTTTTAAAAAGACCCATTCAAATGGAAGACAGACCAATGAGTTTTTATATAACCAGGTACAAAAATTTCTTAATGTGGTTTCAGATACTACCTGGCAATGAACTTTTGAAAAACTACTACTGGTTGAGTTTTGATATAGTATCAAAGAAGAAAAAGCATAATTACCTGAAGAGGTTATAAAAACACTCTTCCCCTTTCCAACTATGTATCTCTTTGAGACCAGTTTCCTTCCTATTTTTTAGAAGAACCCAGCTACTTTCTATTAAGTCAGGCTTTTGAAATTCATAAAAATGCAAAAACAATGTCACTCATCTCATTATTTTTGCTTTGTTTTGAAAAATTTAGTCACTTCTCACAGAAGGAGAAGTATATCATTCATATAACATGTAATGGGGTTTGTTATTTTTAAATGAATTCAATATTTTGAAAATTTCTCAGTTTTAAATTCCAATTCAGTAATATTGATATATTCCACATAAGCTAAAGTTTTTGGAGGTCTTTGATTATTTTTAAGAGGGCAAAAGGGGTCTCGAGACCAAAAGGTCTGAGAAGCGCTGATTTATACAAAAGGGTCTAAAGGCTGAGGTGATGGCCATGACCAGGAAGCAAAGCTTTCCCTCCCCCTAAGATGGAACCCTGTTCCATGGGGCTGTGTGATTCCAATCAGGTCGCGGACATCTGAGCTTGGAAGGCTACAGCTTAGGAACCTGTCTGTGTGTGTTTCTGAATGGAAGGTAGACTAAAAGCGAGAGTGTAAGATGAGTAAGACATCTTACACTGAGAAATAAAATGAGGATTAAAGAAGCATTATTTTGAAAATGGATCCTGGCTGCCAGGAAGGACCCCAGCCACTGTTCCCTCATCACCCAGGGGGACTCCCTGCCACACTAGAGGGCTCTAGGTGCTTTCCTCTTTATATCAATTTGGGTATAAGCTCAGTCACCTTCAGAGCAAAGAGGGGGGCAGGTGGCTTTCACCCCTAGGCTGAATGGCTTTGTTGGGCCTGCTTGCAGCCAGTGAAATTGGGCACACAGAGAAGTGGGCACAGAGAGGGAGGCACTAAATTCTTTGTCCCACGGTAGCTGATCCTTCAGCAGTGATGCTACTCTGATTAATGCTGGAAACCAGGGCTGTTGCCTACAGGAGGCTTTGTTTTGCAGTCACCATGTATCCAGGCCCCTGGACAAATGTCATTCATAAGTTCCTACTATCCTCATCTGAGTAGCTGAGTTAGCTCCAGTCCTGTCCACCCTGAACTGAGCTAACTAATCGAATGGTTAACGCTGAGGTCAGTAGTCGTTGTGAAGCTATTTCAAGACACAAAGATTATCTGTCGTAGCTTAGCTGGGGAAGCGAAATACACACCCGTGAGGCATTTAATGAGAAGGCAAATGTAAGATAGCTGGTAAAACCGTGCTATCCAAGACATTTAGGAAATAATTCATAAGGAGGTACAACTTTTCTAGTAATACAGAAATTCAAAAGAAATTAGACAAATGATCAGATCTTCTAGCCTTACATATTTTCCCAGTGGGTCCTCCATCTAAAGCTCTTGATATTTCTTGAAGAGGTCCATATTGTACAGAGACGAAAGAAGCAGGGAAAAAGCAGCTGTCTCATGAAGTTAAGAGGGGCCCTCCTGGGCATGGATGAGATGACCTGATGGGAGAGACACCTTTCTTTGTTACTGGCTGCTTGGAAGGCCATATTCTTTCAAGAGCTGATTCACACAGGCAGTCCCTGTAGTAGTAAATACTTTTACATTTCTCTGGTATCACTGGTGGAATGCTGACAAATTTGGTAGGATTTTCAAACAGCAAAGGGAGTCAATTCTTGAGATACATTTGAACCTCTTTCATAACCACACATCTATTAAGAGCAGTTACAGCTAAATACTGATTTCAGTTCTGCTGCTTTTCTAAGTTCCTCTTTGGAAATGCTGCCCTTTAATGACCAAAAAGGCACTTCACTGTGCATAAGAAACATGACTCTGGAGGGAGAAAGACTCCAGGAGAAAGGTCAGGGTGGGGTGGGGAGGTTAACTCTATAGTTGGCTGTAATATATGGCCTTGTTTTACTCCCTGTGACCCCCACACACATACACGCACACGTGTCTAATAACCCCACCCATATCCCCCACCACACATGATAAGCTTGTTTTCAGTCTTTGCCACAGTTCTAGGATTTCCATCCACTGATTTGCCTGTTTCAAGAAGATCCTGTCAAGTGCACTAGATGGTGTAGCTTGTGAGGTTTTTAAAAAGCTGTAGTGTTGGTTTGTGTTTTTTTAAGATTTTATTTATTTATTCATGAGAGACACACAGAGAGAGGCAGAGACACAGGCAGAGGGAGAAGCAGGCTCCATGCAGGGAGCCCGATGTGGGATCCATCCCAAGACCCCGGGGTCACGCCTTGAGGCTCAATAACTGAGCCACCCAAGGCACCCACACTATAGTGTTTTGTTTCAAAAAGCAAAAAAGATGTGTGATCAAGCATTTGTTTTCTGATGAAAAAGGAATCAAAGAACACAATGTCTTAGTGAAGCCAGTCATGTACACGTGGTTCCCTTGATAATTACAAATGGCTTCACTTAAGAAATTATTATTAACGTTCGAACTTGCTGCACTTTTGCAATTAGTGTAATTAGGGATAGTCACATTTAGGCAATATATCAAACGCATGATCTAGAAACTGCATTTTAAGTCATTGTTTAGGCTAATTCAGAAAGGAAGTATTTTTAAGGTACTGTCTTGTGTAAGGAAACATGATCCCTGAAAGCTACTGTAAAAGAAAAATAGCTACTTCACTGCTTGATTTCTGGAGTAGCCAGACATCACAGATGAGAAGAGAGGGCTGGAAGTGTCCTTACAGTTAACCTTAGTACATGGGTTTGTGGGCTCAGGTATTGTTCATTGTTGAGTTATTTACTTCCTTTCACTTGTCATTTTGTAACCTGCTACTGATCCTCAGACCCCAAGCCTACGTTCTGTGACTCTTACAAGAAAGTTCTCCAAAGTGACCCCCTATACTTGGTAAAACTCTTTTCCAAATGGTCAAATTACCAGCTTTGCAGTGGTGACCGAAATAAGAAAAAAGCCATCTCTTCTCATGGTGCGGGTTTACAGTTTTAGGCTGCTGGGGTCTGGAAAGAATTTTTCCTTTTCATCCCTACATTTAGATTACAGTCCAAGTGGCCATCGTGCACCAAAATACAAGTTAATACCAAAGAGCGAATGTTGGCCACTGGCAAACCAAGTCCCTGAAGCTTACAGATTCCCAACCAATGCTGGTGTTAAAGTTCTGTGAGCGTGCTCCTATATTTGGGTCAGTTTTGGAAGAAAAAAGTCTTTCAATTACACTGACAAGTGGAGCAAACAAAACTGCACTGTACTTAGGTTAAACTTAGAAAGCAATTTATAATGCTCAGACTTACAATGGTAAAAGAAAAATAATTATGTGCATCTGAATTATGTACGCTTATTTTTAAATTCTAGGTGATTAAAAAGTCAGCTTGTCGTAGGCTGTCAATGCTCTGGAGGCATTAACAAATGGTTGATCATTTCCAAGTATAAAGAATCGGTTGTTTTGACCTCTGCTTTCTTCCTCCCTGTGGTGGGCTGAATAATGACCCCCCTTCTCCTCCTCCCAATTTTTAGAACCTGTGAACATGTTACCTTATATAGCAAAAGGCACTCTGCCTTTATGATTAAATTAAGGATCTTGAGATGGGAGGATTATCCTGAATTATCCAGATGAGCTCAAGATAATCCTAAGACTTCTTCTAAGAGGGAAGTAGGAAGGTCAGAGTCTGAGAAGGAGATGTGTTGACAGAAGCAGAGGTGGGACCGGTACCATTCCTGGAAGGAGCTACTAGTCACAGAATGCAGGAGGCCTTTGGAACCTGGCAAATGCAAGAAACGGGTTCTCCCCTAGAGCCTCCAGAAGGAAGGCGAGACTACTAAACCCATTTTAGACTTGTGACCTCCAGAGCTGGGGGATAATCGATTTGTATTGTTTGAAGGCACTAAGTTTATGGTAATTTGTTGCAGCATCGACAGAAAACTAATATGCTGTCACAGGTAGAAGAGCCCCAGTTTAGGATACTCGAGGCTGCGGGTGAAACTGGAGAGGCCCTGCTAGCAAGCTGCTATGGGAGAGTTCACAGATCCTCCAAGACGTCCAGTTCTAAGTTTTTGTTGAGGCAACTGGAGTGACAAGGCTGCTGACACTCTGATGTCTGGTCGGATCTGGCCCAGAGCTTGTGTCAAAACCAGAACAATGTTAAATGCGGGAAGCGCCACTTGCACAACTGCTGTGGACCCTTGGATAGTGTACCCAGAGTGCAGAGAGCCTGTTTGCTAGTTCCCATAACACAGCTTTTTGGCCTGTACTTCCTTCTGGACATAGAGAGCTAGAACTGCTGGCATTTCAACAGTAACCATCAAGTAATGGGAGCTAAAGATGATAGCCATCAGGGCATGAGGAACATTCCTAACTGCATATCAAGAATCCATTGGCTTAAAAAAATCCATTGGCTGTTTCCTCCTTCCTAACAGAACTGATTTTGTATCGATATCTGCCTGTGTCTTATGGCCCATGAAAACCGACCCAACCCCACTTCGCAGGTCGGCTCTGCTGATATAAGTCAACCAGCACAGTTTATTTTCTAGGTCATCCTCAACAATTTATGAGTTGGCCTATGACCGAGTTCTTCAATCAAAGGTGATCTCAGGATCCTTGTCTTGAATACCAGGGCAGGAGAACTTTTCCCTTGGACACTGTAGCATGTAGATGTGAGGCCTAGAACTGCAGCCACCATCCTGCCACCAGCCTGAAGGCAAAGCTAGAATGTGGATGACTGGGGACACTGAGCACAGCTGTGGGATCAGCTCAACCCAGTGGCTGGCTCCATCTCTAACTGCCAGGTATGCTCGTCAGTGAAGTCTTTTATTGGCTCACTCTATCTGAGTTGGATTTTCTGTTCTTTTTTCCTGAAAGCATCTGAAATGATAAAGGTGGAGATAAAGTTCTTCTGACCTATACTTTGTATATTCATTTTAGAAGCTGGAAGGTATACAAACTTCTAGGTACTGGAATATTAAACTGAGCACTATTTTATTGAATCCTTAGACTCCCTGCCCCCATGGGTAGGAATATCATTATACCCTTTTATAGATCAGGAAACTGAAACATGCGGAGGTTAAGAAACTGGCCTAACATCATAATCAGTAAATGGTAGAGTTGGGACCCAAACCTTATCTGCTGGAATCTAAACTCATCTACTTTTCCAGCTGAGAGTTGCTTACTTTCTTTCACTTCACAAAATCCTGAAAAAGTTATCCTTATTAATGCTTTAAATTTATATTATACTGTGTGGATGCTGTCTTAAACAATAAAGCAGATTCAGAAATAAACCCTGAAAATCACAAAGCTTTGGCTCTTTTTTCTAGCTGGCCCTGAGCTAGGAAAATTATTCTACATTTCCAGAGTCTTGATTTTTTTTCCCACTAATAAAATCAAGTTAGCAAAATAAAATTCATGTTGAAGGAGATGAACGTAAGGACAATGGGGTGACAAGAGTGCTGACTGCTTTGTTTCCGTTGTGTGACCTTGGCCAAGTTGCTTTCCCTCTCTGGGTCTCTATCCACTTCTACCAAGATGCGATGGCCTAACACTCGAGAATTCCGTATCTACCCGACCTGTGGAGCTCTGGAAAGGGTTGTACCAATTTATTCAGTTGGCAAATGAACATCTAAGCTCCACCAGGTTAAAGTAGTGAGCGCCATGAATCACCCCCCCCCACCTTGTAATGCCCATTAGCCCTATCCACCCAGATTGCTACTACCCAGGTTGCTTTTACTAATAGTAAAACTGGAGATCAAAGAAAATCTTGAAAAATCAGATTTTTGAAACAAAATCTTAAAATCTAGTGGTCGCTGACCACAGTGAGGGGCCACTGTCGAGATATCACCCCACGCCACTCAACATTCACGTGGGAGAGATGGGCAGGGGTGACTTGATGGCTTTTTTGATGACTGTCCTGATTGCTGACAGATAAGGGACCCTTCCCCTGTTGGGGTCAGATGGCACAATAGCTGCCTCTTGATTTAGTGGTGAGAGTTAACAGGAAGGTCTTCCACTCTCTGCACTGGGTCTTAGAGCATCCTCTGGGCCAACAGTATGGTTGGCTCCACCAAGTGGCCATGATGCCTGCTCTTGATCAGTGGAGGTCAGGGAGGAAGGTAAACCCACTGACTCAGGAGATTTGGAAAGTTCCTCAGGCTAATTTCTTTTTGCTTTCCTGGTGCCTGGCTGCAGGGTGCAGGAGGCACCACTTGTTCTTCCTTTTAGGGGAACGAGGATGTTACTGGGGTCCTGAAGGCCCAGATCACTAGGCTCTCGGGAAACCCGAAAGGAACAGTCTGTCGCCACAGTCTGGAGCCCTGTTCTTGAGGCTGCTCTGTTTGCCCGCTGTCATAGGGCCCCATCAGGTGGCACTGCTGCCCCGGTCGGGGTGGCCGTGGTACAGGCCTGTCCTGGGCTCCCAGGGCTACCCTGCCGCAGCCCCGCGTCTACTTGTCCCAGCTCCACAGTTAGTTTTGGACGCGTACCCTGGTGCCTTTCACCGGCGTTGCTGGCGGGGCTCGGTGGGGGGTCGGGCCACCCTCCAGGCCCTCCTACCGCCCGCCACGACTGCAGCAGCCGCTGTGCACCAGGAGCTGCCCGCGTCCCGCCTCGCGCTCCACGGCCCGCGTGTGGCATCAATGTGCACGACCGCCACGGGGGTAAGGAGGGCCCAGCCCAAGTCCTCTGCCGCCCGGGCCAGTGCCTCGCTCAGGGCAGGTGCTCCACAGTCTAGGCAGGAGGCCAGGAGCCCGGAATGCGCGGCCACCATCCGTGCCAGCCCCACCAGGTCTCCGGGAAGGCGGCGCGGGCCGGTGGCCAACGCGCATCTCTCCGCCCTGTCTCCGCGGGCCTGGCCGCAGGCACCACCGACCACCAGCGTCCCCGCAACTCGATGCATGAGCGGTACAGGGTGGGGAGGGCCGAGGGCGGTGGTGGTTGGGGGTTAGGCGCGGGCCCATGGCCGGGAGCAGGCCGGGCCGGTCTTCATCCAGCTGGGAAGGGATTTCTTTTCCGCCCCTATGTGTGCCCTGCTCCCATCGGCCCCCACCCCAGGCCCTGGCCTGCTGGGCGCCCTGAAGGAACCTGGCCCCACCTGCAGAGCACAACCCCGGGCTGGGCCTCCTCCCAGCTTCCTATGGGGAACCTCATCCAAACCATTTTGCTTCTTTCTCGGTTGCTGGGCGGCAAAGTGGGAACCTGGCTGGTGCTGGGCCTAGTCGCCAGCAGGGAGGACAGAATCAGATGAAGTGACATTAAGCACCTGGCACAGTGCGTGGTGCGTAGTTCACCTCTAGGCCAGTAATCCACACCTCCCTATTCGAAGGCCAGCTCATGAACAACCTTAATCGCACCTGCACCTTAAATTTTCCTTTGCCACTTAACCTATTCATAGTTTCCAGGGATTAGGACGTGCACACCCTTGGGGCCATGATCCTGCCTCTACCCCAGACTTATTTGAGTCCTTGGAAGTGCTCATCTGGAGTGTTGCAGTGACATCCCAGTGGGCCTCCACATCCCCACTCTTGCATGGCAATCCTCTGGATTGCTGTCTGGCTAAGGCAGATCTGACTGGTGCCTAATACAGTGCCTGAGATACATCAGGTGATTAGCAAACATTCTAAAAGCCAAAAAAAAAAAAAAACTGCATACTCTGTGCCAGGCACACTTAGAAGCACTTCAAATTTTTAACTAATTTTAATCCTCATGTCAGCCAAGTGAGGTATGAGCGCTATGCCTGTTTTACAGATGAGAAAACTGCGGTACAGAGAAGTTGTCACATGCTCAATCTCACAGATAATAGGTGGCAGAGAAAGAATTTAAGACCAAGTGGCCTAAGTCTAGAGCCCTATGCTCATAACTATTTCACTAGTATTGAGTGAATGAATGATTCAGTCCTCAAGAACCTTTCACAGCCACTGGCTGGCAGGCGGGTGAGCCAAGATATTATATAACTAATAGGGATGGTGACTAGACTCAGGAGGACAAAGGTCTGACTGCTTATGCCACTACCATGTGACCCTATAAAGTTAATCTGTCTTTACTTCAGTTTCTTCAACTATAAAAGAGGAATAAAATCAAGTACTTTATGTACTGCATATTGCGAGGATTACCTGAGGTAATACAGAAGTGCTCAGGACCCACAGGGTACCACGTAAATGTTAACCCCTCCCACCCTGCAACTGTAAGGCCAAGTAGTATAAAATACATGGTGGCGACTGGCATGTCCCTCTAAGACTGAATATATTTAATGACTGGATTTCCAAGCCACTCTATCCTACCACGACCCTACCCCTCGATTCTTCCCCAACCCATGTCATCTGGTTGCCACTCCTGGCATATGACCTAAACTTTTCTGATTGGGGGGGGCTTTGCCAAAGCAGCTCTTCTCATCAAAAATGTCTTTCTCTTCTTATTTTACCTGCTTATCTACTTTCTTTATGGACACCTGCCCAACTCCTCCTCTGGCTGCCTACTGTATTTTACCTGTACCTTTATTGCAGCATATCCAAACTCATGATTATATTAGTTACCTGTTCATACCTGTCTCCTCCATTCTTTATAAGATCCTCATTTTCTTCAGCTTTATGAGCCTCTCGAGACTAACCTACACTGGAGGTCGGAAAGATTTGTGGCAATGAGTTAGATATGGAAACAGGGAAGATATGGTCCAAGCACAAAGACCTAGCAAAGAAAACAGGGACACAGATACTCCATGTAAAGTCATACGTGCCCTTTAGAAATGCCATGAAATGGCAGGGGTAGAAAGACAGAGGAAGAGGTTGAAGGGAAGGCTTCGTGGAGGAGGTGTCTGTGCACGTGCATCATGGGGAGAGGCTGTTTGGAGAGAATCTGAAGAGGCTTACAAATATTGCCTGAGTGCCAGAGGTGGACCTACCACCAAGTTGCCTCATTTTGTGTGTAAGTATTTGTGTTGGGCTCTAGACTTATTTCTCTGGTGACCAGTAGACCTTTCCCCTCCTTAGCACTCAAAAAGCTGCAGCATTTAGGTGGGAGAGATTTTTGGTGATGGGACAAGAGCAGACACAAGTGGCAGCTTTCTTTGCAGGGAGAGGATGATGGAAAAACCTCCGTGGGGAGAGTGTTCGCTGAGTGACAGGGGTCAGGAAGGCACCAACTTTGATCTGCGAAGTGACAGGTGATCTTCATTTGGTTAATTTCAGAATTTAGCAGAAACAGCTGGTTCATCTCTTCTGGGGGAATAACTTAGTGGCCACAGATTTACATTCACAGAAACCGTGCTTTTTTTAAAAAAATTATTATTATTATTATTTTTAGAAACCGTGCTTAAACTGCAGTGTATGAGAAGCCTTGGCTTAGAACTAACAGGCAATAAGCTTTCTTAGGAATTTGCTGGATCGGGATATGCCAAAGAAACGTGACGTAGTACCGCGGGCTGCTACTGTTGGATCTTCTTTACCTCTTCATTACCATACGATGTTTTGATGGGATTGTAACAGTTTTTGACAATATGGCTTAGCGTTAGTTTAGGCAGATCCCTGTAACTCTGGGCCAGCTAACAGGATTCTCGTGAGGTTTGGGACACTGGTGGATTCCTTTTACCTAGAAAAGCTGACATTTTCCTACAGATCATCTGGTCAACACCAACTGTCCCACCTACCCTGAAAACTCTGAGTGCAGATCTCTGGCTTGGTCGACTCTGGCAGGTTAGAACTTTGACTTCTGTTGCATTTAGATTTCCTACATGTAACAGCGAGTCACAGTTGTGAGCTACCTCACAGGTGGACTAAGACTGATTAAAAAGATGATGCTTTTAAAAAGCCATTCTGTGTGTAATAGCTAGGTCAAGGGCTTTCCTGGACAATGGAAAGAACATGGAACCAGAGTCAGAAAATGTGCAACAAGCCACAGCCTTAATCATCCTGGTTACCTTGGGCTAGTGACATTCAGTCACCTGGAAATTCTTCTGGAACCAGGTAGTGGTAGAAAGAATAAATGAGCACGTATCCTTTAATTCTTCAGAGTCCTATTTTCATCAACTATACAGTAGAGGAGTGAAAAAACCCACCAGTAGCAAACTGATGCATGTGAAGTATTTGGGAAGATGTCAATTCACTATCCCATGTTATTATCTGCACTTTTAATATTTTACCTCACATAAGGGAAGAAAAATTAGGTAAATAATCACATGGACAAAGCTACTAATGTTTTAAAATATTTTAGCCTTATATTGCAACTGGCTAAGTATTCAGAAACATGGCTTCCATCCCATTGGCTAAAAGCAATTTGGGGAGTATGGAGTGAAACCATTCCGAAGAGTTTCTCTTCATTTGTCAGCCCTGAGGGAGGGGCTTTATGTGTCTGGAACATTTAGCCAGGGAATCCATTTGCTGACAACCAGACATACTTCACCACCTTCATTTCTGTTTCTGGAAATCCAGATAGGACACCAATAACACAAAGCTTGAACGTCTCATAATTCTCCTTCTGGGAGAGAAGCAGCACGAGGTGGAGACACAGAGTCTCATACTTAAGCAGCCTTGTTTGTACATATTCTATCAGAACAGAACATGGTCCTTCTTCCTGAGGCCTGAAGTAGTAGTGCTGAAGACTGCAACCTTTGGAGCCTGGATGCCATTCTTAGAGTTACAGAGACTTCGCACAGCCAAGTGATTTCACCTGACTCCATTTACCTACCATGAAAGGGTCACCTTGTGGGACTGTATCATAACATATTATGTTAGGAAGAAGCATCCACTTTCAAAATAGAATCTCAGCAGGTAATATGGGTCAGCTCAGGCTATTTTTAGTTCTGCTTTGGCAATGACCACAAAGGGAATCTAAACTCACTTTTTTTGCCCTCAGAATCCTGCTGGCACATTCTCATCAAAGACCTACCCTTTCCGTGGTGATGGATAGCCTGATCAAGAGTTGCCAGTGCAACTGCTGCCACGTACCCACACCACACTTTTCCAGAGGCTTCATAACTTGTGCTAGAAATGGTGAGGATTCTTTCCCTTCAGAGATATTCTGACAAAGATGGAAGGAAGGTCAATATAAAGGGCAGTAAGATGTATGAACCCCAAAGTAGTGTTTTCAGACAAACCAATCATAGCTTGACAGTCTATTGCCCTATTCTATGATTTGAAAGCATGTTCTAAAATGGATAGGAATAGGAAACAAGATAAAAGGCATCTGTGTTAAACCTCAGAAGTTCCTTCTTTAGACAAATGAAATATTTGCAAAATTTGGTACTAAAGAGCCTACTGACTATATATAATACACACACACTTGTCTTGAAATGTTAATAGTTTGTAGGCAGTAAACTGCCCTACAGAACAAATTATGATCTTTTTTAACAATGAGAGGAGTCATGTCTACTATAAGGCTTAGAGAAATGAATTTGGACAAGGTTTGGTGTTGTTGAAAAATTGAAGGTCTAAGTCCTCTAGGATGCTGTTAGGAAAATCATAGCCAATCCCAAAAATGACCCTTCAAAACCCATGTCTTATTTCCTTTACTCCCCTGTGTCATCATTTTATTTTCTCACTGAGGCAATTTGCAACGCTAAGGAACCACAAGCAGAGGTGACAAAAATGACAATGGCTAAAGGAAGAAGACAATGGAAATCTTAAAGAACAGAAATATGCTTATAGGCATTTTTAGCGAGACGGATAAGAGCAGACCCAAAGTAATAGATCCCTCAGGTTTCAGAAGACTCTGAAAGTAGGTTCCTTAAATCAGAGAAGCATAGCCCCAAATACACAACCACCACCATCAATTCTGAAAGAACACCCAGATGCCTCCTTGGAAGCTTAGAGAGTCCATTTCCAAGTATCTGTCAGAGAGCCAGTTGCCTTCATCAGGTCATAGAAGAGCACTGTGATTGAAAGGCATGGCCACTTACTAGGGTATCTCTCCTCCTCTTCTATCGGCTGTTTCTTCTCAGGCTTGGGAGGGCCTTTGATTTTATACACCAAGGCACGGAGTTTCCCAGTCCAGGAGGTGTCCTCCTCCTCTTCTTCCTCCTCCTCCAGTGGAACTCCTAGCAAGTCACAGAACAGAGCAAAAACCTCAAACAGTACATGACACCACCATATGACTGAAAGAACATAAAGTCTATGCTTCCCACCCTTCTGGAACCTTCTAAAAATACTATAGGCAGCTCCCCATAATTATGTATCTACTAGTTTTTTTTTTTTTTTTAAAGATGATTTCTGGTATGCAAGGACATGGAGTAATTTCAAATTCCACACTTAACTTTTTCTAACCCATGTCCCAAAAGGGCTCTAGAGTACCTAGGAAGAAAGACTTAATATTGAGTCATTTCAAGTGAAAAGACCAATCCATCCTTACACAAGCAACACAAATGCTGAGAACCATTTAAAATCAGCAGCTACGCATCAGAGTAGGGACTGCTGGCTTAGAATTCTTCAGGGCATAAGTTACTAGATTTATATCACTGTACAATCTATGAAGCAAAGGGAATCAGAATCTTGGTTCAGCTGGGAGCAGAGTCCACCTGTCTAAGCAAAGTGGGTGAGGTTTACAGAAGCATTTGTTATTTTCCTTCTATAGAAAACTCGTTCACTTTCTTCTATCTCACAAAATTTCTTCTTGGAGGAAGTTTCTTTTTTTATTTTTATTTTTATTTATTTTTTGGAGAAAGTTTCCATCATATGATTACACTAGAATTATTTCCTACAGCTTCTCTGATCCAAGTAGTTTGGGCAGAATCATTTCTTGAGCAATTAGTATTGTACAGTTAACCCTTGAACAATGCAAAGGTTGGGGTGCTACCCACTCGCACAGTGGAAAATTCACATATAACCCTGACCCTCCAAAACTTAACTGTAAATATCATGCTCTTGATGGGAAGCCTTACTGGTGACAATATATAGTCAACTAATACGTATTTTTAAATGTCATATGTATTCATTGGGCTCTCTGCTCAGTGGGGCGTCTGCTGCTCCCTTTCCTTCTGCCCCTCCCCACCCCTGCTCATGGTTTCTCTCTCTCCCTCTCTCTAGCTCTCAAATAAGTAAAATCTTTTAAAAAAATTATATGTATTTTATATGTACAGTATTCTTATAATCAAGCAAGCTGGAGAAAAGAAAATGTTATTAAGGAAATCATAAGGAGGAGAAAAACAATGTATGGTGCTATACTCTATCTATGGAAACAGAATTCCACATCCTAAGTGGACCCCTGTAGCTCAAACCCATGTTGTTCAAGGGTCAACTGCACTTTTAAATAGAAAACTTTCTTCCCAACCCCCACTAGCTGCTAATGAGGGAATCAGGAACAGACTTGTCTTTGATAAAGCTCTCATCACAGAAGCTCACCACAGTGAATGAGAAGGTCCTCATGGAAGTCATATAGCTCCTCCCGGATCTCCTCTGGGCAGGGGCAATTCTCTCCCAGTTGAAAGTTAAGAAGCATGTTGATCTTTGAGGGACAAAGAAGAATAGGTAGTTGGTTCTCAGTGTTGGTGAAAAGAACTCCGATCCGGCATGCCTGGGTGGCTCAGTTGGTTGTGTCTGCCTTCAGATCAGGGTTCTGGGATCGAAACCCTAGTTGGGCTCCCTGCTCAGTGGGGAGCCTGCTTGTCCCTCTCCCTCTGCCCCTCCCCTCTACCCCTTCCTCTGGCTCATGCAGTCTATGTCTCTCTCTCAGATAAATAAATAAAGTCTTAAAAAAAAAAACCAACTCAGATCCTGCTTAGACACTTAACATTCTTTGCAAATTTTATTCAACTCAAATTCTTTTATAAAGGCCAACATTTGGGACGCCTGGGTGGCTCAGTGCTTGAGTGTCTGCCTTTGGCTCGGGCCGTGATCCCGGGGTCTTGGGATTGAGCCCTGCATCAGGCTTCTCCCTCTGCCTGTGTCTCGGCCTCTCTCTTGTCTCTCAAGAGTAAACAAAATCTTTAAAAAAAAAAAAAAAAAGATGGCCAACATTTAAAAGCAGCTTTCCTCCTTTTTCTGATTATAATGGTAATTTATTAATTGTACAAAATTTGGAAATACCCAAAGAAAATTTACTTTGATCCCACCACACAAAGATAACCATATTTATCTAATATCTCCCTGTCTTTATGTATGCAGATGGAGAGCATACTCTAAACATTTCTGTTTTTCCACTTAACAATTTATCTTGAGCATTTTCTTATTTTACTGGTTTTTTTTTTAATTTTTTTTTAATTTTTATTTATTTATGATAGTCACACAGAGAGAGAGAGAGAGAGGCAGAGACACAGGCAGAGGGAGAAGCAGGCTCCATGCACCGGGAGCCCGATGTGGGATTCGATCCCGGGTCTCCAGGATCGCGCCCTGGGCCAAAGGCAGGCGCCAAACCGCTGCGCCACCCAGGGATCCCTATTTTACTGGTTTTTAATAGGTACATTGCATTTCATCATACGGATGAATAGCAACTAATGAAAAAGTGGATGTAAAATTAATGATCTGTTAAGATATATTCCAATTGTTTCCATTTTTTGTCCTTATAAAGTTTGTTTGAATTTCCTTTTGCATAATTTTTTTTCACATCTCTTATCATTTTTTAAGGATAAACTCCTAGAACAGAAATGACTAGATCAAAAGGTTTGCACATTTTATTTTATTTTTTTTATTTTTTATTTTTTTTTATGATAGTCACAGAGAGAGAGAGAGAGAGAGAGAGAGAGGCAGAGACACAGGCAGAGGGAGAAGCAGGCTCCATGCACCGGGAGCCTGACGTGGGATTCGATCCCGGGTCTCCAGGATCGCGCCCTGGGCCAAAGGCAGGCGCCAAACTGCTGCGCCACCCAGGGATCCCTGTTTGCACATTTTAATGGCTTTTGAAATGACTTGCCAAATCACCCTCCAGAAAGCTTACAACAATCTGCATTACCAACTTTATACAAGAGTGTGTATTACTTTGCCATCTCCATTACAGTAATGAAAGTTAACACATTTTCAAATATTTTCCAATTTAATGGCTGAAAAATGTCATATCCCTGTTGCTTTAATTTGCATTTAATTGGTGAGGTTGAATTTTGTTTTTCCACACTTAAGGGCTATTTTTCTTTCTTATCTTTCTTTTCTTTCTTTCTTTCTTTTTTATTTATTTTTTATTTTAGGAAGGCTCCATGCCCAGTATGGAGCCCAACATGGAGCTTGAAGTCACAATTGTGAAATCATGACCTGTGCTGAGATCAAGAGTGAGACACTTAAGCAACAGAGCCACCCAGGCAATCTTATTTTATAAATTTCCTATTCATATTCTTCCTCCATTTTTCTGTTGAGTAATTTTCTTCTTAAAAATTCACAGGTATTTTGCACATCCTTAGACTATTCACTCTTGGTAGCATATACTCCAAATATATTTCCTGGATTTTAGTGAACTTTTAACTTTATTTACAGGATTTTTTAAATTCACATATAGGTTTTAACATGTAGTTAAACCATCTTAGGGATTCCTAACTGTTTTATGCCTTGGATGACTCTGACAGTCTATTGAAACACCTTGATTACTTCTCAGATTTGTATTTTGAATATTTATCATAAAATGCAGCATATTACTTAGAGAAACAATTATACTGAAATCTAGTTATCAAGACCATAAAAAAGAAACCTGTGACACAGTAACAAATGTACTTAACTGATTAGACAAAAAGATCTAGTAGCAGGTCTCATATCTACTGTCATCTGGAAGTAGTGATGAATGTAAATTGATATTTCAATGTAGGACAACCACTATATTGGTTTTTCAACCGATATGAAAAAAAAAAACAACAACAGGCAATTTCTGTTGCTGGAAAAGTCAGGTATTTGCTTTGCTGCCTAAATCAATAATTAAAGAAATGCTATCAGAGATCAATGACAAGTTGGTGCAAATGAAGTCATTCACTTCCTGCTCAGATTCAGGGATGTCTCAATTCTTCCCAAAGACCTACAACCCCAAGTCAGTGACTATCTAGAGAGACTGACACGATAGCTAGATGTGATGTTGTCCATTTTGCTGCCTCACGTAGGGTAACCCAAACACTAGGCAAAGGCGTTTCCTCCTTTTGTTTAGGATTTCTAGGTTAAAAACTTTACAATCTCTTTTCTTTGCCACAAAAAACAATATTTAATGTTATTAGGAAGATCCTTATTCCTTCTTTAAAGCTTCTACCACAAACAGCTTTTTGGCAGTAGGGAGAAGTATGGTTGTTAATAAAATAATATTCATAAAACAGTTTAGAGAAGTACTTTTTGTGATTGTTAAAATATGGTAACTATATCAACATATATTGATAGGTTGTTTATTGAATTAAAACGAGATCTGAAGATCTAGCTTCAGGGTCAGAAAATTAATTTCTCTGCTGAAAGATCTTTCCTTGGAACACTTAGGAAGCAGTGGCCCGCCAGCCTGTAGGGCAGAAAACCAAACGGGGAGTGAGCTCAATTTTCTGCTGCACAGGGCATACCCTTTAATGAGGACCTTTTTAAAGTCAAAGGTTTACTGACTATGCCTGGCTGATTTGCCAACAACCACTGGACTGATCTTAATTTTGCCTACTTTTGTACTTGGTAACATCCCCCAAGTATATGTCTTTTTCATCTCTCTATGCTACATAGATATAGGCTGAAAACCTTTATTTTTTCCTCAAAGATTACAGAAGGATGAGAGAATCATATCAGTATTTTGAAATTCTAATTCTTACCAATCCAATCTTCCAAGTGATTTTGCACTGGATCTCCTGAAGTTGATCTAAATTCTCCTTTGTTGACATTCAATTCTGAATTATTTAGAAAGCTCGACTGGTAGGTTTCTTCTAGAAATGAATACTGAGAGGGGTGGTTGGTGGGACAGCTGAATTTGATAGCAATGAGTGTCCCTTCTTTCATTTCATTCCTAGACCAGCAGCATCAACATCACCTAGAAACTTGCTAAAAATGTAAATTCTTGGGCCTCTCACTAGAGCTACTGAATTAGAAGCCCCAGAGCAGGGGAGTCAGAAATCTGTTTTATTAAGTCTTTCTGGTAATTCTGAGGTCTGCTCAAGAACCCCTGGTTTTACACAGTGAGTGAAGAATCTTTCAAATAACAGACGTCTGACACAAGTCTGAAATGATTGCCCACTGGGTTACTGGGAAGACTAAAGGAGGAAGTGATGGAAGGCCCTGGGGACAGCAGAAGAGAAGGCAAAGAGGTAGTGGGGAAAAAGAGAGGTGGGAGCCAGTGTGGCCCTTCCAGGAGCCAGGATTATAAACTGTCTGTGAGGACAGTGTTAGATGGACAATGCAGTCCTAGCTGGGGGGTTAAGCAGATACTTTGGGAGACATACATAAACTACCCACTGGAAGAAGTGAGTTGCCGGCAAAAGGTCAAAGAACATGGCAAGAGGCAAATGCAAATACCTCTAACGCTGAAGCTGATCATAGCACATACAGAATGTTTACTATACGTCAGGTATCCTGCTGAGCAACCTAAATGCATTATCTCATGGGATCCTCACAAGAAGGGAGACAGGGAGATGAAGACATCCTCATGCTGCAGCTGGAAACACTGAGACGCAGAAAGGCAGTTGCCCAAGACCACATAGCAAGCGATGGGGGAGCCAGAGCAGGAGCCAGGCACCACATCGGTCTCCTATCCTGTTATTCACAAAAATGAGTCAGCATTTGCCCAATGAAATGGGAAATGTTCACACCTGTTGCCAGTCTAAAAGCAGCCTGACATTTGTAAACCTTGCGGAGTAATTCAGGCTCAGTGCACTTCCCTCATCTTGGTGCGAATTACCTCCTCCCTTGACTTGAAAGGGTTTTCGCATTTTGCCTCCAGCAAAGAGATGATAAGCTTTGCCTACTCTTTTCAAGGCCAGGATCATTCAAGTGAATTTTTTAAAAGCCAAAATATGCAGTTCATTTTTAAGCCAATATAAATATCTATGTTCTAAAAAACAGCTTAGGAAAGTAATTGGACCAAGCTGTATCATTAATATCAAATGGTGGTAATTATACTGATAACAATTTTTGGATAGGCTGCTTATTAAATATAGGTAAGATCCAAGGATCTGGTTTCAGATGCTGAAAACGTATTTCTTCACTGAAAGCTCTTGTGTTTTGACTATTTAGGGAGCTGGTGCCACACAGCCCACAGGATATACGTGAACAGCTGAGCTGTAGGGCAAACACAAACTACTCCTGCTCTCATCTGCAAGTCACTCACCAGGATTCTCAGTCTTCTCCAAGTGGCCTTCCCATCTAGGCAAGGCTGACTGCAGGGTGGGGTTCTGCAAGGAATGACAAGACCTCACAGAAGGGACTTCACTTGCCCAGGCCTGTTCTCCTAGCTTCTGGGGGCTGGGCAGCTTTATGAGGGTCTTGATCCTGAGGCAAGGAATGTAGAACACTCAGATGAGAGAGACTGTTCATGTATTCTCAGAAATTGGGAAATGTTGACTGTGCTCTGTGGATCTCTGTTAGAAAGTAGTGAGCTCTGCAAAGACTGGACAGACATTCTTCTAATGGTAGCTCCTCGTTGGTGTGAACGCTGGATCCTGACAGTGAGTTGGTCTCTGGCTCAGTGATAGGGAACAGGTAAAAGTGAGGAAGGGAGGGGAGGAAGCAATGCCCATGTGAACTTTTGGATGGATTTTTATCCCCATCTAAGATAACTGGCAGATGCTCCAGTTGCCACTAGTATAAGACCAGGCCTGTCTCCTGGCCTTGTGCTGGGTCATTTAATCACCCACAGCTCTCACAGCCCCTGCAGGCATATGGAGGTTGCATGTGCCCTGCTCTGTGAGGTTGAGGTTCTTCCAGAGGAATGGCAAGGAGGCTCAAGAAGAGCTTCTTACCTGCTCCTGTGGGGGTGAGCGGAACTCCCTGGTCTTCCGGGCAGTCAGGGCTGCAGACATGTTCAAGGCCTGCATGAGCTCATTGTAGCGGAACTTCTGATTTGCCTGGAGTTTGGAGACGTAAATGTCGCCGAACGCCACAATGGCTTCCACTCGATGCTGTAGCTCACAGTCGCAGAGGTAGCTGAGGAGCTCGCACATCTGCAACAGAAGCTTGTGTTTATGTTAATTTGACAATACTTTGTACACACTGGTGAAGCAGCTAGCATCCCCATTTTACAGAGGGTAGCACTGAGATTCAGGCATTCTAAGTGACTTGCCCAGTGTCCACAGTAACCATAGAGCCATCACTTGAATCCAAGTCTGCCTGAATCCAGACACCAACTCTTTATCTGCAGGTTAGGAGGACAACAGGAAAATGAGCTCCCCAAAGACAGACTAAACCTGCCTGTAGAGAGGGAGAGCAGAATTTCTAAGAGAGTTCTTCAATGGCTCTACCCTCCAGGTAGAAACCACAACTGAATTGCACAGGTGAGCTCTGGGTCCCTCCAGACATCTTCTGGCTCTGGATGAAGGGAACTAAAGACTTCTGTTCCCCTCTCCATCTTTCTTTCTTTTTCTTTGTTGGCACTTTCTGTCATTCGTTCTTTTAGACTATCTACTATTACTAATCTTAACACTATTCGAACTTCTACTGATAAGGAAAGACAACAGCCATAACTTAGTGTGGACTATTTGCCAGACTCTGTACCAGGCACTTGCCATACTTTCTTCTTTAATCCTCTGTGTTCCTGATATTTTTATTAAAGCAGAAGTTCTATTAACCCATCTCCACTCTGCCAGGTGAACCAGGACCCAGAGCATATGCCCATCACGCTTGTGGTTCTAGTTATAACATTTAATTACAAGTAACGTGTGCCATGAAATAGGAAAACCAAGCTGGATGACTAGGAAACATCTGTAAAAGGCAAATTTTAAAAAAATATTTACTTATTTATTTTAGATAAAGAGACAGAGAGTGTATGGGGGGAGGAGCAGAGGCAGAGGGAGAGAGAATCTCAAGCAGACTCCATGCTGAATATGGTACCCAATGTGGGGCTCAATCTCATGACCCTGAGGTCATGACCTGAGCTGAAACCAAAAGTGTGATGCTTAACTGATTACCTAGTGTCACCCAGGCACCCCAAGGCATCATTTTTATAAAAAATACTAAAAGTTGGGTGTAAGACAACTACAAAATTTTGGGAGGAAATCATTAAAATATAGAAGTATTCTATGCTCAGGTTGCTTTCCAATAACCTCTAAATCCACAGACCAAACTTGGGTCCCCAAACTGGCCATCATGCACGTCAAACTGTGCATGACAAGTATCATTTACACAAAAGAGAGGCATCTACATGCTGGTCAGGGACTCACATTAAATAAAAGGTCTTGGGTCCACATCAGAAGAGCACATTTATACATGTTAATAAAACTGTTGAAGGTATATATGTAAAATGTGTTGTTTCTCCTCTACATGCAACATTTTGATTAACTGGCCGCCTACCAATCCCATCACATTGGCTATGAGAGCTTCATTTGAAGATTACTTTATTATAATACATTTTATTTTATGATAAATACATTTTATATTCCATTTTATGATGATAAGTTTGAGTACTATGTTGTATTATACTATCATCCAGATTTTATAAACTATAAAGCTAAGGCCTTGGTAAGTTATTGACTTGGCAAGCTTATACAGCTAGTAAGTGGCTGAGGGATGCCTGAGCCAGGCTGACTCTGTGGAACAGACAGTTCTGCTCTGTTCACTTTCATCTCTCTTTTCTCAGTGCCCAGAAGACAAAAGTTATCATCTTCTATTCATCACTGATGCTAGCTTACATCTGATAAGACTACGCTTAGGAAATGCTGAGGTTTCCTAGGTGATGGCAAGGGGGCAGCTCTAAGTTAGCATGAGTCTTCTCCTCAGCTCAGAGAGCCATTGATTTGAATGCCAGTGCAACAGGTCTACAAAGGCTTGGTAATCAGAACCTGGCAACGAATGAGAGCAGGTGAGGAGTGTGGCCACCCTATGAGCCAGTTCCTCTGGTCTGTTCCAGAGCCCACGGCTCCTCCCTCCTCTCCAGATGGAGTCTCAGAAAGGAGCCATTCAGTCCCAAAGGGAAAGACATAAGATCAGGGCCAATCCATCACTAGTTCCATACAAACATTTCTAAAGTACATGCCTTGGGACACCTGGGTGGCACAGTCAGTTGAGCGTCTGACTCTTGGTTTTGGTTCAGGTTGTGATCTCAGAGTCCTGGGACTGACCCTGAGTCAGGCTCCACACTCAACATGGAGTCTACTTGGGTTTCTTACTCCCTTTCCCTTTGCCCTTCCTCCCCAATGCTAGCTTACTCTCTCTCAAATACATAAATCTTAAAAAAAAATAAAATAAAGCACATGCCTTATTAGTAAGGGTATTTTTTGTTTGACCTGGGGAGTACATTGCATGTCAGAAATTCGCACGACCAGCAAACACTGTCTCTCTGAGTCTCTGCTCTAGTCCTGATTTAGATTGTGCGCTGAATCCTAGTCTTACCTGCAGGCTGCACTGTAACCCTCCCCAGGTCTTCTCAAGGGCAGGAACTTTGCTGCCCTGAGTTACCTGAAGCTTGACGGACTCTGGCAGTCGGGTCTGCAACAAGCCCTTGACCGGAGCCTCCTTGCTGGCCTTTTCCCCAGCCTCCACTGCCTTCTCCTCCACCTGGGTCACCTCTTCCTTCTCTGTGCCATCCTCTGTCTCTCCACCATGCTCCCCAAACACAGAGGAATCAATCAGGAGGAGGATCTGCCGGACGTCATCATCATCAAACACCCCCATGACCAGCAGGGTCCCGACGAGTTTCAGCACAGGCACAAATTGGAACTCTACAGACCCGCCGACGGGGTCCCGGATATGAGCCCCGCTGTGCTGCACTGCCTCCGTCAGCATGCTCAGTGCCTTTGTCTTGAGAATCTCCAAGGGGATCTCAGGGCTCTGCTTCTGGTGCTCCTCGCCAGTCACAACAAAGCAAGGGGTGGAGAACCTGAATCCTGGCTTGAGGCATGTTCTGAGGCCCACTCCGGGTAGCCCGTGCCTCTTGGACTCATCTGGGTACAGGCGGATTTTCCTGGTGGTGCTGGTGATGGGAATGATGTACTCATTCTTCATCATTAGCTTCCTCTCCTTAGCATGGGCCAGGTGGATGCTGATGAGCAGGTCATAGAAACCAGAGCGGAGGAGGCCGGGGAGGTACTTGTTGTCTATGGCATAGAAGAGCTGGGACAGGTCCACGTGGCCACACAGGGCGTAGGCCACTCGGCTGTTTCCCAGGGCGCACACGGCACTGTAGAGGCGCAGCGTGTGGTAATGGAAGTGCATCAGGTCCTCCTGCTCGCAGAGCTCTAGGACATCCACACACCTGTGGGCACACAAGCAGTCAACCACTGCACGGGAAGGGGAACACGGCAGGGTTCGGCGCAGCGCTTTTCTCTGAATCCCCGGGGATGGTACCCGTCTGTGAGGGCACATGGGGTAGAGAGATGGAAGGGTCTCTACCCCAGCTTGCCCTCACAGGTGATTCCTCTCTCATTCCTGGTCCATATCCCAGTTCCTGATAATCTTCCTGCTCTACCTGCTAAAATCTCAAAAGTGTCAAAGACTTGAAGACATGGTTTCCCAAATATGAAAGTCCTCCCTATTAAGGAAAACCTCCCAACTGGAAGGGGACTGGAAAACACTGAGGTACGTCAGAGAAGTGACTTGGTCCTCTCAACTGTCGGTGTTAGGAGGTCTTCTGCTTTCTGAGGCAAGAGATGTAGGTCAGAAGAGGAAGCCAAAGCCCCTTGTCAATCTGCATCATTTCCAATCTACCTTCATCCAGGCTTTCCCTCCCCTGAAAACAAACACACCTGCACTCTTGTCCAGAGCAAACAACACTTTCCACCCTGAATTCAAGCAGCATAATCAATTCACTTGCTCCTTCCTCACTTCACTAGCCTATGAGAAGTCTGCGTGCTCCTCCCTCATCTGTGGGGGCCCAGGGCGCACTCTGCTTCCTGCTTGCCTTGCTCCTCATCATGGATCTGAGGATCCTCTGCAATTGGCTTACTTGGCTGGACCCCTATTTTTTCTGGCTCCTGCCCCGCTCCCCACCCCCCCACTACTTTGTCCCACCACTGTCCGTGACCCAGTTGAATACCTAAAGGGGAGCTGGAGAGGTGTCATAGCCTTCCACTCCCCATTACTTTGTTTTTACTCCAACAGATCGAGGGGTGATAATATGTTAACAATAAAATTATTTAATTCTTAAGACATACAGAAACTCTACTAGATTCTACCAACACAATGTCACTTGTTTCTCCATGCAACCCTTTGGGTGGTTATTTTATTTATATCAGAAGGAAGTCGAAGTAAGTTACATGAGCAATTTACCCAAGACCACAAGGTCAGAGAGAGAGAGAGTGCTGAGATCGAACCTAGGCTACAATCCAAGAGTACGTCTTAACAGGAGCTGCTCAGGAGCCCATTCTTGTCCTCTAAGCAAGCTAGGCCTGCTTCATTTTCCCCATTCTTGTCAATAAGAACATATGTTTCAGGATCACACTGGAGTTTTTAATTAAAGGGATGGAAATGATCTTGACAGCAGGCACTTGGAGCTACAGGGAAGGCCCTGGGGCAGGCATATTGGGGAGAATATCCTGCGAATTCTTTCTTTTTAAAGAGATTTTATTTATTTATTCATGAGAGACACACACAGAGGGGCAGAGATACAGGCAGAGGGAGAAGCAGACTCCCCGTGAGGACCTGCCAGGACCCTGGGATCACGACCTGAGCCGAAGGCAGACCCTCAACCACTGAGCCATCAGGCATCCCTATCCTGTGATTTCTCAGTGAATAATGGAAGTTGAAGAAAGGAAAGACACTGAGGTTTTGAAAAGTCAGTGGACTGAGCAGGGCCTTCGGCCAATGAGGATGCTGCTCTTTCCCTTTCCTTGCTCCTGCCAGGCCTGCCCCCTCCACTGTGGGCCCCCCTCCACTACCTGTTCTCCTCTGGGATGTGGAGCGCCATCATCTGCAGGGGCTCCAGGCACTGCACCACCCAGCCATGGCGCTCGCTCACCCGCTCTGTCTCCACCTTCAGGAAGCTGCTGGGCATGCGGCTCCAGAGCACGGGCTGGATGGTTTGGACGTCCAGCCGAGGGGGACACTGTGGAACTGGGTTCTTCTCTTCACTCTTAAATATGGCCGCCGACAGGGGCATCGCGTTCTGGAGCAGGTGGAAAGGCATCGAGGAGGAAACACATGTGCACTCAGGAGGTGCTCGGTTGCTAGGGAATGCAACTCGGCCCATGATGAGCAGTAAGGTTAGCATAAACTAAGGAGACAAATGAATCCTGAGCCTTTGAAGCTTTACTGGCCTAAGACCTTGCAGAGTAGGTTCTATTAGCAGTGATTACTTCCTTCAGCACCCAGTAGAAGTGGGAGAAAGGAAAACGAGAACCTACCTTCTGTCATACGAATTTCATAGGTAAGTTTGGGAGCTGGGGTGGTGGTGGGGGGAGATCAGTGGGGGGAGATCAGTGGGCGGTGTATGGGGAGGGTGTCCCTTGTTTTCTGAGGCCTCGGGTTTTTCCCCTAGTGGTCAATGTTGCCTTCTTTTATCATAGCCATTGGACAAGGGGGCAGATCAATACCTTCAGCTTCCCAAGTTCAAACTGAAACAAGGAGGTGCTCGTGGGCTGCAGGAAGACTGCTGGAAACACTTTGGTATTGGGCTCCACCTGGAAACCAAGACAAATGGAGAGGTTTGCTCAGAATTATAAAACCACAGATGGTTAAGTCGTTGGTTGTTTGAATCAACACCCTCATTCTAACCTTAGCTGAAAGAGAACACCTAGCTGGCGCATCCTTTCCACTGCTCAGAAATTCTGAGATTTGGTGCCTCTTGGTAGTGACTGTCACTGCCCTCTGCCTCATTCACTCTCTCTTTCCCCCTACTTGGGCTTGAATAATCTCATGTTCTTTCATTTTCTCTGGTAACTGCAGCTAACAATTCCCTCCAGCACTCAGGGTGTTTGTCACACATGGGGACCTACTAATGTGCCACCAAAGGTGGTGGCCGCTATTGGTCAGGGAACAACGTGATGGCCTGGCTCTTCATAGAGTGTGGAGACAACTGGCTCAGAGGGAATGCCATCATTCATCACTCCTGCCCACAGAAGGTGATCACTGAGGGTGGTGCAAGGGCTTCAATATTATTTCTGAAGGCACAGGGATGTTGACCCGGCAAGCCCAATGGGCATATTACAGCAGGCCTTCTCAACCTTACCATCACTGACATTTATGGTTGTGTAACACTTTTTTTGTAGGGGCTGTCCTGTGTATTGTAGGATATCTAGCAGCATCCCTGGCCTCTCCCCAGAAGATGTCAGTAGTACTCTCTACCCCCACCATAGTCATGACAACTAGAAAAGTCTCTGAAGATTGCCAAATGTCCATAGAAAAACACCCCCAGTTGAGAACTGATCAGCAGGTGCTTCCCTGGAATAACATAAAGAGGCTACTTCTGGTGTCTGTTTCCTTTTCTTAAAACCTATTTTCACTTGGTTCCTCTGGACTTCTCACCACCCCCTTCTCACTCTTTCTGATTCCAGTTCTTACATTAAACAGTGTGGGATTCACTGTCTGTCTTCTAGCTGCCACTTAGATGAAGTGTGGATTTATTAATGACAGCAGGGACTCCACTTACCACTTGCCCACTTTGATACAGGGTTTTTAATCAGATTAGAAAGACCATGTAAGAAGAAAAGGGATTTTAATTTTACCAAAGTCCTTTGCCTTTAAGTAAATTTGGACATTAGGAAGTTCTTGCAATTCTCTTGGAGTTGGGGGATGGTGAGCATCATGGATATACCCTAAGTCGGCTCTCAGTGAGTCATTCTCTTGTACAGTTCCCTCCCCTAGAACCTGTGTCTTGTTTCTAGCAAATAGAATATGGCAAAAGGGTAGGATTGTTACTCCCTTGGTTTGGCTACATTACTTAAGATTGTGTCTCAGTCGAGACGCAACAGAGAAAGTTCTCCGCTTTGCTTTGGAGAAGGAAGTGACCTGTTCTAACAGCCTGTGAAAGGCCATGAGAGGGAAACTTCAGGGGATCTCATGGGACTAAGAATGCCCCTGGTTACAGCCATCAAGAAATGGAGCCTCCAACCTACAAATGTAAGCAACTGAATTCTGCCAGTGACGACATGAGCTCAGGAAAAGGACCTTGAGCTCTGGAAAAGAACGTATGCTGTTTTGAGTCACTACATCCATAGCAATTCATTATACAGTAACAGAAAATGAATACAGAGGTTTTCTTTTTGTCATAACATTTGGTTACAGGCCTCCTTTTAATAATGAATTTCTTCAATGTATTTAGACATAAGATTTATAAAAACACCCATCTTTATGGCTGTAAGTGACTTACAAGACTACATGGTCTGTGCTATCACTTGCTCATGATGAAACAGGTCAGACTGGTTAGACTGGACTTGCACCCAGTACCCAGGGATCCCTCCTGGTACACTGCAGGGGCTTACAAACTAAGTGTAAACATGTGGTTTATGCCTAATGCTTCAGGTATCCATGGACCATGTGAAGGGATAAATGCCCGTAAAGCCAAAATGTGGGGATGGAACTGCTAGAACTGCCTGGCGATGTCTGAAATAAGCTTTGTGAAGGACATTTAACAAATATTTGCTACCTATTATATATCTGCTTTGTGCCAGGTCCTGAGTTTGCAGCGGAGAAAGACACAAATGGGAAATTTTGATCAGATACATCCCTGGGCTGGCCCCCAGATTTCTCAGATATCTGACGTCTGACATCTAGAACAATCTAGAACAACTTGCCACACTCAAATCACTTTGACCTTCAGTGAAGAGAGGTCTGGTGGCTGAGAGACTTCATGTGGACCAGCAAGAAGCCCATGAATCTGAGCCCGCAGGGACAGATAAATGCATGAGGCCCAAAGGTTTTCTATGCTGAACGGAGTCACACTAGTACTGGGACCTATAATAGGCTGAAGAACGTGGTTATGTTTTCAGATCTTTCAGGAATGGTCCCTGCAAACTTCATAAACCACTCAGCCAAATGCCAGAGCCTTCCTCAAACTCCACTCCCAAGAGGAGGAGCTTTCAAAGCATTCCAGATGCCTGGAATAGGTTCATGTCTACCGTGCAGAGTATGCTCCCATCATGATGAATAATGGAGATTTATCTTCAACCACTCAAGAAAGAAGAAAACACAAGTTTTCTTCTTGTGAAGAACATGGGTGTATATGGGGATAAAAATGGCAACTGGGAGAGCAGAATCCTAGGTGGCCTTCCTCACCCGTGGGGTTACTCTTGTGACTGTGTACATTACATGGCAAAGGGATTCTGCAGATATAAGTAAGGTGACCTCAAAACAGAGACAGGACCTCTCTGATCTTAAAACAGAGAGATTATCCTTGAGGCCCTAATCTAATCACATGAACCCTTAAAAAGCGAGGTTTTCTCTTCTTAGGGCCAGAAGGCAAAGTGGGAGAGACTGAAGCATGAGAAGAATAGGACATGCTCTTGTTGGCTTTGAAGATGGAAGGGGCCCTGAGAAGGAATGTGGGCACCTTGGGGAGCAGAGAGGTAAGGAAAGGAAAGGAAAAAGACTGGCAAGGAAGAACAGACCTCAAACCTCAGCCTACCACCCCACTGGGTCCTGACAGCAACCTGAAGGAGCCTGGGGCACATTCCCCCCAGAGCCTCCAGAGACAGGCAGCTGGGCCCAGCTGCCGCCTTGATTCTGGTCTTGTGAGCACGTGAGCAGAGAACCCAAACATACAGGACTGGGAAATAACGTTTTGGGTTTTATGTTTTCGTTTTTTAAAAAAGATTTTATGTATTTATTCATGAGAGACACAGGCAGAGTGTGCCTGAGTCCCTACGGGGAGCCTGATGCAGGACTTGATCCCAGGACCTGGGGATCACACCCTGAGCCGCAAGGCAGACAGTCAACCACTGAGCCACTCGGGTGCCCCAAAAGTTTTGGTTTTTAGCTGCTAATTTTATGGGCACCATGTTAAGAAGCAAAAAACTAAAAGAGCAGGTTCCCAGCCGTGTTGGTCAGTTGGACAACAAAAAGGTAGTGAGTACCTCCTGGGTGCCGGGTCCCGGTCCAGGCCCAGCGACAGCGACAGCGACAGACAAGAGACCCAGCCTCCTCTGCGCTCAAGGAGCAGCCGTTCAGAGTAGGGAGCCTCCAGGCGTCTGTGAGCAGCAAGCCTGGGTCTGAGGCGCCAGGCAGCACCTGGGCTCTTTTCCTTTCCTATGTGACGTACCTCTTCTCACTGGCTGAGCTCTTTGGTTCCTGCAGCAATGGACGTTCTATTTCTGGTCATGTGTGAAGGTCAGGGCATAGGGACTGGCCTGAATCGCAGGCTCAACCCCTGGGAAATCTGAGTATTGTAGCTGGCTCTGTTCTTGGAGCAGTGTGGTCGGGGTGGCAGTCACCGGGGGGCGGCTCTTGAACACACATTTTCTTTCTCGTTTCTCGCATGATGACATTGCGACAGGAAAGGGCTTTCCAAATGCAGGGTGGCGTTTCACAGTGGGGGCGGGTGGGGGGAATGTTGTCTAGGAACGCTGTCTGAGCCAGTCCTCCTCTCATTATTTTGGTTCCTGGTCCTTCCTGAGCAGCAAGCCAGTGTGGAAGTATTGCTGCCCTGACTCCTCTGGAGATAATTAAAAAATGAAAATGGCCACAGCTGCAGAATGACAATCATCCTGCTGCCAGGGCACTGGACGCGCTGCCGGCTGTGGGGGCGGGAGTGGGCCTCCCAAGGATCCCTGTCGGGACCTGGCACCATCCCATTCTCCACCAGGCATCCCGGTTGGGGGGTGCAGGGCCTGGGGCCACCGACAGAGATGGCAGGACATGCAGGCCAGAGGGGGGAGGTCTCTCAGAGCACAGAGGCCGGAGCAGGGGGTGCCTCTCAGGACGCACAGGCCGGAGCAGGGGGCCTGTCTCCTCAATGGCACAAGCTCTTCCCTGGTGCAGGCAAGTCTCTGCAGCTGCCAAGGCCAAGCCTGGCTTATTTATTTGTTTTCGTGGGGACCTCCGACGCCAGCCAGCCTTCAGAGTTATTAGGTGCTTTGTAGCTCTGTGCAGCTCTGGGAGAGCCCTTCAGTCAAACTCATTCCAGGAGTTAATGGGAAAAAGCTAATGGATTCTGAAGGACGGCAGGAATATATATATATATATATATATATTTTTTTTTTTTTTCCTTAGGGGCTTGGGGTACGGGGGGTGGTGGTGGAATCATGAGAAAGCACCAGAAGAATAATACTTGACTTTCTGCCCCCAAGCCTGGTTTTGCAAAGGCCTCTTTCTGAGAACAGCCAGTTGGGCCCTAGCTGCTGGGCCAGCCTGCTGGGGGGTGTCAGCGATGCTCCCACTGTCCCCTTGAGACAATGGGGAGGCACACAGACTGGTATGTGCTATGGGAGGTGCTGGAGAGGCGGCGGCTGCCTGCATGCTACCACAATGACCCCGGGCCCCAGGAGGGGTCTGCTCCATCTGTTCTCAGGCACCGAACAATTCAGATTTGGAGCGGCTGCTTTACCTCCCCCTTCTAGATGCCGCCTCTCCAACCACAGGCCAAACAGCTACCAAGAGGCTGCAATGAGGGGCTGAGTGTAGGATCTGTTTTTTTTTTTTTTTTTCTTTTAATCCATTTCCACAGTAGTGGGATGTTTCTTTATCTGCTGTAGTTAGCTGGGCTTCCTTAAACACTGCATGTCACTGTCCTGGTCAGAAACCTTCAAGAACTCCTCAATTCCCATCACTATCTCCCCATCTTTCCGCATGAATTTCTCACCACTAACTGAAGAGGCCCCTATTAGGCTGCCCCACCATGGGCAAATATACCCGATGCTTCCCTGTCGCCATGAGGATGTCTCCCATACCATCCCTTTAGTATACTCCCTTCCTTGCTCAGATGGAGGAATTCCTGTTTTGCTTCTAAATCAAGGTCTCTCTGTAAGGACCATTTCCCTGACCGAGCTTGATGGAGGTAAGCTCCTTCTCTGAACCCAGATGACACTCTCCATACCCTCTATTCTACCCATGGAGTATCAAGAAAGCCTAATCTACAAATTTAATTCCTGGGACACCTGGGTGGCTCAGTGATTGAGTGTCTGATGCCTTTGGCTCAGGGCATGGCCCCAGGGTTCTGGGATCAAGTTCCACATCGGGCTTCCTCGCAGGGAGCCTGCTTCTCCCTCCACCTGCGTCTCTGCCTCTCTCTGTATCTCTCATGAATAAATACATACAATTTTTAAAAAAGAAATTCAATTCCTTATTTCAGCCTTTTCCAGATATGCTTTGTCCAACTCCAGACTTACTGAAAACTACTATTGTTAAAAACAAACAAATAAACAAACAAACAAAAACTTACCTTGGCTAAGCAATATGAGAAATGCTTGGTTAGAAATGTTTGGGTTTCTTTCTAAAGTATTTTTTAAAGTTGCCCTGTACTAATGTTTATTGCCAATATGAAAGAGGATATAATAAACAGCATTTCCCAAGTTTACCTAGCCATCAAGGATGAAAATCCTACTTAAAAGAGATAAAGCTGCTTGTGGTTAATGATGGGGAAACATACAGGTGTGCAGTTGATAGATTTCCTGAGTAGTTTTATCAGAGTTCATAGTCAATAAAATAGAGAAACACATCATTTATATGAATGTGTTTTTAAAGGATCCTGCAAGGAATACATAAGAGAATCACCTTTTTGCAAAAGGAATACAGCCTGGTAAATTAGTCATTTTTTACGAGTCTATGCTTTGAGCTTCTAAGTTTCTTAAAGCAAGGAGTATCTCTGCTTACGTTTTAGACTTTGCATCTTGTATAGCGCAGGTAACATAAAAGCCACATGAGAAATGTTCATTGAATAAATGGAGAACCTTTCAGAGACCATCACCAAAGAAAAGCTTTCTTATCTTCTGGAAAGATGGCCAGGGTATCTAGTCAACCAATAAATAATGATAGTTTCTCCTATTTTTCCCTCTGTAAAAAATGAAGTCATGTTGTTCTTATTTTGTTCTTATTTCTCTTCCCGGATTGCTTGCAAACGCTGTGGCTCATCAACCCCACACGCTATGGTAAGGATGCTGAATGCAGAGGAGGAGGAGCAGAGCCATAGACGCGCAAGCTGGGGATGTTGCTGTCTGAGACCCAGAGCCACCCCTTACCTGGTAGCAGGTGCCAAGTTCTCTCCCATTGGCGGAGAAAGACAACATGCCCATCGCCAGATCCACAAGGCAGCCGATCTCCAGGTCCACGTTGCTCCGACTTGATCTTTGGGAAGTGGCCACAATATCCCCACCCCAGACCATGTAGCAGTTGCTGCGCTTTACACTAGAAGCCAAAGAGAGGAAGAGGCACAGAATCTGGACTGGGACAGTGTGCCATTAAGGGCCAGGAATGAAATGCCCCAGAAATCTTCCAAGGAAGCCTTCCAGTCGGCCCCCAATAACCTTTTTCCTTAAATAAATTCATGCAGCTTCAACCCAATTTTCTCAGGCATGATCACTCAATTCAGAGATGTGGCAATGTATCAGGAGACTTTGGTCCAAAGAACATACTGTTTTGGTAATGGTTTCCTGGATCAATGTCAATGCACCTTTTTGAAAGAGATCATGGGGATGGTGGGACTCCCATCTCAGAGACGGGAATAGAGAGGGTGGCCACCAGAGGCAGATTTATATAGGGATTTGGTGTAGACGGCAGAAACAAAGATCTGCGGTGTGAAGGAAGAGGTGTAACATACTTGAGAACCCAGGCCCACATTCCTTGGGATGGCACGTTCACAGGCATCTATATTTGAAAGCCAAGACTAATAGCCAAAAAGCCATGAAGGCTCGAAAGCCTGTCTCCTCAAATGAAAGATTTAAAATCCTGGGTGGGCTTTGGAGAGGTGGTACAGTGGCAGACGTGATTCTCAGAGCCCGTCACCATGACTGTGGGCGAGAGACGGACAATCTGGTCTCCTCTTCAGCTCAGTCCTGGTGCACACTGCTTGAGGAACCAGTTTTCTGGAGTAGATCAATGTGCTTTTTCTCAGGCTACACAAGACAGTGACTCTATAGCTGATGCTTTAATGCAGCTCCTTTCAACATCCTGAGGTCAGGATGACCTTGGAAAGTTAAAGGTTTGATTAGAATTCTCCAAGGTTCCTTCAAGCTCTAGAAGTATATAATTTCCCCCTTGAGACCAAAAATTTCCTTTATAAGCATTTGTTCCCTTCCTCTCCTACCTTCCCCTTTGGGGCACCAGTTGGCTGGTTTCTCAGTGTGAATGCTCCTCGGGCCAGGCCCGTGCAAACTGGCCCCCAAAGAGTGATAGCCAGGGCAGGATTTCCATAAAGGCTCAACAGTAGTAGCCATGCTATTAGCGCCTTTCAGTGATGAGACTGCTAAGTACATTGATGCCCACTGTAGGATTCAACTACTAATGTACTGAAGCTGTGGGAATGTGACATGTCACACTTTGGTCATATTTTAAAGGGCCCAAGTTTGAAATGCCTCAAAACATCTGAAAATTGATTCCATACTTATTCCTTATTATGCATGATGGGAACTAAGAATTACTGAAGTGCCTACTGTCTACTGGGCCTTGTTCTAGTGCTAACATGTCAGCTTTCAAAATAAATGTGGTCACTGAGGCGCAGGTAAATCAAGTAATCTGTCTGGTGTGGCACAGCCAGCAAACTCGAGCAATAAACCAAGCTGGGATGGACATGTCTGCCTTCTGCTCTTCTGGCTGAAGAGCAGTGTCTTTTGACCACTTTCACATGCTTTCCTTCCCAAGCCAAAAGACACTGGATATTGTTTACAGCATATCTTCTGGGTTCTGTAACATGATCCACATCCAGTAGTGGTCATGAGAGTAAGGGGTCAAGGCATTGTTGTAGGCATTTTTCTAGGTATTATCTCATTTAATCTTAATATCATTCTATGAACCTGGAACTATCATCCTCATTTTATAGATGAGTAAACTGAAGCCCAGGAAGGCTAAGTGGTCCAAAGTCACACCTCTGTTAAGTTCTGGAACCCAGTCTAAAACCCAGGCAGTTTGCTTCCAGAGTTGGCTGTTAATCACCTGCCCCACAGTGGTCCTGCAAGACACGGCGATTATATGTGACCTCTCTGGCCACCAGTCTTTGGTGAGCTAGTAGCACCTAAAGAACACTGGCTACAAAACATTCCTGGCTTCGTAGGGCTAAAGATCGGCTTGAGAAACAATTTACTACACCTCCAGACATGTCCATTTGAGGAAAGACTCTATTAATAAAATCCCACTTGGGTGGACTCAAGGCATGGTGTCCCTGGTCACCTCTGGGGCACTGCTGGCCAGAGACTCTTTGTCTGGTGGCAATCCCCAACCCCGATACTCCCAGACTCAGTGGACAGTGGGAAGGCATGCGTGTACCTAAAACGTGCTTTCTCAAAGATCCCTAATTTCTATCTGTGGTCTTTATTCAGGCATTTGCTGTATCTTATGTTCCTTAATGCTTTCAGACACTTCACATCCTTAGCATGAGGAGCTCTGAGTTGATCGGTTACTACACGATGTGGTGCATCTTTTTATGTCTTCTGAATTGGCTTCTTTCAAGCACCTAGGGATTTTTCTCTGTCTTGTTTAGATGTTGTGGAGATCGGGGCTTACACGGCACTCACAGAGAGGAGTCTGTGAGGGAGCACACACTCCTAAGTGTCCATCTGTGGCTCCCATTCCCACGTCAGGTCGTATACTTGTGATGAAACCGCCCTCTATCCTCACTAATGCCACATCTGCCACAGTACTCCCTGTCTGGCAGAGGATTTGAGGCCCGTGCTTCCCATCTCCTTCCTCATAGACATTGAGGTGTTTCCTTCTTTCAGGGTGTTGGGCAGAAGGGGAACGATGACAGCTGGGTGGTGGGAGAGAGGAGTCTGACGGCCAGCCCCATCCCTCGGGAGCCCCCTTACCTTTCATGCACTCGGCCTCGCTCATCCCCTAGAGTCACAGTCACTGTACAGTTCTTATTCAGGTCAAACTTCTCACTGTGTAAGTGATAGTCTGGAGTGACCCAACCGACCCAGACGCAGGAGGGGTCCTGTCCAGCAAAGATGCGGATTGCATAGTAGCACTGCTGGGGAGAGAGCATGGGGTGGGGTGAGTGGCCCCCAGTTGGGGGGCAGGTCTGACAGACCCCAATGCAAGGCCCGCAGGGCCCTCTTTTCTTAAAAAAAAAAAAAAAGCACATGTTGCTCTAGAGCTGAATTGCACCGCACTCCAGACTTAGGATGGGCTGACCAGAGCATCAGGCTTCCCTGTGTTTCCCTTTTCTTGGTGTTTTGGAACTGAGACAATTGAGCACTTTATCTACCACCCTTGGCCCAGAGGTGCTGCCCATGAAATCAGGGGGCTGCCGTCCAGAACGGCTGGCACAGAGCCCGAGCCCAAGCCCTGGGAGACAGAATCGCTGACGACCCTGCGACACCTCCCACTTCTATAGGGCGGTGCAAAGTACTTGTCGCTGCTGTTCTGAAAGTCTTGAAAAAGATGCTGAGAAAGAAAAAGCCCCTATTACGGCCAGAGGTGCTTCGTGTGGCCATCAGGCTGGAGGCCAGACACTGCTGAGAACCGTGGTGGTTGCGCCACCACTACCTGTGCCAAGAGCTGAGACGCTGGGCTAAGGGGCAGCTTCCTCATCCTCCTTATGAAACTGAGCACATCTGTTGGTGACGGAGTCCCTTCCTGCTAGCCTGTTGTATCTTGTTGATGAGCAGATAAAAGGGTCCGCTGGCTAGACTGGGGCTGGAATCTTGCCACCGGCATCTATTAATTGTGTGACCTGGGGCACCTCACTTGTCCTGTGCTTCACGGTGCGTGGCATTGTCTGCCTCATGGGGTGGCCGTGGGGATGGTGTGGGCGAGGGGACACCAGGCTCCTAGCGCCCTGCCCTGCACGTAGTACATGCATGACGTGCTGCAGCCACAGTCTCATCCCTGATGACGGGTAACCTGTCATGGCAGGATAACTTTACAGAAGGGGTGACATGCATTTCTTCCAAAGACAATTTTTTTTTTTTTTTTTTTTTTTGGGTCAGGACACGGCAAAGACAGGCATTAGCGAGTGTTGCTTTCTGACTATTGTATCACTTTAGAAAAGGGACCAAAATCAGCTTCCATCATCTGGACTGTTCCCTGCTCCTGCTTTTCACTTGATTGCTTTCGACATTATTCCTAGCGCAGCTTGGAGAGATGGGAGAGTTGATTCACAGAAGTTTATATAAAAGAACAAACAAAAGGATGAAATGAAAGAGCCCTCTGCCCCCCAACACGCTCATTTCAAACAGAAAGGCAGTGCTGGTCCCTGGGGCCAAGGGGCACAAGTGCACAGTGATGCCCAATCGGGAGCTTCAAGTGGAGCCTCTGCTGTGTGCTAAGTAACTGTCTTTCTTCTCCCATTTGAGAAATGTCAGAGATGCATTCTGGAAGCATCAAGGTGGATATTAGGGGGTAGGGTAACTGGCAATTGCACGGGATCTCTAGACAGATCTCTGCTGTAAGGGGCGTATTATCAGGCACAACAGAGAATCAAATAATTAAAACACGTTTACTTACCGTTGTTGTAGGAGAGAGTATCTCTTGCATCTGTTTCCTGGAGTGGGGGCGGGGTGGGAGGAAGAGCATCCACCTTTAGTCACTCAACTGTATAGAGAATCTCACAGCTCTGACAGGCTATTGCTCTCCCTTCAATGGTGAAAGCAAGCTTGCAGGACTTTCCCGTACCTGAGTGGTCCCAGCTGGCCTTGGGGCCTGGGCATGTGTAACCTGCTACCGCAAGCCAAGGCTGTGACTTCCCACCCTGTCAGCCCGGACAGTGGGCCAGAGCTTGGGGTGGGGGTGGTAGGGGAGGCTGAGCGGCAGAGCCCCGAGAGCACCACCCTTTCCCTGGGGAAGGGGAGGTGGGTGGTGGGGGACGGGCCCTGAGGGGGCTCTGGACGGATGAGCACTGAGTGTCATACCGTGTGTTGGCAAATCCAACATCCAAAAAGAAAAAGAAAGCGCCGTCCTAGTCTTTCCTGCAGCTGCGGCAGTTTAACGCTGCCCCGAGTGCGGGGTCAGGGGAGGCCCAGCCGACACAGCCCCAGTGGGCAGACGCGCGCCGGCGACCAGAAAGACACGTCAAAGGAAAGACGACCCCAAAGAACACGTTCCTTGCCAGGAAGAGGTCCCAGCAGTCAGCAGGCGCGCCGCTGCCGACCTGGACCTGGCCACAGCCGCACAGGAGGCAGCGTGTGTCCCCGGAGGCTTTTACTTTCCCACAAAGGCAACGACAGTTGTGCCCTCTCAGGCACTCGTCTTCCTTGGGCTCCAGAGCGGAGGCCCCGGAGACTGCAAGGAGGCGAGGACCCGGTGGGCTCGACAAGAGCAGAGGCGTTGCCACCAGACGTGTGACCTGTGGTGTGACGGGCCTGAGGTCGCATTGCACGAGCACTGCCGAGCGTGCATGGGCTCGTGCAGACACGCACTGCCCTCCCGAGCTCGGGCCGTGGTGTGGCGCAGCCAGAGTGGAGGCGGCGGGGCGGGGGCGGTTGTCACACATGCGATGACCGCTGGGCGGGGAGGCCGGGCACTCACCTCCTGAGGGCGTCGCTGTCCAGACAGGGGCCGTGGCCGGGGGACGGGCGGCACTCGACGGGCATGCTCAGGCGGCAGTAGACCATGCGGGCGCCGCCGCTCTGCGCGCCAAACGTCCTGTGGGTCACCTTGAGGCACGGGGGGCTGTCCACGGTGCCGTCCACCCTCACCACCTGGAACAGCACAGGTCCTCAGCCACGCGCCTGCGGCCGCCCGGCCCGCCTGCCTCGGGCCGGTCTTCGTCAGCGCTTCTGCGAGCCCCAAGCCTTGTCACCTGCGCTCACGACCCGGTCCTCTCACCACTACTCGGGCCTGTTCTGTTCCAAGTAGCACAGTTGCCTCTGGCTATGCAAACTACAGGTTTCAGAACGCGCCCAGTGGCTTTCCTGGCAGACTAAGTGCGAGAACCGCCGGAGCGGCTGGGGAGCGGGCTAGGGAGCCATCCGCCGAGGGCGACTTTCAGGTCAAGGGGCTAAAGAAGAAAACGTTTCCAGAGATTTCCCTTGCCGGTGGGCAGGGGACGACGTAAGGAGAAAGACAGTAGAAAGCCCAAAGCTCCAGGAGAAACATCGCAGCTCCCCGGGAGGGGTCACCTCCCACCTGTGCATCTCCCAGCCACACCCCAAGCGCGGCCTAGGTGCTGAGGCACCTTGAGACAGTGGGAAGTTCCCAGGGCCAGGGCACAGCGCTGCAAGGGACGGGCTTGGAGGAGGAAAGAGCAAAACTGGGTCTTCAAAATGTGTGTGTGCTTGGGGGAGGGGAGGGTGCAGAGGGAGTAAACTAAGGCTCAAAACAATGATAGCTTTCTTGGGGTCTAAGCGCCGCAGCTCCTATCCTGGCATGTCTAAGCACGCTTGCATATTTTCGTGTGGTTTGTGTATCTTTCCAACAGGGTCTCCAGAGTCCACTGGTCTGTCAGAGGGGTTTGTCACCTCTAAAAGTTTATGAACCAGCCTTCCCAAGTGACGATCAGGTAACAGTCACAGAAATAAAGGTCTCTAGTACTTAAGACTGTAGGGAAAAGGGGAGGATTAGGAGGTGATGCTTGCTGGATCTGCAGTGGATGGGGAGCGAAGGGAAGTTATAGTCAGGTGGGAGCAACCACAGCATCTCATGCCTCAGTGGAGCTGGTTTGACTTCCCATTATCCCCTCACCCCTCGTACCCCGCATGATAGAGCCATGGTGGCTTTCCATGGGGGCCAGGAGACATGGAGCCAGCACCCACATCAGGCTCCTGCTATCTCTCCACATCAGGCTCCTGCTATCTCTCCACATCCCCTCCTGGCCCCTTCCTACAGAGTGAGGGTACCATAACTACTACGTGTCACCTTAAAATGCTGGAAGTAGCTCAGCACAAATAAATAGGACCTAAAAGACTTCATGTTGGGAGCATGGACCTACATCTGGGGCATATCATCTGGACTATAGGTACTGAACTTTCTCAGAAAAATGCTTAAGGCCTTTGGATACTGTACTCATATGGCCACAGCAATACAGGGAAACCTGGAGGAAAGAGTGGCCCAAGGGCTTGGGGACCCGTCTGCAAAGTGAGTGCTGTCTGCAAGGTGCCACCGAGCTGCCCCAGGATTACAGCCCTGAGGGCCAGCGAAGAGGCGGTGGGGAGGCAGCCAGGGCCTGGCTAGGTAAGCAGCTGCCTGTAGACAGGAGCATTAGCAGGAGCTTAATGGCTTGGTCACCTGCTCTGCCAGGGCCACTCACGACGTGTAATGTTACCTCTATATGTGGATGATCCTTTGGCACGTTGACAAACGTCGGCAGGCGCTTGCTGAACCACATTGCGACATCGCGGTTCATGTTGACAGCAAAAGGCTCAAAGCCCTCTTGAAGGCCACACATGGTATAAAACTTGAAGGTGCTGGCATCCATCCCGAGATTCATGCGGCCGATCTGAGACAGTCCCAGGGAGCAGATGGGCACAAAGCCTGAGGAGTGTGCAAGAGAGCCTGCCTCAGCCCACAGGACCATCCCTGGGAGCTGTGAGGAAGTCAGGCCTTTGCTTCCCAACGGCTCTGAGTCTAGGAGGAAAGGCCGGACACCAGCCCTTATCTTTCCTCCTGGAGCACAGACCCAACAGGAGGTCAAAGGGACTCTGGCTGCCATGGTGCCCAGGGAGCATAACTGAATTTGGTTGGAGATGATTTGGGAGAGAAACGATCATCCAACCAAGCTTATTCATTAGAGGTGTAAAGAAATGTCAGCTGGAAAAGACCAGTAAGTGGATAAATAAAAGTCCTTGTCTACGCTTTTGTGAAAATTGACATTCGGCCCTGGGAAATTTTAAACACTGCCGAGAACAAAACAACCCAAGAAGCCTAAAGAAGGACTTAGCACAAACAAAACAGCCTCATGTCTCAGCATCTGCCCCAGTGAAATGAGTGGTTCTCTCCCTTTTGAGTGGGAACCTGGGAGGGTTTAGAGGCTAACACTGATGCTGCTGGTTTACAAAATACTGTTTACAAGTGGCTGTGCCCTGAGCCTGCTGTTTGCTCCCCATCCAAGCAGGAGGCTAGGTCTCCCTGTAGGAGCTTCAGGGATGTTTCTCCCTCCCCTCCTACAATTACAATCTCTTTCCAAGCTTCTGCCTGCATCTTATCATATTAGAGAACTGCCACGCAGAATATTCCAGAGCCAAGGTTCCAATCGTTTGCTGTTCTTGTTTGTGGGATATTTGTAAATCATAATCATAAACCCACAGATCCGCAGGGCTAGGAGAGCACTAATTATCACAGGAGGGTGCAGGAGCACTGAGGCCAGGGGCTGAGGAGCCCCCACAAAGAAAACTGGTGTTGGGGCAGCCCCGGTGGCTCTGTGGTTTAGTGCCACCTTCAGTCCAGAGTATGATCCTGGAGTCCCGGGATCGAGTCCCACTCACTCAGGACCCTACTTGATGCCATCTGTGATCATTTCAAATGCGAGAGCTTTAATGCAATGTTAGCAGAATGAGGGTGATGTTTATACAGAGTCTGCGCCCAGGGATGCAGAGGACGGATTGCACACTGGTAGCCTGGCCGTCAGGAAGGCAGGCGGGACAGGTTAGATCCCTAAGGGGGACGCCTGGAAGTCGGGTTGTGTGTGGAATGAGCATTGCTTCTTAGCGACATTTCTTGGGTCCCCCTTGGGACAAAGGGCTCCATCCTGCACTGGGGAAGATGTGAAGGAAGAAAAGCATCCTGATCCTGAGGAGCTTCTACAAACAGGGAGTCAGTGAGGTGTGAAAGCCCTGCTGTGAAATACCACCGCTCCCGAGGGCACATTTGGTCTCTGCTAACGGGGCTAACACAGCCCAGAGAACTGCCACCATCTAGTCTTACCTTGAGGCCATGATCACAAAGCAGCCTCGCCCTGATGTGAGCAGAGAAAGGCCGTCTTAGGAAAGCTGGTGCCCCCTCTCTTCTTCTCTATCGGCTGGGGAGGTGGGGTGCACACACACTAGGGAAGCCCGGGGGGGAAGAGGCCGAGGGGAGGACCTCTGAATGACTTGAGTCACATGAGTGACTTCCTGGTCACAGACCCAGCAGTGCTCTGAGGCACACGCAGAGGAAGGCTGGTCATGTTGGCGGGAAGCCTTTTATCTGAGGGACCTCAGATCCTCCTCATTCCTAAGCTACCAGCAAAGGAGACGGCACTTTACTGAGGACAGAACTAAAGACTTGAGGAGCTAATGGACCTGACCAAAGTCATGAGAAGGGCACGTAACAAGAGGGGACAAGACCCTACACACTGTGACTCGTAGACCAGCTGCCAGTCATTGTGCAAGAGAAGGGCTGAATGTTCCAGGGGATAATTTAAACAGCAGTCATGTCCCAGGGCAGGGGACTGGACGTGTTACCAGGTCCTGTGCCATCCCTGCACGACAGTGGCTGTCTCTACTGGGGCAGCCGAACAGAGTCTGAGAGAAGGCGTGGCCACAGTCGTCGTGGACATGACAGCAGCAGGGGAGAGACTTGGGACATCTCCTGGGACCGAGTGGGCACATCTGGGACAGCCTCTGTAAAGGCCTGGATCAGAAAAGAGAGAACCAGGAGAGCACCAGGAGCAAAGATAAATCCTCATGAGGTGCCAGTGCTTTCCCCCAGGGAAGAACACTTGGTACCTGGGTACACCGAATCAGCTCCCACCACCTGGCTGAGAGGCTCTCGTGATGATCTTTCTTTCTTGCAGCATTAACATCTCATGTAATGTTCTGACTCTGCCTGATGGGGAAAGGGGGACACCGATGATGAAACCACAACAGCTAATAGGTATCGGGTACTTTCTAGGTGTTGGGCACTGGGCTTCAAGCTGTGCAGAGTTACCCACTGGGCCCATTTTACAGTACAGGAAATGGAGCCTTAGCAGCCTGGAGAGCTGGCTCCAGGCCTGTCGCCTGGTAAGCATGCAGAGCCAGTGCATGCAGAAGGCTTCCAGGGAGGTGGTCCAGAGCAAGCAATGGGAACTCAGCCTTATCTATACGACTTTTCCTGTGACTTTTTCTTCACTTTTCCTAAGTGTTATGTCATTGACCAGTTGCCTCCAGATAAAGCAGCTGGAGACCCACAACCTTGAAGTGCTGAAGGCCCCTCAGATGAAAAGGGCTACCTCTCAAGTGGCCACATGCCCTCCTGAAGTAAATCTGGATAAGAAGACCCATTTGGTAAGGCCATGTGGTATTAGCATGAGCAGTGGCTCTCATAACACAACTTAGCCCCTAGCTTCAAAGGACACTGGAGAAGAGGCTAAAAAATAAAGGGGAAAGAAATGCCCCTCCCTCTATGCAGCCTAATAGATGCAATGTGCTTTTTTTTTTTTTAAAATCCATTTCTTGATTTGAAAGAGAGAGAGAGAGAGAGAGAGAGCGAGCGCACACACAAGTAGGAGGGGCAGAGGAAGAATGAGAGAGAATCCCCAGTGGACTCCGTGCTGAGCATGGAGCTTGACATGGGGCTCAACCCCACAACCCTGAGATCACAACCTGAACTAAAACCAAGAGTTGGATACTCAACTGACAGCGCCACCCAGGAGCCTCAATATGCTGACATTTTCAAAGAGGTGTGAAAAGAAAGTTTACAGATGACCTTATCTTGAACCAAGATGCGCACAGAGTTCTTGTTCCAGGAGAGCACTGACAAGAACACAGGCATTTAAATCCTACAGAAGACTCCAGGTTCTGTTAACTTTTCTATCACAAGGCCCCCTTACTAGTTCTGTGGTTAGGAAGAGGGATAGTCAAGGGGGCATCTTTAATAATTTGGGAGCTTGGGGGGAAAAAAAAACAACTTGGTTCCCAAGAAAATCTAAACCATGGACCTTTTGTTAATCCCTTTCAAGCTGCGGAAAGACACGAGAGCAGCTCACTACCAGTAAAGGAAAAACTGAGGTCTTGGAGAGCAGTGTTTAGATGAGCAGCCAGGACATTTCCCAGGCATTTCTGAGAGTCTCACCCCAGTAGCACGTGTGCTCCCCATTTGCTCTCCTTTCTCGCTAAGCCTCAGGGAGATAGAATTTAGGGACAGCATGGAGGTTGTCCCAAGCCTTACAGCAAACATGGGAAATGAGGGGCTACGTTCCCCTGCTCTAGCCACTTTCTGAACCATCACACTCACCTGGAGGGAGAGCCAGGGAACCCCGGGGTGGCTGCAGTGTGGTTTGCACGCAGATGGCAGTGACACCTTCCCCAGGTACGATCTCCTGCCACCTACAGAAGAGCTGCCAGCAGAGCTGGGGATCTGTTCAATCCTGACAAGCCACTGGGGGGACGAGCTGCGAGGTCGTCCCTGCAGACCCCAAAGCTGCAGTGGAGTAGTGTGTGTCTCAGAGGAGTGCCTGGCAGAGACCTGGCACGGGACACAGGCAGGAAAGTCTTGCTCAGACATCACGTAGGAAGTCTAACAGGATGTTCAGAATTTTATCTTCTGATAAAGTAGAAGGAAAGGGAAGAATAGTAGCAAACGTTTCACCAGGGAAGCCTCTGAGCTTCCAGATGCTATTAGGTGACAACACTGAGAGCTGTAAGGGTCCCAGCCAGGGATCAGAGGAAGGAACAAGGATTAGAACACTCCTGATGAGGCAGGTAAGAGTCTATCAACTACGATGCAGAAGAGGATAGAGATGGGATCCCTGGGTGGCTCAGCGGTTTTAACGCCTGCCTTCGGCCCAGCGCGTGATCCTGGAATCCCGGGAACAAGTCCCACATCGGACTCCCTGCATGGAGCCTGCTTCTCCCTTCGCCTCTCTCTCTCTCTCTCTCTCTGTGTCTCTCATGAATAAATAAATAAAATCTTTTTTTAGGGATCCCTGGGTGGCGCAGCGGTTTGGCGCCTGCCTTTGGCCCAAGGCGCGATCCTGGAGACCCAGGATTGAATCCCACGTCGGGCTCCCGGTGCATGGAGCCTGCTTCTCCCTCTGCCTGTGTCTCTGCCTCTCTCTCGCTCTCTGTGTGACTATCATAAATAAATAAAAATTTAAAAAAAATCTTTTTTTAAAAAAAGAAGAGGCTAGAGATAACAATATAAATAACTCAGAAGAAAACAGCCATGAGTTGGAATGCCTGTCCCCACTCCTTCCCTCAAAGGACTATAAACTTCCCATCAGCACAACTCCTACTAGGGCAGTGATCCTAATCAAGGCATGCTGGCAACCAGAAGAAACGCACATAGGAGATTCTGTTTTCTGGGGGGCTACCACATACAAAATGCTCTATTTTCAACAGATGCTTTCTCATAACAGCTCAAGGCAAGGACTGTTTCCTCTTTCTACCAGAGAGACACTATGAGAGAGCAGAGAGCAGAGAGATGCTACAAGACTGTTGTCATCAAAGAGTGGCATATGCCTACTTCCTCTCAAGTGTCCTTCTACAGACTCCTGATCCACCAGAGAACTGAAAGGGACTTCCAACTACCTCGTCTCTGTATTATTAAAGTGCAACACAATATTACAGCATAATATTTAATGAAATATGGAACAATTCTATTATAAAACAGCTCACTAATAATACACTTTGTTATTGTGAAGGTCAGACAGCATCCCTGCACACAAAAGGTCTAGGGGGCATTTCTTTCATTACAACACAGATGATCCTCGAAAAGCAGGGTTATTGTAAAACATCCCTCTTCTTGATAGTGTTCCTCTGCTCAAACCCATGCCTTGGGGAGTGAAGTCCAAGGGTGCCTGGCCCAAGTTAGACAACACAAATTTCTTGAAGGAAAAGACTGAGTCCTGGTATTCGAGGCTGTCACCTGCACCTTCTCTAATCTTAACAGCTTTGTCTTCCATAAATTCCATACAAAAGTCTTCCAAACTCTTCTGCCCTTTCCTGCATTTCCCCAATTCCACACTATTACTCATACTACTCATATACTATAATTATTACTGCAGTTAGATCTCTAGATGGGAATACCTTGCTCCTTAGAGATGGACCTCTCAGATTCTCTCTTTCACATTCAGTTCCAAGCCTATATTCATAGAATTTCCATTCTGTATTCGTCATTTGTCACTTCTAACCTGCTCCTTTGTGTTTGGAGTTATCTTTGCATATTTATGGGTTATGTATTTTAAAACAAGAAAAAGTATTTCTTGTATTTTAAAACAAGACGATGACCCCCTGACCACTGCTGTTGTTTGCATTAATATATACTTCGAACCACTGCTTCTCATGCTTTAATGTGCATGCAGACTACTGGAGTGGTGTCAGCAGTTTGGGGCTCACTAGGTCTAGAATGGGGGCCTGAGATCCTGCATTTCTCACAAGTGGGCCACACTTTGAGTAGCAAGGCTTTGGACTTTACCAAGTTCTCATAATTCTGCACAACAGACAGGATTCTTATCTCTTCCTTACCTCAGAGATAAGTAACCTCCTGTAACCCCCCCTGGTTCATAGACGGTAGAGCCAGGAGAAGGTCCCTGATCTTCGGACTCTTTTTACCTTAGGGAGCTACTTTCCTTGGGGATGAGCCTAAATCTTCTAGTTCTTCCTTTTCCTCCTGGCCTCAAGAGAGGAACAATGCATGTGGTGGGTACTCAGCAGATGACAGTTTCCTAAGAGCAGTGTTAGGTGGCTTTGCTACACTATCCTCCTACCTACATACACATTTCCTCTGCTTTGCCTCTGACGGCATAGAAGTCATTCTGCTGGCAACATGTTTCCCACAGGTGTCCGCAACAAGGATTAATTCTTTAAATCCTTGATTTTAAACCTTTACAGAAGGCATTCAAATATTACCCCATCTGGCTTTAGTCATCTTGTCTTTCTAGGAAAAGATGTTGACTTGCAACCTTTCAATTTCTCATACATGTGGGTCTTTGAAAAACCTTTAAAGTTCTCTTCAAGTATGTTCAGGTACAGATAGTAGGTGTCCATAAAAAGCATGAAAGTCATTATTATAAAGTAAAAAACTCTCTAAATAAAGAATATTCATGTTATTATACACACAGTTACACATATTTCTGCTGCTCTTGCTATGTAGGTTTATCTTTATAGGTGAAAGTAGTTTCATCTTACAGGGTTTCAGAAATCTAGAGCTAACAGGAGCCCTCCTCATTTACAGAGGGGGAGAAGATGTTAAATAAGGTCAACCCAAGATGTCACAGATGGAGAGGGCAGTAGCTAGGGGAAAGCCCAGGTCACCTGACCCAGAGCAGCCTCTTGCCTTCTTAACTACTTCACCTCATCATCATCTATAATTAAAAAGAGAATGACACAGCATCAAAATAGGGGTGTACATACAGTGGGTATTGAGTCATTGCCATTGAACTTATATGGTCTGTCTTCCAATTATCTGGTATAGATGAAGGAAGTGAAGCCCAGAGAGGTCAAGCCAAGGCTGTCTAGGAGCCACAAAGCTTATCAGGAGCGAGTCAGCTGACTCACAGGCCAGTGCTCCTTCTCCTATATGCGGCCAACGATGTTTGGACATAACGTAGTTACGCATACAGGAAATGAGAAGCGCTGACTGCTCCTTTGTGTAGCTGAAGGCACTGCCTTGACTGCCGTCTGTCTATTCAGGACCTTTAATGAGTACAACTGTACTTGGGTTTCATAGCATGTTTGAATTTCAAAATAAATTATATTTCATTCAAGGGAACAGCTAAGTCGAACTTTTGTGTTTCAATGGTTTTCATCAAAGCATCAAGTTCAATTACACAAACATGCAAACTGACATTTCAAATGAGAATAAAAGGATAATTCTTTAATTCACTGACTTTTCTATTCTCCCAGGGGTGTAAGTCCAGATACAATTAGCATTTCTTCTGTAATACTGGGAAACTGTAATACACCAAGGCACAGCCTAAGGGAATCAGAGGAGAGCTTCTTAATCTATCTGGAAGTTCAGAACTTATATTTATGCTGCACATACCAACCATCACCATTATTTGTCTTGACTTTTCAAAAATGATAGTACATGGGCTAGTCTTCACCATCAGGGCTTCAAATATGCAAAAGATGGTTCATCCTAAATAAGGAGGTAGATGAATACACCCAGCTCTCCTTGGGTTTTCCCTCAACTCATAGAGCTGGAATGAGGGTGGGGAAGGTGGCAGATTTACCATTCTCAATCTCATAATCAGCGAAGGCAAGTTCAGAGCCTTTGTTGGTGATCAGCAGCTCCCCATTCAGTGTGAAGATCATTGAAGCATCATCCAGGTTAATCATACATCCAACCACATCTCCTGGCTGCCATGTACGTCCAAAATACCCACTGCCTTGATGCCAACGCTGGCCCTAGGAAACAAGGCCCCAGAGCTTAGATAACTAGAGGTCCTAAAATCCCCATGCAGTTGAATAAATGACTGCATGAGGAATTTCTCCTAACTGGTACTGGTACCTGATTTCTACAAGGTACTCATCTCTCTAGCAGGGACAATTCACAGGAATTCACAGGAAGGAATGATCTATCTTACAAATAAATGAAACCGATTTACAGAGGCTCATCAGAAAAAGTAGCCAGAGTCTCCTAACACCTAGTCAGCTATAACAGTAAGCAAACTCCCTCTGGAACAAAGTGGTAAGATTTCCTTACAAACTGGCTACAGTCTGTTCTGTGAACCTCCTCTGGAGTGGAGGCAATGGGTAGATATGGAGCTTATATAAAGGATGGGGACACATAGCCCTCCCTTTATCAGAGCAAAGAACAAAGCAATAATCACTAGCAATGACCACTCAATGATCTAAATTAGCAATGGTGGTGGCGACTCACTTTGAAGCTAGCGATCCAGACATTTAGTACTTCCAATTTCAGGGAAATGTCTGGAGAAGGGAAACATGGACTGAGGACATGTGGACACTATCCAGACTTACCCTGCTGCCTTCAAACACAAAGGCTTGGTCATCGGCCCCCAGCTCAATGTCAGGCCGACAGCCTGGCCTGGCCCAGCCGACGCGCATGTCTCCTCCTGTCACCACCTCAAACTCAAAATACCACTTTCCAGATCTTACTGCATAAGACCGCTCTACCCGGAAAAATCGAATCTTGTCTATGCTGACTTTCTCCACAGCTGGGTCAGCTGTTGTGAAAAGGAAAAGAACAGAGGGTGCAGGAAGTAAATAGAGAACACAGGCCTTTAATAATTAGGCAGCATTCCTCAAAAGGATTTCACAACAAAGACTGACAAAGTCCTCTCACTACCCAACATGGTATTTTATTCATAATATAAGAATCACCATTATCCCCATATCATACAGAATATAAGCTAACATTCACTGAGCAATTACTTTGCAGTAGATCCTTTAGAAACTACTATATCTAGTAACAACCCTATGAGGTCAGTGATACTGTCTTTACAGATGAAAAAATTAAGACTCAGAAAGGTTTACTTGTTCAAGGTCACAGAGCCAGTAAACTGGAGTAGGGATTTGAACCCGGGTCTGTCTTATGCCAAATCTATCCTCTTAAATCACTTGTAATACTGCCCTAATTTGCCTATATTTCTCCTTGGGTATGGGATAACAATGACATGTTCATCAATTATGGGCTGGTGATTTTTTCATCAGTGCTAGAACTAAATTTAGAGATAAGACACCCTGGCCCCAAAGTAAGCTGATATTCACATGTTTGATAAAGAAGAGGTAACTTGGATTTATGACCAAATATCCCAAAAAGCTCAGTTATGCCAGAGGATCACTTATTCCTCATGTGATGGGGGCACAGAAGTGCTCACCACAGAAACTTATCATAGAGTTTAAACATGGTTCTCCTCCCTCCTCCCCTCACTTGTTAAAATACACCATTTACTTTAGTGGTCTTTGGTACCAATATCATTTCTAATAGTACATGTCAGATTTATTCAGTCAGCATTTCTGCAGAAGAGGACTGATTTAGTCAACTGGGACCAGAATAAACAATCTCAAATCATTACCTAGTTCTTGGTCAGATGGCTCAATGTTATAGCCATAACCAATAAACGTGCGAACAGCTTCACGAAGGCTGTCCCTGTTGGACTTCTTGGTACGCTCATCCAGTAATGCATATGGCACCAGCCGGGGATTTCTTTTGTTCTTCAAATCCTATGTGAAACCAGAGAAAAGAGGTTCTGAGAAAATACATTTCATCTTTACAAAAGGCTTGTCCCACTTACATATTCCCAGCTACAATCCTGGCTTCCTCATAGCAGCCTACCAGCTCTTCCCCCAGCGTCTTGATATTTAGCAATATACTCATTTACAACTCCTCTTCAGGATTAAATGAATACAAATGGAGAGTTTTTGCTAATGTTCAAAGCTAGCATTAAAAAACACATTTTAATAATGCCAGCCTGTGAATAAAGTGAAGTGTCATGAAATTGGTTAGAAACCTCTATTCCCAAGGCAAGGCAGATGAGGATTTACGTAACTATTCCCCTGTGGAAGCTCATGCCATGATTTCAATTGTTACAGTCACCTCACAACAGCCTCTTAACAGAGAAACAATGTAGAGAAACATCTGTGTTCACATCAGGAAAGGTGGCAGAGCCACAGTGAGTCCATTTCATTGTAGTAGGTACTCACTTGTATTAGAGTCCTCCTCAGTTCCCTGGGGAGGAGTAAGAAAATAATGGTGATGACCTCAGTGGTGAGTCATCATCAAGGAATATGCCTGACATGCTGTTCTGAATTCCCCTTCCCACCATGGTTTCCATAGTTGTGGTCTTCTTGGTTTCCAGACATGGGCAGAGTTAGAGGCTCAGGCATGAACAAACACGGGTACACACAACTATCCCTGAACTTCCCCAGGCACTTAAGGAGATGAGGAAATATTTTGAGGAGAGATGGGTTGGTTCTAGACTCCACCTAATTCCTTGCTGAACCCTGGTCTTAGCTGTCTCCTGTGCAAGCCAAGAACTGCCCAGGAATCCTGGCCCAATGGGCTAAAGTAAGGGGTACAGGCTTCCTGGAAGGCTGGTTTGTCCCTCTCCTTTTCATCTTTAGTGGTAGGTACCTGGGACCATCCCAGAAACACTGCTGAACTATAATGTTGATTTGTAGAAGACTTCCCCTGGCCTTGGAGAGTGGCATGAAAGCTTAGCTCTCTGGAATGCAAACAGCAAGACAGGGAACAAGGAAAGATGCAGCCAGTGGGCACACACAAGGAAACATGATTGCCAGTGAACCAACTAACAAAGGAAAGGTAAGCCAATCCACTTCTGCAAAATTGGAATTATGCCTAGAGTTAATGTCAATGTGACCATTACAAATTCCATGCAATCCCCAGATTCTATAAATAACGAGTGCGCTGAAGCATGAGGGATAGAGTGCAAGGGCAGCTTCCACCTTCCAATCAAATACCCACCAAAGCAAAATGCAAAATGGCATTTTGATGGATTACCACATCTCCTAGCTTTTCCAGCAGGCTTGATCCAGTACTTCTTACCTGTTGGATGCCATAGGTCCATCCTTGCTTTATTCTGTCCTTGGCCCAAACGTTATGTGCGTTTTCTGCAAGCTTATCTACTAAAATTTCTTGAGGCGGTAACAGCTTCACATCAGACAAGTCCAAAGGGGCTGGTTTATAGCCGTTGGACATCATATAGCTATAAGTAAAAAAATATATATTTTTGAACAGATCTCTACGACTCTCACATTCCAGATCTTAGCACATGGTAAGAATACCATAAAAAATAAGGCTACCATCTCAGGTTCTACTTCCTGGCAGAATGGATAGCTCAGCTCTCTTTCAAGTCCTTAGATGAAACCCCTAGTCCACCTCTTGACTGTTGGACAAAGTGGATGGTCAGTGCCATCCAGCTTTATTTCTAAGAAAACTATTTGTGTGCCTGACAAATGAGGGGCACATTTGGGTGCTGTGGAATTACGTACAGCTCCTCCAACTCACTTCAAAAACAGAAAAGAAAATAACAAAAACAAAAACAAAAAACAGAAAAGATTCCAACCAGCAGCATGGCAAGGACAGGACCTTGAGCCAAATGGTTTCTTATAAGTCAGTAGAGAATGAGCATTCAGTCTCAGAAAGTTAAACCTTTACTTTGGGTGCTAAGAAAGAAAATCACCACCACGTCAGAGCATCTGTGAGCTTGAGGTGACCTTCACCTGTTCAGCTCGGGAGCCACAGCCTCAAGTGTCTGTAATTGGGTAGATAATTTGACAGATAATGTGAAGATGGGACAAAGCTGAGTATGAGCCCGGATAGATACACTGCATGAATGGAGAGGACCACACTGTGGAGTGGCTCTCAGGCAAGTAGCCGATCATAGCTATGTGGGAATGTGTACCTGGAGGCACCCATGGACCCAGGGCCAAGGAGTGCCCAGATGAGAGCCAGAACCTGAACATGATGGCTTGTAGACCAGGGCTCTCACTACACAGGAACTGCCAAGCAGCATAAGATGCAGGGTCTGCTGCAGGCATTAAACACTGCGTATCATCCATCTTCTTGGGATGTCGGATCTTGGGCATCCCCAAAAGCCCCCACATGGGCAACAACATATGTTGACTGCTGAGCACTGACCCCAGCAGCCTGGTCATCAGTTTACCCCCCTACCTGCTACTTCTTGGACGTGCCGCTCTCAGCATCTGGAGTTGCCTCTGAGAGTGGCACTTGGCAGCTTGGGAGTTTAACAGGGAAGAAGAGGAAGATAAGCATTTGATTAAAGCTGGCACTGCCTTGGCTCGTAAGTAATTGCCATGCCTGTATGTGAATGCACGTGTACCCAAGGTTGGTGTGTGGGGGGGTCAGCAAGTGAGCGAGCCAGTTGATGCGCCGTGAGTGTGCACCTGAGTGTGTGAGAACATGTGCCTCTCCACGAATGTACGGTGACAGGGAGAATAGGATGCAGGCAGGATTAGGGGCTGAGACAACCATTTCCACAGAGGACTTACCAGGCTGGCCCAACGCCGGAGGAGTAAATCTTTGCTATGGCTACTGACCATTTTTCATGCTCCTATGGCAACTGCTATTCTTATAGACCAAAGGCTGTGTACCCATCTGAGTGCTACGTCTCCTGGCTTAGAGCTAACAATAGTAGCACAGGTCCTAGCTGAAGGAGCAAAAAGAGGGAAAGCCTGGAGACACTTGTACTTCAGCAGCCCTCTGTGTGGGATTTAACTGGAAGGACCATCCTCGACTGTGGCTAGCAAGTATCTGGGACCATCACCTGCCTTTGTGCAGGGGCCTCCTATCGTCCCAGTTAAAAAAAAAACTCAGACTGAAGCATGAAAATCTTCGATCATTAAAAAAATCACTTGGGGCAGCCCGGGTGGCTCAGCGGTTTACTACTGCCTTCAGCCCAGGGTGTGATCCTGGAGACCTAGGATCGAGTCCCACGTTGGGCTCCCTGCATGGAGCCTGCTTCTCCCTCTGCCTGTATCTCTCTCTCTCTCTCTCTCTGTTCTCATGATTAAATAAATAAATCTTGAAAAAAAAATCACTTACTTTTTGGGCAATTTGACCTTCTTGAGGTCCTCCTCAGCAGCTGGATTAACATGAGCGATGTGGCACCCAAGGGCCAGGAGGGTTCTGCAATGTGACAGAGGGAGAGGACAAAGGTCAACTTGATACAGGACAGCAAAGACCCTAACCTGTATCTGAGTTGATAAGTAACAATGGTGGACGTGTTACTTACTCTGCTAAATCCTTCTGTGGCATGAATAATCACCACCCCCGCTCATTTATCAGAATGCATCATGTTTTCAAGGCAAGAGACATACCTTTGCAGTATAATTCTAAGGAATTAAATCACCCACTCAGTGTTTATTCCACATTTACTTCAATTAAACACTCACTTTAAGGTTTCAGTTGACATTTGTAGGTTATAATTCTTCTCAGTTTCAGGCAGCTTTGAAAACTCCACAAGACAGGGGTGTTGTCTTTTATTGTCATCCCGTATCTAGGTGACAACATAAGGACAAATATAATTTAAGTTTTGGCAACTGGCAACAGAAAGCACACACGTTGAAACATGGCCCAGGCAATCTGTATCAGGCACAACAAAGACAGTTATTTGCTGATAGGCAAACAGAGGATCACCCCTCTAGTAAAAGATACACACAGACCCCAAGTTGCCAGTGATTTGTGCTCTGTGGATTCGTTTCTACTCAAGTGTCTGCATTCAGAACATACTCTCGCAGAGAACTTTCCACATGGTAGCCATGTGCCTGCCTGTCCCAAATTCATGAAACCACAATGCTACTGTGGGGTAGCATTCTTCAGGACATAAAGGTACTATGGAATGTGTCCAAAGACCACAATTTGTAATTTCAAATTTTCTAGTAGCCACATGAGAAGCAAACAAACAAACAAACAAACAAAAAAAAACCAGGTGCAATTCATTTTAATGCATTTCATTTAACCCATATATGAAACATTTTCATTTTAACAAGCCATTAGTATAAGAAATAATTTGAGACATTCTATATTAGTTTTGCATAGCAGGTCTTCAAGATCCAGTGTATTGTATAACTGCAGCACATTTCAGTTCAGACTAGTTACATTTCTAGTGCTCAGTAGTCTCTTGTGGCTCATGACTATTGTCATGTGTTGGACCGTACACATCCAGACATTAATTAATTAATGCATTCACTCAACAAACATTTGTCAAGTGTCTGCTCTGTGGTCATTATTGATTCAGGCATGAGGAGTTCAACAGTGAGCTGGGGCAGTCCCAGGCCCATAAAGAATGGGGTAGAGACCAGTAATAAAATAATCATAATAATAAATGCTATATTGCAGTTGTGAGTAGTTCCCCAAAGGAGAGGTCTATGGCATCATGAAGGCATAGAGGCGGTCACATAGAAGGCGAATCTTTTAGGGTAGCTCTATCAATATAGAAAGTGTTAGAGTGCAGGGGCTCTTTCAGTAACTAAGCTGGAATGTGCATAATTTGAGGGTGTCAGGGTCACAGGAAGCTCTACAACTCGCCTATCCTTGTGCTTTCAGATGTGACTTTATACAAATCACAGAACAAAGTCAATTTACATCCTTTCTAGTGCAAGAGATTCTGTAACCTCCTCGGAGTGTCTATTAATCTTAGTGATCATCTGAAAACTGTTTCAAACAAATTCTGATTCAAAACAATGAATCAGCCTCTTTTTGCCTCTCATGGAGAGGACAGCTCTTCCTGAAGGGGAAAGGAGAAGTGAGCGTCTGAAGGAGGTGCTGAGGAGCCACTGTGCTCTATCTTCCCCGAATAAAGGAAACCATCTCACGAACCAAATGAGAGGGGAGGCGTCTCCGCAGCACCCTTGACCACACTTAGACCACTGAGCAAGGCTTGGAGGAATAGCTATCCAGGAGGCAGTAAGGAGGAGAGAGTGTGGGCTCATGTGGTTCCCTCACTCACTGGAGTCTTTCAAGAACCCTGCCAGGTAACCCATTCAACCCTCTGTCCCAGCCTGGCCACTGGAACACAAACCTTGCCAAAAGTCCAGCCAAGCTCTATTTTATTCATTCCCCAAAGCTCGTGGATGTTTTCAGCCAGTCTGTCTCGGATCTTTTCTAGGTGAGGTGGCAAAACCACCTAAAAGGAAAAGGAACAAGTATGAAATCAGCAGCACAAGAATTATTGTATTGAAATCTATCCTAAAAACCTCTATGGATAAGGTGCCACGGTTGAATTCACTACACGTCCCCCAGGAGGGGCTGCTTCCAGGGGTTCCTTCTCTCCAGGAAGGGCTATCCGGTGCCAATCCATCCAGTTTGACCCAGATGCTTCCAGAAACTCCTTCCTCTCTGGGCTTCCTCTTTGCTCATCTCTCCTCAGGCTCCTGTGTAGATACTTGTGCTGTGTGTTCTTCACATGTGAATGCTTCCCTGGACCTACCCTCCGTCCATGCTCTCTCCTTGGGAGATCTCACCAGCCACGGTCTCTCCTTATATTCAGACCTACAATTCCAACTGCCTGCAGGATTTTCTCACCAAAACATACCCAACATGCTATTCAAAACTGAATTCATTTCTTTCCTTCAGAAACTTTTCTCTTCCTGTTTTTACTTTTACTTTTTATTGAACGGCCCACCGTTGCTTCAAGCCTGAAGTCAACCTGGTATCTTCCTTCTTGGCATTACTTGCCCTTCCACCATCCACTACCATCAAATCAATCACAGAATTGATCATGTTGATTTTTGAAGCATCTTTCTGAAGGGCCTCCTCTACTAATCACTCAACCTCATTATCTTCTCCTTGGTTCACGGCAAGAGCCTCACAGTTGGTCTCAACTCCCTACCAATCTACTCTCCACACTGTGCCCAGAGTGATGAGTCTACAATAAAATCACATCAAAGGACTCTCCTGGGTGTTTCCAAGTGTCTCTTGAACTCCTAAGACACAAAACTAGATGTTAACCAAGTATATAGTGTCCTCCTTCAGTTCTTCCACCATGGTCCTCCCAAACACATCCTTTCCAACCTTCTTGAAATTCTCACAAAAGATCACACTTGTCACAGTTCTGTGTCTTTGCGCTTGCAACTTCACCCTTACTAATCCCCCAATACACATAATACACACACACACACACACACACACACACACACACACCCCTCTATACCATAGAGCAGATGACAAGGATGGTCTCCTAGACCAGGCTCTAGATGAGAACTTCTTAGCCCTTTTTCAGCTAGGTTCTATCCTTGGGCCTTGTTCCCAAGACCCCAGTTGTAGAAAGGATCCTGCTAAATCAGTTTGGTGAGAATCCACCACCCTTGATATCTGATCACTCCTCTGCCTACCTCTGTGTCTGATCAAATTTCCTCCACCCCCATGATCCCCCAGGTGATATCAGATCACTCTGTCCTGCCTTCAGATAGAATCCTGTGAGGTCAATTTAGCAAGAATCCATCCCAACCCCAAACACTTCTCTTCATAATTTCCCTTTCAGTGACTCCCCTCACCTCCCCAACTTGCTCTCCTGGGCTCTAAATCCCTACTTGTTCTTGTTGTCTTCAGAACTGAGCCCGGCTCTATGCAGGAGTTCTTCTTCCCCTGTTTACTTAGCTCCTAAGTGAAATCTGCTCTTACTGCTTTCACTGCTGTCCAGCTCTGGTTTTAATCCAAACACCTTCAATATCCATCCTTCTAAATTCAGCTCAAATTTAGCGCAACTTTCCTAAGAGAAATCTTCCCCAATTACCTTCAGGGACAGTTTCTCTGTGTTTCCCGGACACTCTGCTGGTATCTCTCCCATAGAGGTCACACCGTGGGGGCCCAAGTTGCTCCTCCTTTCCTTAATCCTATTTTAAAAAAATTTACTACTACTGCTACTGCAATAATAACAATAATAACTATTCTCATGTTTATTCATTGACAACTTTTAGGAAATGGGAGATTCTATATAGAAAATCTAGATTTCTAGTTTGTTTTGATTCCTTGGAAGATCACTAACACCGGATCCACACTTTTGCCTAGCAACCCTCAGCTGGAGGGCCTGTGCACTTGACCTACTTCATTTCTGCATCATCTGCCTGGTCCCTGTATTTCTCACTCTATTACAAAGGTTATTAGTGCTTCCACTAATACAGAAATCCTGATTTTTTTTTTTTTTTTTTGAAGGGGGTAGCTCCCGGAGACTTTTTTTTTTTTTTTAAAAAAGAGAAAAGAAAAAAAGGCATATCAAGTCAGTGAGGTTCAGTGAGGTATATAAGGAGATCACGGAGAAAAACAGCAACGTATTTAAACTATGTGTTATAATCACTATCTGCCCTTCAATTAAGGACATTAAAAAAATCAACTTAATCTAATCACTCAAGAGTCAAAGTTAGTAAGTGGCATGACGTTTCAGTAAAGAGCAAAATGGGAAAATTATTAGCAAACAAATTATAACTGTATCTGGGTTTTATTGGTAAAGATAATTTTTTTTTAAAGATTTGAGAGAGAGCGAGAGCACGGGAGAGAGTGTGCCTGCAAGTGAGCATGACAGGGAGAGCCAGAGGAAGAAGCACACTCCCTGCTGAGCAGGGAGCCTGATGGGTCCTCGATCGCAGGACCCTGTGACCATGACCTGAGCTGAAGGCAGCACTTAACTCACCCAACCACCCAGGTGCCCCAACCAAGGTAATTTTTAAACTAAGTGCTTCTTAAGTGATCACAAATTAGAGGATTTGCATGTAGGAGGAACCACATGCTTCACTAAAAGGAGAAAATATGCTAAGGAGTCCTCCATGAAGAGCCCCTAACCATAATTTCAGTGACCTCAATCAGTGACTGCCTAGGGCAGAGTACACTGGCTTGCTAACTGCTGTGGGGTATCTGGGGCTGGGCTCCTCCTTCCCAGTGCGTAGCTAGGGGCTGGGGTCCTTCAAGCCCTGAGAACGGGAAGTGCCTACGTATTGCTGGATCCAGCCAGCAATACTTCATCTGCAAATTGGTTACTGTGCTTGGGGGAGGATGGAATTGACTCTGTACATATTTAACTTCTCCTCTGACAATAATTTCAGAGAATGGTAGACACTAAAAAATTAGAAGGCATCATCCAAAATAAGCTGCACCTTTCCAACAAGAACTTCCCTATCATTCGATTCCCTGGGGACAGCTCCCTAGTTCCAGAGTCCACCACAGATTCGACTTTGGGTCCAGACCTCAAAGGTTTTTCTGGCTTGTTGATTTCTCTGCGATCTTGGATTTTCCAGTCTTCAGTTCTGCAGGTTTAGGTGCTCTTCCCACTCTTTGGTCAAGCCTTCCTTCCCTCCCTCATCAAAAGTTCCCCTCATTTTCTTGAGGCCCACTTCTAGAAGGCCTATCCTAACCCTCACTTCTGATTAGTGAGGGATGGTACAGAGGAGTAGGTATCAGGCTCATGCTTTCCCCCGACTTCGGCACTTTGTGGCCTTGCGTCCATGTGGAAACTGGTTTAGTTTTTTGGCCCTCGAGCTTCCTGTCTAGGATACACATGAACCAGAGGATCTGATTCCCAGGATTGTCTCTGGCTCAACAATGCCTCCCCAGTTTCCTATCAACCTTCTTAATGCCAACTTCTTTCAAGGTGCTGCACCAGGGTCTGTGAAGCAGGCAGGGCAATGCTGCTTTTCCATTCTAAGCGAATTCACGATAATTCGCTGCAGGAGGTAGGAAGCAAATTCAGCAATATGCTCGCGGAACTGAATGCAATAGGGTCACATGACTATCACGGGGCAGTAACATGCTGGAGACCTTCTACAGGTCAAAAGAGCTATATTCCTACAAACTATTAACTCGACGTGCCTCAGAGACAAGGCCCTTTGTCACTGATTTTCTCTAACATTTAGAATAGTGACTTGAGGAGCACTGGTGTGGAGGAAATACTGAAAGCTGCTATTTACACCCCTGTCATAAGCATGTGAGGGTATCGCTCACACAGAGACCCTGGGAAGGGAAAGAAATGTCCATTTATCAGCACTTTCTTCCTATATACAATCCCGTTTCTTTTAGTTTTATTTCCATCTCTTCACCTACATGCTCTCCCTCCTCCAAGCATCTAGCCACATCAGAGTATTTATTATCATCATATCTACTTTTTTAAAAGCTTTTATTTAAATTCCAGTATAGTTAACATACAGTGTAATATTAATTACAGGTGTACATATAGGGACTCAGCAATTTTATGTGTGGTGCTGGTCATGGCAGGTGTACTCTTCATCCCCATTACCTATCTCCCCCACCCCCTATCCACCTCCCCTTTGGTGACCATCCATTTGTTCTCTAGAGTTAAGAGTCTGCTTCTTGGTTTGCCTCTCTTTTTTCCCCTTTGCTAATTTGTTTCTTAAATTCTACATATGAATGAGATCATATGATATTTGTCATTCTCTTACTTTGCTTAGCATAATACTCTAGCATAATACTCCATCTATGTTGTTGCAGATGGCAAGGTTTCATTCTTTTTATTGCTGAGTAATATTCCATTACATACACACACACACACACACACACACACACCCTCTTTCTTATCCATCAACCAATGGACACTTGGGCTGTTTCCATAATTCAGCTACTGTAGATAATGCTGTTAGAAACAGACATGCTACATGTCTCTCTTTGAATTAGTATTTTTGTATTCTTTGGGCAAATGCCTAGTAGTGAGATTGCTGGATCACAGGGTGGTTATCCACCTGTCCCTACTCCTAGACCCTTACTGACTCCATTCCTATTACTTAACTCTGGATGCTTCTCCCCATTTAAGCTTATTAAAAGCCCTGGTTGGATTCTATCCTCTCTAACTAGACTTCTAGAACTATTCTAGCCTAGCAGGTGCCTCTAGCACTTATTTGTGCTACAGTTCACTTTGCATATATTACATTCAGACTTAAAAAATAATACATTTGCTTTTACCTCTTCAACTTGGTTGTGAATTCACAGAGAATATTGCATATTTGTGCCTGCACTTCATAGAACCTTGCATATAGCAAGTGATCAACATGTTCTCTGATTGAGAAATCCTTAAAGACCTCAATCTAAGTACATGGTGGAAACACAAGGAACACAGTTGTTCACACTACATGACAACTACATGATACACAGTATACAATAGGAATGGCTCCAAGACCACACAGAGAGAAGGATTTAGCCCTAATGCTTACCTGTTGGCAGCTTGAACCTACCTGACTGGTGTCTATGGGACATGGGATGAAAGAGGCTTGAGAGAGGGACTGGGTGGTACCCAGCAGATCTCTAACTCCTTCAGCGTCACGTTTATATTCTTTGACAGGCTCCAGTCTCATCTTTTCTTTCGGAAGTAAGGCTTCATAGCAAGGGGCGTAGCCAGATGGAGGCAGGAACTTAAATTCGCCATGACGTCCACCCATCAGGAAACGCACTCTGTGGCATTTGGAGAGACCAGGAGGAGAAAGGTTAAAAAAAAAAAAGAAATCCCAGTTCAAGAAAGTGAACATTCAAGATAAGCCCCCCATCCCACCCCCACGTTATTTTGGTGGGAAGTGCAGATTCCCACCATCTGAATTTAGATACAGTACAGCAAACATTCGAAAGTGTGAAATAAAGCAGTGGAAAGAACTATCCGTGTGTGATCTTCAGTTGAACCATGTCAGCTAAATTCTTAAAAATTAATTTATACATGAATATCACTAGACTTTAAAAATCATATTTTTCCTTACTCTAGTAGACAAATCATCATTGCAGATATTATAACTAGAGCACTGAAAAGAGTAACTAATGATGATGATGATGATGATAATGATATTATTCTCTGAAAAGATCATGTTGAAATTACAGCATGAGGATTTCAAGTCTTTCTACCCGAGGGACATTACTCACACATCAATTAAAGAAAACATAGCATAACTATCTGGGGGAAATAGGAAAAATTTCTTCCTATCCCTAACTTTCAGAAGCAGGCAAAAGATGAAGTAATACCAGAATCTTAAACACCAATGATATACATGCCGGGTGATATTATTTGAAGCTATACAGTGCAGAGGCTGCAGTTCCCGGAGGCAGCCCTATGGGGGGCGACTCTGGAGAAGCATCAGCAGATGGCAATAGCTTAGGAAGCAAAATGGGCACCACACGTTTGCTCGATGTGGTACCAGTGCCTTTCTCAGGGGCACCACCCCCTGCTGGCATCCAGGCCTGACCCTCTGGTCCCCTCCTGCAGTGTCTGGAGAGACCTCCCAGGATGGGGGCAAGGCACTCAGGGGAGCATAGTGATGTCAGCCACTGCCTTCCAGTACACTGAAGCCTTCCAATATGTTAATTAAGCATCCTGGCTCAATTTTAGCCTCATCTCTGTGGGTTAGGTTAGGGTCATGGTTACACCTCAAACCTCCCCTTGCAAGGAGGACAGAACCAAAGTGAACCACTTCCAAATGATACTTCGTATTCTCCTAGGTTTGTAACAAGGAATAGAGCTTTTGCAAATCAACTGCAACCACATTAATTTGGTGAGGAAATAGGACCACAGTTTACAGGAAAAGATATGTAGCCCTGTAGGGTCAACACTAATTTCACGCAGGAAAAAATCAATACCTAAACGGAGCAAACGTGCTCAGCACTCATGCCCTCCCCCTCCCTCTGCTTAGCAACGAGTTACTGAATGCATAGGACGTGCTAGTGCTCTTCTCTGCCCTGGAGACTCAGCAACAAGGCCTCCAGCGTCCCTGGTGTCACACAGCAGGCATCCAACCAGAGAAACAGTCATGATTACTGATTGGGAGATACCGAGGAAGGACTAAAGGTGGTGATGTGAACTAACTCAGGAAAGAGGGTGGCTCCTTGACTGGAGTCCAGGAAGGCCTCTCTGAGGAGACCCGCATCAACCCTGTGGGATAGAGAAGAGCTAAGGAGCTTAAAATCTGGGAGAGGAACATGTGCCAAGGCCCGGAGGCAGGACAGAGTTTGGGTGGAGAGCCTGAGGGACAGAACAGAAAGTAGGAGAGCGCAGTGCTAGGTCAGGCAGAGTCTGTGAGCCATGGCAAGATGATGAGATCGTATTCCAGGTCGGAAGCCTCCGAAAGATCTAAAGGAGAAGAGATACAGGACTCTTCTAGCTGGTCCATGTTGACAGAGGGGCAGCCCAATGAGCAGGTATCTGGAGGTCCCAGACACCAAACTAGTCCCAGTGGGAGGTAGGGATAGGTTGAACCCATGTGAGGATGGACATGGTGGGAAGTAGTCACTGGATCTCAGTTTAGTTTCACAAGGATAGTTAGGAACTGCTGATGGGGTGGGGTGGGCTAGGGTGGTGGATGTGCACACACAGGGGGCTGAGGCACAGGGAGGAGGGGTAGGACCTGGCAAAGCTCTCACAGTAACACTCTCCTCCACCAGCCTCACTTCCTTCTACTGGAACGTTCTGCTAGGGCAGCCTCACAAGAGCATCACCGTGTTGGCGGAATAACTGATTGTGGAAGTAGCCTAATTATGAAACTGGAAAAATAAAACTCTAAGTGGGAGACATTAAGTTCTTTTTTTTTTCCTTCTCAATACAAACAAATCTTTTATCCAAACAGCATCCTACCAAATGCTGTTTTAAAATTATAGAAATCATACAGAACCTCCCACTTCCCATTCTAAAGTACTAAACAATGACATAGAATTAGAACCTCAAGAGTCCCTTGTGAATGTTCCTACATCAAATGTTATGTAAGGGGGCATGGCCTATGTGTTTTAAGAATATGAACAATGACATTAAAACAAAGTTGAGTCATTAGCCTTCGATGTTACTAATTTAGTGAACCTTCAGGAAATAATGACTAAGCCTTGAAATTATTGGTTGAGAACTTCCCGATTCAGCTGCAGCGCAGCAGATTGTGTTACTGAACGTTGTAACCATGGGACAGAACTAGAGCTTTTTGAGCAAAAGAAGAGTGTGGGATGGTTGTTTTTGTTTTTCCTCTCTTCTCCTTAAGCATCCATTCTGTGAGGAGCTGAATGCCCAGGAGCTTGTACGGCGAGCGTATTCTTTGTTACTCACGAGTGTACAGGTTCCAAGAACAGGTAAATGATTTCCGATGAGGTCTTCTAGCTGGGCTTAATTATTCATGAGGTGTCTTGCCAGTTCTGTTCAGTCTTAAAATTTCCCTTACATTTTAAAATCTGCTGTCATCTTCTGGATAGAGAGCAAATCAAGAAAGCTGGAATTCCACACAGCACATAAGGAAAACCATGATTTCTGTTTTCATATTCAGTTATTAAAAAGAGAACGATAATTTGGTTATAAATCTTCATCTCAACTCCTCCAATGGCCACAAAAACTGTAAAATGAAAAATTTACATAGCTAGAAACCAGTGTTTACTGCTCACTGAAGCATTGGTCTCCAAATATCATTGCACTAGGCCTCAGTGAGCAGAAGACCTGCCAGACAGAAGCTGTCCCCCAGCAGGTAGAACTGGACAAGAGCTGGTGCCAGGCACAGCTACCATCTATTACTCCTTCCTTTCACTGCCCAGAGTTTCTAGGAAGGGCTCCAACAAACCACCACTAATATTGGTGGTCCTCCTAACAACTCTCTCCAGGAGATCCAGACTGACCAAGTCAAAGGAAGTAACTAGTGATAAAATATAGGCTTTAAGGGAATAATCAAAAGGAACATCTGAAATTCATTTTAATTATTTGAAGATGATAAACTGGGAGCCCACCTCTGTCTTAGAGTTTTAGCAGAGGTCTCACAAGCAGATAAGCCAGAGGATGCCAATATTTGCACATCCTGAAGATGCTGGATCTACTATGAGGGTCCATCAAAAATTATGATGCCAGCGTGGCCGTAGCCCATCACATACCTCCACCTCAGTAAGAAAGGAAAAGAAGGCATTTGGAGAGAACTATCAGGGAGAAAGGGAAGGGAGTAGTCTCCTATCTGAAGTCAAACGATGAGTGCTTAAGAACTACTCAGAAGCTTGCAAACATCCCCTGGAACTTAGTGGGGGACATGTCTGCCTGGTGACAGCAACAGAGAAGGAGATGGAGGGACAAGGACCTCAAGACAAAGAGCTACCCTTCTGCTCAGGACAGGGTCAAGGACTCTGTTCCTGGAAGGCCAGACAGATGCCACAAATGAAGCAGCTGTCAGCCATCTCGAAAGGAATTATGGCCAGAAAGGCAACTGACTGAGCAGAGATCAGAAACCTAGGGACTGCGGGGAGCGGGAGGCCCGTGCGCAAGGCAGGGCAATACAGAGGAGGCCCTGAGGTGAGCCAGATGGGCATGCTGCCAGTATCAGGACTCCCAGGGGGCCTGAGCGGAGCTGGCTGACCAGGGAGAGTGGGACCTGGGACTGCAGGCCAAAGTGGGGGAGGCCTCACACCTTGATGTGAAGGCCTCACATCAACTGCATACAAATCTGAGTTTTTTATAGCCAAATAAGTGGCACTTTTACGTTACCAACAAGATGGTTGTCATTCTTACAAGGAGTCATAAAGGCTACAGAGCTGGCCTGAGGACTTGTCCGGAGTGTGAATTTGAAGGGGTAGCGAGAGAAACAACAGAGTTACAGATACCTAGTCTCCTTGCAATAAAGCTGGTACTTGGCACTTCATGTTTATCATTTAAATCTTTTGCCCTACTCTTGAGAAATTTCAATTAGAATGTAAATCTCTCTTCTCCAGGTGCATTCTTTCCTGTTCCTCAGGTTCCACAGAATCTCCCGGCCTTACAGAAAATATTAAACTTAAAATAAAAAGATAATTGAAGAATTGAGTTCATTAAAATTAGTTCTTCTTGGGCAGCCCCGATGGCCCAGCAGTTTAGCACCGTCTTCAGCCCAGGGCGTGATCCTGGAGACCAGGACTGAGTCCCACGTCGGGCTCCCTGCATGGAGCCTGCTTCTCCCTCTGCCTGTGTCTCTGCTTCTCTCTCTCTGTGTCTCTCATGAATAAATAAATAAAATATATTTTTTAAAAAAATTAGTTCTTCTTGAGCCTTGCGTTTTTCTCTACATTAATGGATTTTAAAATCAATTTCAGGTGGCACTTGACAGGATGAGCACTGGGTATTATGCTATATGTTGGCAAATCGAACTCCAATAAAAATATACAAAAAATAAAAATAAAATAAAATCAATTTCATTAATCAATTTAATCTCTTCCACTGAAGTACCTGTTCCCTATCTTTGGGAGTTCTTCCTATAACTCAAGACATTCCATCAGCTCTCCAAGGGTTTTTTTTTTTTTTCTTCTTAAAGTGATTACAGTAAGTGACTGTCCTTAGGCCTCAGATCCCTCCACCTCAGAGATGAGCAATAGTTCCAGTAATCGTCTCCTGGGAGTAGTGAAGTTTGGGGATATGTGCAGGAATTTTTTATATTCTTGGCTGATTTTTTTTTAATTTTTTTTTTAAATTTTTATTTACTTATAGTCACAGAGAGAGAGAGAGAGAGGCAGAGACACAGGCAGAGGGAGAAGCAGGCTCCATGCACCGGGAGCCCGATGTGGGACTCGATCCTGGGTCTCCAGGATCGCGCCCTGGGCCAAAGGCAGGCGCCAAACCGCTGCGCCACCCAGGGATCCCTCTTGGCTGATTTTGAAAACAGAGCAAAGGGTACTGAAACATCCCTGCTAGCATTTTCATTTTAGTCCCTTGAGATTCAGGCATTGTGGCTTGCCAATGGCAGAAGAGATGAGACTTCCTAGTGCAAGTCCCTGGATTTGAAAGACTGACCCCTGAAATAAAAATATAGTAAAAATCAAGACAAGGCTTTTTCATGCTCAAGGAGGATGACTCAGTTTCCTTATCCATAGCTTCCTAGCAAACGTGTGACATGACTTGAGTCTGTCTTACTGGACATCTCCTTTCCTCTCATCTGCTAGTGAATCTCTCTCTCAGAGAGTGGGGAAGGTGTTCCAGAGAAGAAGAGGGTACAGGCTGTGGTTAAGAGGAGAAAGAATGAAAACGTTTTGGCTGACCTGAATTCAACTCATAAGTCATGATTCATAATTGCATCTTCAGTCCCTATTACTAAGATGGGAGGACAAGCTGAGCGATGCAGTCCCACAACTCTATTTCTTCCTGGCCAGTGACTGATGAAAGCCCAGGGCAATCCAGCCAGTGCTCACCATATTCTCCACAGAGGTATATTTATCTCAGCAATAATTTCCACAGCATTGACCACAGTAAGCTGGAAATAGCGAAGCCGTTGGTTACCTGAATTTTAGCCAAGTCTGGGGGAAACCAACAGAAAACAAACAGCAACCACAAATTGGATATTGTTGTTCTTATAAATTAGAAAGGGCTGGTAAAAGAGTTATGTGGGACAATTAAATAGATCCATGGGGAGTTTAACTATAGCTATAAAATATATTCTACTACAGCAATTAGCTCATCAATTTTCTGCAAAATGAAAAGGATCACCCCAAATTCACCATATACTGTGTCTTCTGTGTAATGGTCTCCATGTGGTTCGTGCCATGATGCCATCTCACAGGGTGAGAATACCTTTTAATAAGGGCTTGTTGGCATTTAAGTAACTCAACCTTTTGGGTGGTCTCCAAAGCAGACATGCCTCATCCCAGATTCCGTTCTATAACCAGTGCTGTTACATTGAGGGCCTACTGCATGAAGAGTATCCACAAACAAACCACACTAAAAAGAACACTAAGGAGGCACATTCATAATGGAAGAGAGAGTACATATTGATTTGTGGATTTGGTTAGTAATTACTCACATTTCCTTTGACTTCACTGTGGGTAAATCTAATTGAAAAGATTTTTGCTCTTCCATGAGTCCTGGCAGGGACACCTTAATCGGGGATTATTAACAACATAGTTTGTGGTGATAAAAATAATCTTGGGGTCACAAATTCAAGACTGTGACCTCAGCAAAGACCATTCAATAGGAGGGAATGGGGCTGTAAAAGAGAAATGTAGCTTAAAAGCCACATGGAAGTTGAAAATAAATATGGGAAACAATGCTGAATGCTTGTATGATGGGAGAAGACTCTCTTCCTACACAGGCATAACCTTGCACCTTGCTAGGAGAGACGCTATAGAATTAGGCAGGTATTCTACTATATGGGGTGAAAACAAACATTTATTTTTGATTGTATTATTATTATTTTGTATATGAAAAAATAAAGTTTTGTTCTTTTAAGCTTTCAAATTTACATTTTTGGGAACAGTGTAATCCTTAATGTATAGCACTGCTTTAAGAGGGCCTCAGCACTTTTTTTTTTTTGAGAGAGAGAGAGAGAGAGAGAGAGCGCTCACTTACAAGCAGCATGAGTGGTGGGGGATGGGTAGAGAGAGAGAGACTCTCAGACTCCCTGCTGAGCATGGAGCCCCATGTGGAGCTCAATCTCAGGACCCTGAAATAGTGACCTGAGGGGAAATCAAGAGCAGGGATGCTTAACCAACTGAACTAACTGGGAGCTCAGGGCCTCAGCATTTCTGCTCTGCCTTCCTTACAGAAAGCACAGGACCAACGATCAGAGGACTTGGTCACCTGATCAACTGTGTTATTAAACATTTATTTTCAATAAGATACTTTAATTAACTTGGAGTTAATATCCTAGTTTCTCTCTCTAGCTTTCTGTACAGCTGAACTCAAGTAGTATAGAGGGCAACTTCTGGGTTTCAGCACCAGATTAGAGTGTACCAGTTGATGTAAGAGTAATTATTGGCAATATTGATCCCATTTGCTCACAAATAAAAATAAATTAATTGGCCACTCTCCAACACGAGACCAGCACTGAGAATGACCGAGGTGAAGGACTTGGATAAATGTGTTTCCCAAATGTGCACTCAATTCCATCTCTCCTCAGATCATGCCATTTTCTGAGAAGCAAAGACAGGAACATGCCAGAGGTGACATTTTCCTGATAGGAGGCTTGAGAGACACCAAGCCCCCTGGCATCATTTTTTTTTAGCTTACCACTTGTTCAGGTGCTCTAAGCCAGAATCTCTCATAGCTAAGGTATAAACTTTCCAAGTCAACACATCTGGACTCTTCAGTTTCTAAATTCTCCCACCATTTGTGCCTTATAAATGGGTTAGACAACTACTTTTTCTTATCTTGGAACTTTGCTTCTCTTTTTCCTGTGCAATGAGAAGGCTGCACGCTCTGCTGACCTGGACAAGAGATGCTAGAAGCATCTTCTGCACATGGATGCATCTGAGTTGCCTATTTCTTCACCTGCTAACTGCAGTTCTTTGCCAAGAGATTTCAATAAGTCCTCACAAAAAAATAAATAAATTCACAAACTTAAAAAATCATTATACCACATACAAGATTGTTGTATGGACTCAGAAAAGTCCATTAGGCAGCAGGATAAAAAAAAAAATCCTTTTCTCCAGAGATAAGACTTCTAGCCAAGCACTTCTCTCAGATGAGATGCTTAAGAAGCAGGTGTACCTGCTTTGAAAAGACGTGGGACCCAGTGAGTGGGATATGGTCAAAAACAACAAAGAAGGGAAGGGCAGTGATGCTGGGTGACTAAGGCCATTAGCTAAGCAGGGAAGCAGGGTCCTGAGAATGGATTGCTCAGAGTGACCTTGTTTCTCCAAAGAAGGTACTGAGCCAACAGGTGGATGACCCAAATGCTATTACATCATATTGACTCATATTTCAGTTTCTACTCATTCTCTTTCCTCCTTGGGAATCAAGTGGGGAAGAGGCACAATGGGGCATATGCTGGTTCCCCCCAACTATAAGAGGGTCTCTGTTTCAATCACTCCTCTTTGTACTTACAGAGTCTCTTTCAATGATGCTCTTTGTTTTCAACATGCCTTTTAAGGATGTAACACTTAAAATGGGAGAATTGGAATGAAATTCTAATGGGAATATCCTCAACAGAGAGGAACACGGGCAAAGAACTTGCAATCTAGAATACAGTCCCTGGGGCTGATACAAGACTCTCTGGCTTGAAACAGTGATGAGTAGATTTGCAGCCCTAGTAAGGTTTTGCTATGGTGGTCTTCCCTTTGTTACAAGAATCTCAAACAATGGTAATATTTAATTTAAATATATTGAATCCATCTACATGAATAGGTTTATAAATATGTACATGCATCTGTACACTGTGTTACTCTGTATGTTTGCAAATATACATTAGCTTATACTATGTATATTTGCCTATTTGTGTCAAATGCCAAAGGCTGAATATCATTTCCAAAGGATAATTCCTCTGTTGGAAGATAGATGAACATGTCTTGGTTTATCAGTCTTCCTGATGTGTTGAGGCCTATCATGGTGCTGTCACTTGGGAAATCCATCCCTGAGATGCTCAGAGCTCTGAGATGGTTTCTTTATGGCCCGAGCACCAGGTATCTGTTCTCTACACCCTTTCTCTCACGGCCTTTTCCAATGGCTTCCCTAGAAACTAGTGTGATTCTTATTTTCTTTTTAAATGTTATTTATTCATGAGAAACACAGAGAGAGGGGCAGAGAAGCAGGCTCCCTGTTGGGAGTCCCATGCAGGACTCGAACCCAGGACCCCGAGATCATGACCTGAGCCAAAGGTAGACAGATGCTCAACCACTGAGCCACCCAGGCGGTTTGTCACCCAAACAATGTGATTCTAACTGTGTTGACTCTAATTTCCCACTCCGTTAACTAGGATCACTTTAACAGGAAATGAAAATGACTATGGAAATCTTGGAGAAGAAGACTTATAACGGGGTCTTGTCTTATAGACATTAAAACATATAGTCAGATGAAAATAATTAATATAGCATCTAACTGGTACAAGGGAAGGGGCAGAGCAATGAACACAATAGTTAGCAATAGTATGGAGAAAAATAGCTTGTATAGTATAAATCCAATCTAATGTAAAAATATTGATATGGATAAATAAAAAGGTAATACAATTATCTCTGGGTGGTACAATTTTGGGTTCTTGGTATATCCTTGACTTGCATTATTTTTGTAAAAGGGAAAGACATAAAAACAAGAGAAAAATAAAACTAAGTGTGAAAGTGTAAATCACAAACTGGGAAAAATATTTGAAACCAATAAGCAGTACCTTAAATAGTCTTAACATAAAAAAAGCCCCCAAAATTAATACCAAAAAGGCAGAGAACACAAAATAAAAATATTGGGCTGAGATAATATGTGAGAATAATAAGCATGAAAAATGCTTAATGACACTGGTAATCAAATAAATAGAAAATGAAAACTTAAGTTATAATTTTCTCAAATTGGCAAAGATTAAAAATAACCAATAACAAAAGTTAATGAACATCCAATTGGTTGGGTATTCCCATTCATTGCTTTAAGTTATATTACAGGCACAAATCCTTTACCTGAAAATCTAGGAGTTGTGTTTCAGACTTCATAGTTCTTTAGATTTAAAAAAAGAAAGTATACATAGTATGTATTAAATAGAACCTCCAGCCAAGTGAGGGGCTATATCCCATGATTGAACACAGTAGTATTTCTACAATTAAATATGTAATTATTCATAAGAAATGGAATAAATGAAAGACTAGCAGCAGCCTCATTTCTGTTGATGACAGTTTTACCACAAAATGAATTCAGGTCAGAGTCTGTAGTGAAATGAGTTATAAAGAAACTTAACTGTTTCAGAGCTTTTGAGATTTCAGAATTGTTGATCATGATTTCTGAACTGTTCCATACAATCTTCCTGAAAATCTACTTGGCTATGTGATTATAAGTGTAGATTTTAATAACTTTTGACCTACTTTTAGGAGGATCTTAACAGAAATGCAGACAGAGTTATGCTCAAGGATGTCCATAAAGATAAAAATGGAATCAGCATGAAAGTCTAACAACAAAGTAATGTCTATATTATGGGACATCCAGATAAAAGGATATTATATGGCTATAAAAATTGTTTTAAGAGGATACTTAATGACTCAGGAAAAGGCTCATTAATGTATCATTAAATGAAAAATAATCAAGACATAAAACTTCATATTCAGTGTGATGTCCATTAAAAAAGCCCCATATTTGTGTAGAATAAAAGGCTTGAAAATACACCAAAGTATCAGCAGACATTAGAGTTAAATGTTGGAATCATGGATAATATTGTCTTATTTATAACTGTATCTTTCAAATTTTTAATACTGAGCATTTAATTTTTAAATAATTATTAAAGCAAGGTTCCACATAGATCTTATCTTACTATATGAGTACATGATAAACCCTTGGCAGTAGGTATGTATTCAACAAGTATCTATTGAGTTAGTGACTCTGGATTGCTCTCCTGCTTTCACTATTATTTGGGGAGGGGAGTATGCAGGGAAGTTGCTCATGGCATGGAAGTCCTGAGAGACAGTACCATGCTTCCCAGCTCACAGGAGAGGTGGGGAGGTGGGCTAACAGCTACTCTTCATGAAATCACAGCCATCACTTACTTGACACCTGCAGAGAAGCTCACCACAGGGAAGAAGAGCCCATCTGTGTTGAAGTTCTCAAACATCCCCTGCACAGGTTGCCCGTTGATGCGGAAAGAGATGCTGGGCACTCCGAGGTCAAGGCAACAGCTCACCACGTCGTCTGATCTCAGGAGGTGCTGGTTGATGGACGCTACGGCTCTGGGTATGCGGCCTGGTGAGCAAAGAACAAGAAGGCATTTGGGACTCTGAAGAAGGTGCTCGTAGGCCCCCTAGGGGAGGTGGGGAGGTATCATGGCACACAGGAGGTCTACATATGCTATTGCGTTGGAAACACAACTTGGCTTTCCCCGTGACGTGAGCAAGGAGAAATGACTTCTGGAGCTTGTGAGTAGGCAGCCCGAGACAAGAGGAGTCTCAGAGGACACCCTAAAGCTGCCAGCAATGAGAACAAACATGAATTCAACCCCCTCAACATGTGCTCAGAATCTGGCCTGGTGTCTGAAATAATGGACAAATCACTTTCTTGGGTGTGGGTCCTGGGGTATGCGTGTGCGTGCGCTGTCTATGACCATGTCTATGACCATGCTGTCTTCTATCTCCTCTTAGAGATAGGGCCACTTTGACACTGGATGCAGGAGCCATCAAAGCGAGTAAAAGCAAGGTCATCCAGCCGTTAAACTGTGCAGCATAGTTTGCTTGCTTGTTTTAAAGAATTCTAATAGTTCATACGAGCAGGGAAAATCTTGGTCCACTATATACTGTGTGGGTGGGTTTTGTTGCTGGTTACTGCATATCTCTTTCATAAGATGATCTGTCACTTCCTGACCTTAGAGTCATGAGAAGATCACCCCTCAGTATTTCTGTGTCATAGCATCTCATTCTGGAAGTTCTGAAAGTAAACAATTGTTAAGTCCCTCACACATCCCCCTACCAAGTTTATGATTCTATTGGCAAGAGGGCAGTGGAGAAGCAGAAGGGAGGAATTAAAATGGAGTTTTAGGCAAAAAAAATTTATAAAAATCTTATTTTTTTAACTACAGAATTAATACATCTCCATTACAAATGTTCATCATACATACAGAAAAATTAAAAATATAAATAAGGAAATAATGTAACTCAATAAAAAAATGCTTCTACTTTCATACACACATATACACTTTTCATCCAAACTAGGATATTGCAGGGTTTTGTGACCATTTTTTTCTACTTATCCCATCACATATATCTGATTATATAATGGAATATTAATTAGAAACTGCATGTTAATGGCTTCATAATATGCCATAAGGTCATTAAAAACCCTCTTATGATGGGTACGTGAGTTGTTTACAAATTTCGTGTACATAACTATGCTATATGATATCTCTAATCTCAGCTTAGAATCATTTAATGTTTCCAGGGGTTACTGCTATTCTAGTGGTACATTCTAAACCAAGAGGTGATATTAAACTAGTGAAACTACTATACTCTCCTAAATAAAAATATTAGGTATCCCTTTCTGGTTGTTGTAGCCAAGTGACAAAACCATCTCATATTTCTTCCCACTTTTCAGCAAACATTAATGAGACTCTACATGGTGCCAGATACTGTGTGTGGAGTTGGGTATCAAGGACAGAAGATCTAGTTCCTGTCCCCAAGAGATCCATAATCTAGTGGGGGAAATAAACATTAAAAAAAAAAAAAAGAATTACAATTCCATGTAATTTTTGGAACAAAGATGTTCACAAGATAATGTTTTCTAAGATAGAAGAAGGTTTGCCAAGTTGGCCTAGGAGCATGGGACAAGATTGAAAGGATCAAAGGTCCACTAGATAAATAACAGTATTCCAGATGGAAGGAATGGTTTACACAAAGGGAATGTATGACATAACCCACCGAACGGCCAGGGTTTGATACCGTAGGAAGGTCGGGACTGGTGGGGGCCTGAGGAGGAGATGCAGTAGGGGAAACAAAGCTGCACCTAACACACAACTTGGACTCTTTGCACCACACTGGTGCAGTGACACATAATGATGTATGCAATGCACGCTGGCCTGGGACGGCCTTGGACTTGGCTTTTGTAACTTCATATCTTGCTTCATTCCTGAGAATGAGGAACAAGTCAGTTTAAAACAAAGGAATCTAAGCCAAACTTGAAGAGCACATAGGTTGGACACCTTTCCAGCTTCTCTATTTGAGGAGTCTGAGTACTTGTGGTTCCTTTTTCAGAGTGTAGGTATCCCCCACACATCTTTTCTTCCTTAATGGAGGACACTAAATAAAACTCAACAAATCTTGCTACATTGGCCTCATTCTCAGTATTTCCTATTTTCCCATTAAAAACCAATCTTTCCTGCTTTGAATGCTTCTTTTTTCCTTTAGTTTAACTTTTGCATGTTATCACTGTAGTCGTTTGAAAAACATCCAAGAATTTCTGCGAATTTGAGAAAACCACGAAGTAAGTGAAATGCTCAGTTGGTCAACTAATGTTAAAGGTATTCAGATCTTTGCTGGATAAAAATACAAATCAGGAGGCCTTTACTGTCCTGGGTCTCATATAAACTGGGACAAACTGACAGCGTTGAATTTCCATGCTAGCGCCCTCCCTTCCCACCCACTCAGACTGCGCTGTTGGCGTCTGTGCTGGCCTGAGCCTGGGCCAGTAAAGGTTCAGAGCAGCTTTCAGGAGGGATCCTCTTCATCTATAGCAGGGCTTTGATGTCATCAGGAGCTGGCTTCCAAGCTTTATTTAGCCTTTAATATGCCATCGTTGCCAAGTGCCTTCCCGAGGAATGGCAGCTAGGAGGATTTCTCCTGTCTGGTATCCTTTTTTGGTGGAAAACCACCACCACAACTAAACACTCATATCCTTGTGGTAAACGTCACTGCCTTTTCCGAAACTGCTTTATTCTAAGAGAATGGGGACCAAGTAGAAGATGCTGCTACAACAGTAAAATCATCAACACAAAAAGCAAAATCAGGGTTTGAACCTATTTTTAAAACATATGCATGGGGGCCCCTGGGTGGCTCAGCGGTTGAGTGTTTGCCTTCGGCTCAGGTTGTGATCCCAGGGTTCTGGGATCAAGTCCCACATTGGGCTCCCCATAGGGAGCCTGCTTCTCCCTCTGCCTGTGTCTCTGTCTCTCTCCCCGGCCTCATGAATAAATAAATAAATCTTTTTTAAAAAATAAGAAGAAGAAAAGTTGCTGTACTGAGTTATTAAAATCAGTAAGTCCCTTTATTGAAGACAGTGCCCCAAAATAATCACTTTCCAATATGTTTAATGCGGCTGACCTTCTGAGGAAGGGACGCAAAGTAGTGGTAGAGCGTAAGCCTTCTCAACTACTTTTCAAGACAGAAGAATTCCGTAATCCTAGTGACCACCCACTGAAGCAGCTGGGGAGTCCTGCAGCCTCTCCCTGTCTGAAGAACCTGCCCCTCACTCAGAAGCCGGGGCCTACCTAGAGGTCCCAGGAAGCTCGGAAAGGCCATTCCATTCCAGCATTTGAAGATAAAGGAAAAACCCACTTTATCGTATGCTGCACATCTTCAAATTAACCCAAGGATATATTACTTCAGGATTTAGCCTCTTCTGATGAGTAATGTAGGCAAATGGAAACACTAATGGTCAGCATTTCCACTGCCCCAGGCACTGCAGAGTTTGGCACTCTAATGTAAAACACAAACACTTAGGCATTTGGAAGGAGGGAGGATCCAAACACCAAACACGTAAAAATGCTGGTGTTCCACAGCCACTCGGGCTCCTCGCCATATAGCACCAGGGCTGGAAAGGTCTGAGTCATGGTGGCCTGTGTCTTGACAGATGAACCCCGGGACTTGTTTCAGCAGGAAGACAGTCAAAGACCCTCTCAAACAAATTCGACTGGGGAGCTAAATGATGTAAAAGTTTAAAAAGTCAGAAGTCATAATAAATCAAGAAATGCAATTTTACTCCATTCATTTCCTGCAGCACTTATCACTTGGGATGGGAAATTCCTCTGCTTATTCCAATCCTGCAAGGAAGAGAATTATTAAAGGGAAAGGTGGCTCTCAGTTTCCTCCTGTGAAACTGCCCTCCCTACCCAGGAACATACTAGATGCTGCTGAGGGGCTGAGTTCATCCCACTGGCAGTCCTGAGAGGCTACTTGAAGGCTCTGTCAGGAGAGGGAAAGCAATGTCAGGACAAGAAAGGGCCAGTCCTCTGAAAGGAACCTCCTAGCAGCCGAGCAGATTAAGGAGCCTGGAGGGTGGGCTAGCAGGATTGAGAAGGGGGTTATTTCTACAGCTGATGCTTGAAAGTGACTTCATGGGCTTCAGTGGCTAAAGACCTATTAAGATGGCCTTTTCCTTACACAGAGAAAAGCTCATTTATAATCCTAGGATGTTGCTTGAAACTTCATTTCCCATTTGGCATTGGCCTCCGGTGTTCCCTTAGGATGCGGCTGCTCTCATGGTCTCCAGGGAGGGACACACAACTCTGGCTATTGTTTTTATGATTACAGGGGGGTCCATAGACAATAAGGGATGGGACTTTATATTTACTGGGTATCTAACACATGCCTAGAACTTCATGTTCCTTCCTTCATTTATTCATTTAGACATTTTTTAAGAAAATACTTTATTTTAAAAATTTATTTTATTTTAGAGACAGAGAACGAGAGTGCCAGTGGGGGGAGGAGGACAGGAAGAGGGGAGAGAGGGTCTCAAGCAGGCTCTGCACGAACCTGATACAGGGCTCCATCTCACAACCCTTAGATCGTGACCTGAGCCAAAATCGAGAGTTGGACTCTTAACCGACTGAGCCACCCACGTGTCCCACCTCATTTAAATTTCATAAGAGCCTGTATCCTCTTCATTTTAAGATTTTTTATCTATTTATTCATAGAGACAGAGAGAGAGAGAGAGAGAGAGAGAGAGGCAGAGACACAGGCAGAGGGAGAAGCAGGCTCCATGCAGGGAGCTTGACGCGGGACTCGATCCCGGGTCTCCAGGATCACACCCCAGGCTGTAGGTGGCGCTAAACTGCTGCATTACCAGGGCTGCCCTCCTCTTCATTTTATTTGAAGAAGCCAAGTCTCTGGAGGTTAAGTAATTTGCTCAATGTCAAAAGTCAGGAAACAGAAGAACTGGGAGTTCAAACCCAGGCACAGCTCCAAAGCCATGCTGGCTGTTTCTTCTTGACTCTTTCCAGTGACAAAGTGATAGTAGCACCATAATTCCCTCCAAGGATGACAATATCTATTGCACTTTTAGAAGTACGTTAAAGATCGGTTCAAGGCAGTAGTTTAATTTCCACATACAGATAAGTTTAAAGTCAACGGCCCTAGGCATTTACATCTTAAGGAAAAGGAGAGAAACTGTCATGATGAGTTCCCAGTAAATCTCCCTCGTCACTCTCCACTCCCTCCTGCAGGACACCAAAGCACCATTTCATTTCTTCATCCCACAATTATCCTTTCATGAGATAGTCTGAAATTCAATGCTGTCCTGGTGGGAGTCATTAGCAGAGACCTTATTTCTTCAGCTGAAGCACATGTTGGCATATTTACCTGCAGTGCCTCCTACCAAATAGATGCTCCCCATGGGTGGGCTGGGGAATTCAGAATGATGCCGGACCCCAGGAAGCTTTGTGCTTTAATGATCACGAGAGGTGAAAGTCTTGCAGACATGGTTTCTCCACATCTCATCAGACACTGAGGACAGAGGAGCTGAAGTTCTTTGAACGCACTCATACGGCGTTATATTACTAAGTGCAGGTAGTGTTCAGAGAGCCACTAGCAGCATCTGAAGCACTGAACACCAACCCGTTTCCCCTATCACCAATTAGAAGGGCTACTGCTTGTGATGACTGGTATGGGCTCAGCACCTCCGGCTTCCTGGTCTTCTGGAGAGACAAGAGGGATGATAGGAGTGCTGCGCACTCCTGGAATAATACACAACTAGATGGATATTCAGATTTTAAATGCAAACAGTAATCTTCTCTGGATGCACTGGGTTCTCTGTCTTCTGACTCACTGATGTATTCATTATGCAAAATTTCATGAAGGGATCCACTAGGTGTCCCATGCAGTGCTACAAAATCTAGGAAGGACTGAGTAAAATGGTTTCTCTTTAAAACAAGGTCCAATCTGTTCCATCCCATAGTCTAGGTGTCCTTCATATTTCCTTAACCAATCCCCAGGCAGAGTTCTCTTCAAGTGTAGCTTGGGATTGTAGCTTGGGTTATGGTGACAAGATGGCAGGAGATGAGCAGCACTCAGCAGGCAGCAGGGGAATGATTTTTCTCAATCCCACTCACTCCCTCACAGATTCGACCCTACCAAACTCAGAAGATGTAGATGTGTGTAAGCCTAAGAACTCTTTTCTTTTTGTTTTTTTTTTTTTTAAGATTTTATTTATTTATTCATGAAAGACACAGAGAGAAGCAGAGACAAAGAGGGAGAAGCAGGCTCCTCACAAGGAGCCCAATGTGGGACTCGATCCCAGGACCCCAGGATCATGACCTGAGCTGAAGACAGATGCTCAACCGCTGAGCCACCCAGGCATCCCAGAACTCTTTCTTTTCAAATCACTTCCCCAAAGACTCTGAGAACCTTCGCACATCTGCTGATAACCTACACTACAGTCTACTACCACTACCATACAGCCAGACACAGTGACTCCATGCACCAAGAAGGGCTCCATTCCCCACAAAGATGGAACCAAGAAAGGGTAAGTTGGGAGGATAAGAGATCAACAAGACAAAGCTTTTACTTCACTCTAACCCATCATCCTACCATTTTGTATCTGCTTTTGTCTGCACCATGCTGTCCCCCGGGACATACAAAACATGGACAGAGATTTTTTTCTTCTTCCCGCAAATGATCCAGGATAAATAAATATATAAATAAATAAGTTGACACCATTCCCAAAAGTTTTAAAATGTTTTTACTGAATGTACAACAGCACACACAAAAAAACCTTCTAAATAACCAATATGGAGCAACTGAAAATATAGACCAACTGCAAGAAACAGAATCAGAACCCAAGCTGATGGTTTTCACCTGAAAGCTGAGGGATGAAGGAAAATGTGATGGGTTATCTACTTCTTAGTTACAAAAGGAAATATATAGGTTTGTGTAGTAGAGACAAATTTTTTCCTCATACTGGGTTTGGGGAAGAATATATGCATGGTTTCTTATGTAAGAGGCATGCTTACATAAGGGATTTCTATAAGGGACACGATGACTCCAACTGCAGTTTTGCAAAAGATACAGATATGACACTCTGTGGACAACAGAACAGGTAGGGCTCTGGTTCTGAGTGAAAGCCTACAACTTAGTCCCTCCATTTTCATCCAGGCAGAAGCTAAGCCATTCCTCCAGGCATAGGCCATGGACATGCATAGGGAAAAAGCATTAGTGTATTTTTAAAAATGAAGCTTTGAATTGTTTTTAAGTGGCATTTACAACGCGTGGGGCACAGGTCCAGACATTTTATAAAGTGCATCAAGAAGCAACATGCTGCAATGACATGATGATGGACTTGTATAGTCAGATCTAGATCCCTCTCAATGTGACGTTGAATACATCACTTAAATATCTTGTGCTGTTTCCACATACGTAATATGAGATCAGTATTATCTACATTAAGGGATCATCGTACAAATGAGGAAAAATAATGTGCAAAAGGTATGCAGCTCACTGCCCAGTAAATAAATGTTGAGTCTCTTTCCCTGTTTGACTATATAGTCCTGAATCCATGCAATAATGATTGTAGACACTGAGCTTGAGAACCGTTAGATGCTCCACACTAGATCCCCCAGCTGGAAGTACCAGAGTCATGGTTTAAAAGCAGGACAGTCTCCTTTCAGGTCTGATGCTCTTCCCACCTATCTCACTAGTTGAGACTCTTGCGTCTGTATCATTTCAACAGAAAATGATCATGGCAGCTTGAACAATCGAACCTTGATCATCCTCAGTAAGAGGAAAGGGGCCGAAGCCTTGGCAAGGTACTCACCTGACCAAAGGTGAAGTCCATCAAAGCCATAGGAGTACAGGTCATCGCCAACACCATTGCCTCCCCACCCTTCTCCTCCGCCAGGGTACGGAGCATAGCCTGAGGAAGAGGCCCAGCCCACCCGCAGGTGTGTGGGCTCAGCTGTTAGGAAAGGGTCCACCTGGTCGATGATTAGCTCGAAGTACCACTTCTTGTACTGCGCAGAGCCCTCAGCAACTCCCAGGAAGATGTTGGGCCGAATGCTGAAATTAAACATGACACAGGTGGCATCTACAGACTCCCAAGCACTGAGAAAACCCAAGAGCAAGTTGAACAGGATCACAGCATGCACTGTCAGTTGAAGGCAAGAGAAAGTTTATGGTTTTTGTATTCTAAAGTAGAAAAAGCTTAGAGCCTCTAACACTTGATCAAGTTCTCACTGGGAGGTGTCAGGACATTAATTCTATTTAAAAATATAAAGAATGTCTCCTTATCCCATTCAAGGCAACCAACATTTGCTGAGTGTCAAGCATAGGTAAAAGACACTGAAAATGTCACAGAGCTGTGTAACTACAGACCCTTGTTTCATTCTATAAGTAGAACAAATAACTCAAGTTCCATCTCTGGGGAGTTGGTCCAAGCACCCCTATTCTCACACTGGCAACTCTGTCACCTAAGCATTACTAGGAATGACCTCTTGAAAGCATTAAGAAATCACTGTTAGAAATAAGGGAGACAAAATAGAAAGGGAGGAAGAGAGGGAAAAAGAGAGAGAGAGAAAGGAAGGAAGGAAGGAAAGAAGGAAGGAAGGAAGGAAGGAAGGAGGGAAGGAAGGAAAGAAGGAAGGAAGAAAGGAAGGAAGGAAGGAAGGAAGGAAGGAAGGAAGGAAGGAAGGAACCAGAGAACGACAAATGCTTCATGGAACTACTTTCATGTGAAATTAAAAAAAAAAAAATCAAACTCCCAGAAACAGAGTGTAGTAAAGTGGTTGTTGAGGGTTGAGGAGGGGGTGGGATAAAGAGAGGTTAGTAAGAAAGTACAGACTTTCAGCTATAAGATGCATAAGGTCCGAGGACCAACTGTATAACATGGTAACTATAGTTGATAACACTATTGCATAATTGAAATTTGCCAAGAGAGTAGAACTTAAATGCTCTTATGTACACAAAAAAGGTAAATATGTGAGGTGAAGGATGTGTTAATGAACTTATGGGGCAGATGCTTTCACAATGTATATATATATATATATATATTGTGAATATGTATTATAATATATACATATATGTTAAATCATCATATTTTACACTTTAAATATCCTACAATTTTGTCAATTATACCTCAATAAATAGAGCTGAAAAAAATAAAATTCGACTTAAGATGGCAAAAAAAAAAGGGAGAGGGGAACAGAAGTCCCCCTTCGCCAACTTTGTTAAGGGCTGGAGGATTTAATGTATCGAGCACAAGGGTTCAAAGCTCGGGACAAACCATTTAGAGTTTTTCTGGTTGGAATGCTATTCTCAGATGTCCACTGTGAAGGCTGTGACCCCTTTTGGGTGGGCAAGGGAAAACCAGACTGGTACCAAAAGGAAGTCCGTGTGGATGGCTCAGGTCTACCCTACACTTCAGAGAAGTTCTTTCCTCACCTTGTAGATTAGGGAACAGGCCCAGGTAGGAAATTGCTAAAGAACCTCAGGCCTGCCTGATGCGAGTTCAGTGAGCTCACATGACTCCCAGCAGGCTAGGACTCTGTGAGCCCATGCTCTCCAGCCTGGCCTTCACAGGAAACTCTCAGGAAAATGGCCACAAGCCAGAGGATTTGAGAAATCATGCCATCAACATGGGACATCCATTCTATTAAAAGATTTTAAGAAAAAAATAGGTGATATGTTAAAATAAAAATGACTATGTTATAAAGAAGGTATAAGATCCGTATTAAGGTGTAACATGAAACATGGCAGACCCTTCAGGTCAAATCCTTCAAACTGTGGAAGGGGTTGGAGTACAAGGCCCTTAAAAAGTACATGTTTGTCCAGTCTCCTCTCATGTGCTGACTTCACCACAGACATGATGGGTGGGCAGCACTGGAGGTCAGATCGGCCTTCTTCCTTTCCTGTCTGGAAAGAAGATTGGCGTTTCAGAATGATGGTTGGGGCCTTACCTTGTCACATCATTAATCAGCCGTGTCTGCAGGAGCAGGTTTCTCCGGGGCAGCAAGTTGTCACAAATCAGATTCTGGTTGGCTCTGACTGCGACCCCATTGCAGAGACAGAGGGAGCACAGCACATCTAGAACCTGCAGCAGGATACAGCCCACCAAACCTTAGGACCACCAGGAGGGCACAGTGGGCAGGACCTGACTGCCAAGGCACATAGGGCAAGCAGGCCTTGGGAAGTAGGGCACCTGGGGACAAGTGGCAGAACCCATTCTGAGTGAAGGCTGCTGTGCCTCCCCAACCAGGCACCCGTGAGCCATGCTGAAGCCTGCCGGGCCTTAGAAAAATGAAGCTGGATTCCTTCCAGCCTCTCTGCCTTCATCTTAGCCCCTTTCCTCCAAACTACGCATGTCATCTATGATTCTTGTTCTGCTAAAACAGGTGGGAGTACGAGCTCCAAAGACAGGCTGTATATCCCAGGGACCAGGCTGAGGCAAGGCATCTGTATGAAATCCTGGCATGACAGCCTCTTGGAGATGTGCATCAGTGGGGGCAAGTGCTAGAAGGTCCTTCACTGGCTTCAAGCCTAAGTCTGCGCTCCCACCCAGCCTTGGGAGTCCTCTGCGCTAAGACCAGTTGGCGTGCTCATACGGCTTTTCATGAAAGGACAAAAGGCACTGTTGGAAAGAAAACCACAGAACCCAAAGGCGTCCCTTAGGTTAAGGTCCCGTCAGAAGCCAAGACTTAATACCTAACCTAATGAATGTAGCTCTAACTAGTCAACATGGAGGTCTGCTCAGCACCAGGACATTCACTGCCAGAGCCCTCCTGTTTCTCTTAGTGGGGGGACCTTCCCTAAGACAATGGATTCTTTGCTAATAATTCCCTTTTCCTTTTATATATATACATTTTTTTTCCATTGGAGTTTGATTTGCCAACATGTAGTATAACACCCAGTGCTCATCCCGTCAAGTGGCCCCCTCAGTGCCCATCACCCTTTCCCACCCACTCCCTCTCTGCCTTTATAAACCTTTCCTTTTCTGTGGCCCCTGGGACCTCCCCTCTACTACTAGAAGGGATGCTGCCCAATTTGTGAATCAATTAATAAAGTCAATTAGACTTGTAAAATTTCCTCAGTTGCACGTCTATTCTGTAATAGCACTCAGGTTCCCCTTTGGCCGAGGTCATGTAGCAGCTTGGGAACCTCACGTGGATCAGGAGAGAGCTTAGCAGGGCAAATTTCAGTTCTAGGGTCTCCTGCTGTGTTGTCATTAAAATTCACCAAGATACCCTTCTATTCCAGCAAACCGGTATTCAGTCGCCTTCCACCTGCTCCACTTCTCCCTCCTAGAGTGAGGACAGACCTGTGAGAGCCCAAGTGGCCCCTGTGTGTGAGAGACCAGCTACCAAGCCACTTCTGTGCCTGTTTTCCAGCTATGTCAGCAATGGGAAGAGCCCCTGGCCTTGTGCCCACCCCGTCTCCTTGTGCTGCATCCTCTTGCATCGAGTCAGTGTTCCTGTACCGACAGAGCAAACTGTGCTGGGCTGGGCACCGCTCTTCCTACTACGGGGAGGAACGGGACAGGCTCGGTCTTGGCTGTTGCATGCCAGTCTTTCAAACTGGCCACGAAGACTCAGCGCTTAGTGAGGTTGGATGGCCTCAGGTTGTTGGCATTAGTATCTGTAATTACTACAAACCAATTTTCGACCTGACTCCCTGGATGTCAGTTCTGTTCCAGATATATACGAAGCGCATTTGTGGGACAATCAGGAAAGAATCCCAAAGGCGGTTTAACGGAGAACTCTCACGCTGCCACTCAGCAAAACATATTGACCATGGAACTGGAAATCCAGAGGATAATTTCTCATTCTAAGAAAAGAGCCACAGATGGCCAGGAAATTAAATACTTATCATCCAGCCTATCACATATTTTCATCCATCCTGCCTTGGAGTGAAGGCTGTGGGAGCCTGGCTGGCACACCGGGCGGAGAGCAAAGCTTCATCCCCACACCACTGAACAGCAAGGGGAAAAATGGCTCTGTGAGAAGCACCAGCCAAACACTGTCTCACCTATAAATAAACGATGCCATAAAGCAACAGGGCTGACATTGTTTGGGCTTCGTTGAGGAAGGCATTTCTTAGGGTAAAAGTGGGGGGTGGGTCAAACTTCTTTTTCTAGTAAACTTTAAATGGGTTCCCCTAAAGATGGAGGAAGCGTAGACAAGGCGAGTCGACCACAGGGGATGCACAAGCATCGAGTCTAGAGATCATCTGTACCTCTGCTGGGAGTGGGGGGGAACCTTAGCGACCTCTGGGACAGGGGGCCAGCTGCAGCAGGTCCTGCTTGCAGCTACCAAGCGCCATTTCCTTCTAGTCCTGAGCCCACAGGGACTACATTTCCTAGCCTCCTCTGCAGCTATGTGGGCTCATGTGACTGAGTTGTGGGCACTGGAGAGTAAGGGGACATGACCTATCCCGCTTTTAAGCCTGGTCTTTCTTGTACTCACACCCTTTCTAGCTGGACGTAGAGCCCCATGGAGAGATTACAAAGCTCTGGGTCTCCTTACTACAGGTGTGATCCGAAGCCCCAGCATCACCTAGGAGTGCCCCCTGCACCCCACCCCTGGCAGACTCACCAACGAGGGCTTTCACTTGAACACAGTGGGCAAGCACATTGCCGTCCCCTAAGCTCTGCTCTAGAGGATGCTAGAGCCACTCCACGGAAGGAACCCATATCTCCTGAACAACCGTGTAGACTGGAGCCCTCCCACGGATGGGTCTGGGGCTGTGGTGTGAGCAAAAATAAATCTTCCCTATGAGAATTTGGGGTTGTTGGTCTAGGAGTCAGACTTCTCTAATTTATACGCTGGCTCAACTTCAGGATTTCCTAGGTTCACCTTGTGGAGGCCACTTGCTTCTGGTTGTGATCATTTTCATTACTGACACCACAGTTCATTCAAGAGCCTCTCAGTTTTTTTCGTCTCTGCTAGGCTCTACCCTAAACACAGGCTTATGTGGGAATTTTCCCTTAAAAATAAATACCTATTGTATATCCATGGAAACATCACCTGGCTATTGCATTTTGCCCTTCAGCTTTTTTATCTATAAAAACAGCTCCCTGCTAAAATTCACTTACTGTATGTAAATGCTGTAAAAACACTAACTGTACTTCGTGATTTTTAAAAAATCAAGTCCCATATTTGAAAAGTGAGGATTCTGGAGCCCCTGAGGAACAGGTTTTTTTCTTGCTGTCAATGTGCACTAGGTGGCTGGAAACACCTCTGTATTGCCTTGGCTGCCTGGGAGCTCAGAGATGATTTAGCAATTGTGAAGAGGTTGATGGTTTGCCTACCTATGTTCTATCCTCACCCCAACTCAGGCTAAACCTTCAATTCTGATTTATACTTTCTCAGGACCAATGATGTTACTATTTTACCATATAGTTTTCTCACAGGTGGCTCCAAATCCTTACAAGAATAAAAAAAGTTTATCTGTGACAACACTGATGAGATCTGAAGTGAGAGAGTTTTGGGGGCAAGTAAAAAGGGCACATTTTATTTTTATTATGAGATGCCTCCTCTGTGGGAGAATTAGAAGGTAACTTACAATGTCCAACAATCGTTCTTTTTACCAAACAATAAAAATTATTGCTACTAATATAGTGTGTTTCTTACCATCAATAAGCCATCTGTTGGATAGGACAAGGCCTGTACACATGGGTGAGCTTCCAGCCAAGGTGAGATGGGAACGGATTCCGGGTTCCTTCCTTTATTCATGTTCCTTCCTTTTATCCATTCCTTTTATTCACCTTCCACAGCCCTGTATGAAATGCCTGCCATGTGTAACATATAAGCTTGGCATTGTGGGGAATATGAGTTGGTCCTCGCCCTGAATCTCGCCCAGAATCTGCGAGGGAGATCTGTGTGTAAGCACAGCAGTAGTGAAAGGCGGAGCAGAACCACTGAGGAAAGGTGTGCTACGTGTGTAAGATTTGCAATGAGGAGACCATGTTCAACTGGAATCAGAAAGAAAAAGCTTAATGGAAGGAGTGGCATTTGAACAAAGTATTGAAGGGCAGACAGAATTTTGATGGGTCCTCAAAAACTAAGAAGTGAGGAGATAGGGAGGAATGGGCAAGACAAAGTCATTAAGAGGTTGAGGGGCAGGGTACACTGAGGGGATGGCATGTTGCCGGCGTACCCATTCCTGTCCGTTTCACTCCAGAGGTTGTGTTCTTTCCCTTTTTTTTTTTTTAAATTTTTATTTATTTATGATAGTCACAGAGGGAGAGAGAGAGGCAGAGACACAGGCAGAGGGAGAAGCAGGCTCCATGCACCAGGAGCCCGATGTGGGATTCGATCCCGGGTCTCCAGGATCACGCCCTGGGCCAAAGGCAGGCGCCAAACCGCTGCGCCACCCAGGGATCCCCTGTTCTTTCTCTTTTAAAAAGATTTTACTTATTTATTCATGAGAGACACGCAGAGAGAGGCAGAGACCTAGACAGAGGGAGAAGCAGTCCGATGTGGGGCTCCATTCCAGGACCCCGGGGTCACGCCCTGAGCCAAAGGCAGACCCTTAACCACGAAGCCACCCAGGTGTCCCTCCGTCAACCTTTCTGACCTTAATTTGATCATGCTTTAGATGAGTGGCAGTGCTTTCCGTGGCAGGGACAGACATATAAGAAGGGAAAAATCTTAGTGAAGAGAATGCACAGTAATGGCCACTAGTATATACACTCCTTGTTCCCAATCTGTGATTGGAGTTGGAATTATGCAAAAAGGGGTTCCTCAAACCCACGAGATGTACAAACTTTTTGAAAAGAAAAATGTCACGACCCCAAAGACCCTGGATTGGACCCATAGGGGCCTACACACTCCAGTCTCAGAAACACTGACTGGTATAAAAATGCCTTCTAATTATGAATTCTTCATGGCACACTTCTGTATTTAGAGAACTATAAGAATAAGAACACACAATTAAAAATATTCTCACAGAACACGTGGATCCCAAAGAACATATTCACCAACCGCAGTTCTGAGAAACACTGGAAAGAACATTTAACTTTGGTGAGTAGGAGACCCACCAAAGTCTGGTCCTAATCTGTCATGAATTAGCGGTGTGGCCTCTGGCAAATGGCTTCACGTCACAGGGCCCATGTGCCAGATCTGCTTCTGGCCCCGTCAGGTGGAAATAACAATGCTACCTCAGGGGGTCATACAGAGAATGAAGGAACATGCAGGTCAACATGAAGGATGGTACCTGGCATCTGTCAAATGCAAAATAAATGTTAGCTCTTGTCATTGTCATCATTATTGCTGCCACTGTATGAAGAGCCGTGAGGTGCCTGGTGGGTCTAAAATTCTATATATTCTCAGGCATCGTCTCCATGGAAAGCTAAGTGAACAGATCAGAGACACTCAAAAACCCAGGACTGACAAATAGGAGCGGCCAGGATAGCAGAACACTACGCTGGGAGAGAAAACGTTACAACAGAAGCGTGGCCTTCACCTTGTTTACAAAACGACCACAAATAGCCCTTGGTGATGAGGTGACACGGATCTCTCTTCGAAAAGAAAAGTTACCCACTCGGGTAACTTCTAAGGGAAGGCCTGAATTCATGGCAAGACAACCTTCATCCAAAAATCTATCAAAAGGCAGAAAAGGGATACATCCTTGAGGAGACTCTTATTTTTATTTTTAAATTTATTTTTCTAAAGGTTTTATTTATTTATTCATAAGACACAGAGAGAAAGGCAGAAACGCAGGCAGAGGGAGGAGCAGGCTTCCTGCAGGGAGCCTGATGCGGGACTTGATTCCAGGATCCCGGGGTCACAACCTGAGCTGGAGGCGGACGCTCCACGGCTGAGCCATCCAGGCATCCCGTGAGGAGGCGTTTGTGCATGGAGAGCATCTCGCCTGAACTTTCACAACGTTGCCAGAATCTCTCAGACAGGGCCTGGCTCTGGCAGACTAAAGACTGCTCTGCTCGTCCACCCAGGTAACGTGTCAGACCAGGTACTGACTTGTCACAAAGTCCCTGGCTCAGTCAGCCTCAGATTTCCCAGCTCTGGAAGGGGCAGAGCAGCAACCAGCTTGCCACCGAGTGAGCTTCTGGCTGAAAGAAGCCACGACAAAGCCGGTCACCCACCCTGCGTGATCTGTGGTATGATCATAAAGCAGACCCAGGAGATGAGACAAGAGCAGCTTTTCTGCGGTCAGAGAGCTCCCCCGACATCTGCACGTAGCTCATGGCTCAGACCCCGGGGCACTTGGGTGCTTATCAGTTACTCTTACTGATCTTCGCAGGCAGGAGAGAACACGTTGGTGCTCATGCTGGCCTGACGCCGAGCCCCACGCCTTTTGATTCACCACCTTTGGGAAAGCAGTCACAGGCCCTGCATATATTTCTTTCCATTCCTTGCCAAGCAACTTCGCAGATGCTAAGGACTATGGCTCTTCTGCTTCCTAAGGAAGACACACCTAAGCAACGCTGCAGAGGCTTGTTCTCCTGGACCCACCGAGATGTGTCTCAAGTGAGCAGTGCCCCCCAGTGACAGGGCCATTGACCAGCTGGACCCTTCTCCACTCTGTGCAAGCACAGCTGCTGCCCCTCACTTCATCTGCTCTTGAAACACACTCCCCTCAGCCTTAGAGTACCCCCCTTTTCACTGATCATTCAGTGCAGTAGCCCCCCATCTGCCAGGCACATGCTGAAGGGTCAGGAAAAACCGTACTTTAATAGACTTTCCCCACCGATTGTTCTGTCTTAGACACAGAATTCCACAAAATTAGAGATGCAGAACTCTAAGGTGCCTCAAAAAATCGATAGCGCTTTCCGCCTTAGTAAGTGAAGTGGCGTTATCTCCATTGTGCAGACAACATAACTGAGGCCCCACATCACATAGCTGTTTGGGGTCAAAGAAAAGGACTGGCAGTGTCAGGCCTCGCGCTTGCTCATGCAGAGTCACTTATTTCACTTGGTTTCTCTCAGGGTAAATCTGATTTCATTTAATAACAGGCCAGTTGCCAAGGTTTCTATGCTATTTTTACCTGGTATTTGTGTATCTTCTTTATACTGCTTGATATTAGTGGTTCACTACTGAGTTCCTGGACACGAGGGTGAAAGCCAGTCCTGCCATTGGCCTCGGCCAGACCCCAGCCCAGTGCCCACTACCCTCCACGCTCCCCCGTCATTTCCCTGGGCCTTGACCCCTCCTGGCGGCTACATGCTGAAGGCTGAAGACAATGAGCTGGGTTGGGAAGCTGGAGGAAATAGAAAACACACAAGACCCAGCGTGACAGTCTGGCTTAGGGTCTTTCAGAGCCTCAGTTTCCCAAAGATTTTTTCTACCCTCTCAAATCAAAGCCAAGAAAGCAACCAGCCCACATGGTCTCAGCAACACACACCGGTTATGAAGCAGTAGGGAGGGAAAAGCCAGGTCAAGCCCATGACTGTTTGGGATCTTCTGACACCCACCTTGTGATTCCGCCCATGCTTATCCAACAGGGAGATGATGGACTTGATGTGGCCCTCTGCTATCAGATTTAAGGCTTCTGGGCTTTCAATCAAGATGCAGTGCAAAACTTCCAAAATACCTGCATGAGTGTCACAAAAATCACCTGCTATGAAATAACCTGCAGAACTGACCATAATTTAGAAACCTAAGTTATGAGTGAAAAGACCATCCTGACGGGACAGAATATTATCAATTCTTTGAATCTATTAAATATTTCTGGCCAGAAGAGAGACTGCAGCCATCTCTGGTAGACTTTAGGAGCCTCTGGGCCTAACTCGTCTGTAACATAGAGGGGAGTTTTATTAGCACTGACCACACCTCCTGCCTTCCTGGACAGACATGGATTTTTTGATGTCAAAATATAGATACACAGCAAATGAAATAATTCAGAGAAAGACAAACACCATATGATTTCACTCCTCTGTGGAATGGAAGAAACAAAACAAAGAAAAAAAGAGGGGGGATGCGAATGGGGAGGTTGGTGGGGGATGAGGGGATGGGGAGGTACACTTCTCTTGATGAGCACAGAAGAATGTCTGGAATTGTTGACTTGCTATGTTGTACACCTGAAACTAATACAATACTGTACGTCAGTTATACTTCAATTAAAAAAAGAAAAAAGTATAGAGAAGCAGCTATAAAATGGAATTCTTAATTTTGTCAGGGCAAGCAATACTTAATTTAAAAATACAGGAAAAAGTAGATGCCCAGTTTACTACAAATTCTAACGGTCCTTTGAGAAATTTAGAAAATATTTGGAATGTTCCTCGAATAAGAATTTTTCTAGGAACGATCCCAGAGATTATTCCCATTTTAGATGCATTTGTGTATCAGGCAAACTATACACTCACTAAATAAAGACGGTCTTTGCCCCTTCTCTCAGCATGCTGCATGGTTTTCTGTATTAAGTGAAGGCTTAAGAAAAACTAGCTGGTGCCCCTGTAGCCGGCACCTAAAGGATAACACAATGATGTTGTGTGTCTATGATGCAAATAGAAGGGAGGCAGTTGGCCAATATCTTTATTGGTTTTATCGAGAAAATTCTCCTTGATTCTGTGTTTCTTGAGGCTTTTATATATTACTAGGAGTTGTAATCTGGCCCACAGGCCTGAAGAAAGCAGAGGCTTGGGAAGACACATGTATAGGTGGATGGTCCTCCAGAGAGCCTTCCTTTGGTCCGCCTGTCCAAGCTCCAGCCATCTCTACACAATGAAAAAAGCATCAAACCTTTCAAGCATCCCAGAGAGGAGCCTGTATCTGTCACGCTCACTCATCTCTGAGGAAGACAACTGCTGAGCCTCCCTGCAGCCACTTACCTGTGATAATCACTGTCTGGCTCAAATTCCCTGTGAGTCATCAAGAAGGGTTATAGATATGATGTCAAGGGTCATTGAGGTGGGGCAGGAGGACCAGCACATCCTCCTATCCAATGGTCACCCTTCATTCTGCTTCTAACGAAAACAGTCAGGAGAAGCATGTCCAGAGAGAATTTAGAAACCCAGAGAAAAAGAGTACAGAGAGCAGGTAGGAGGCCAGGATCCTGGGTGGGGGGAAGTAATTAGAGGACCCAGGGCATGGGGATGAACACACAAAAGTAAAAAGGGAAACAGAAAAGGAAATCATCGAAGTCTGGGTTAGCGTTGTTAAAAAAAAAAAGCCATAGTGGTGCCAGGAAGATTCAGGACCTCTTCTTGTTGGGGTCATTATTTGAGGGTTGTTTACAACTCCATGGAAAAAAGAATTATTCGAAGATTCAACTACTTCTTTCCTCCCTTCTTCCCTCCTTCCCTTCTTTAATAGAAAGAAAAAAACCCTTTACCTTCTGCAGTTGTTTCCGGTCAATGCTTACCTGAGGAAGATTCTAGTCTGTCCAATTTGCTGATGAGCCAATCAAGGTTATTAGAGAACTGGGCGCAGTTGTTTCTGTTTCCACGAATGAGAGCAGCTGCAAAGAAGGACACGATTGAACATGTAGGTTACAGGACATGAGGATGGGCATAAGACCTTGGGAAGCTGACACATACTGTGCCTGTTTCGCAACTAAAAGGAACTGAGTGTAACAACCTTCCCCTTCCAAGCCCTTTGATACCATCATTTCTAAATCTGGAAGAGTAAAAATCTACCATTCACTCAAATAGTCCAAAGAAACCATGTACCAAACAGCTGCCTACGTGATGGTAACAGGGCAGCAGATGCCCTGCCTCTATGAAGTAGGCGAAAGAGACAATAGGGAAACAAACTCAAAACTATTTCACATAGCGATAGGCAAGAAAATCTCTGGTTACTGGTTTAAGAATTCCATTCTTTACACTGTTTTCTCAAACCTACATAGAGATTTGCTATTTTTCAGGGCTTAAGGGATGCATCCCAGTGGAAACGGCTGGAAAGTTTGGTTCAACTCACAGGCAGATAATAAGGAAATGTGAACCTCTAAAATACCTAACACATATCAGCAGATGACAATGGTTCCCAAAGTGTGGTTCCAGGACTGGAATGTGTCACCCGAGAGCTTGTTAGAAATGCAAATTCTCTGGCCTTGTCCCAGAATCAGAAACTGTGGGGATGGGACCCAGCATTGCTGTTTTAACCAGCCCTCCTGATGATTCTGATGCCTGCTCCTGTTTGAGACCCACTGGGAGACGACATTGCTAAGGGAGGGATGGAATATGCTCTCAGGTTTTCACCGAGCTCGAACAAGCAACCTTTCCTCCACAGGCCCGGCCTCTGCAACAAATCCATGTAAAGTGGCCCCAAGCTTCTCGTCATGCTGCTGGTTTTCAAAGATGGGTTTTATGGATGCTTGAAAGATACCTGGATAGGAAAAGGACTTTAGAGGAAGGTGGAATTCCATCCGATTTCCAGGTCAGCTGCAGCAAAAAGGTTAAGCACAGGGTGCAGGGGATCCATGGGCCTCACACTACAGTTCCAGCATTTACTACATGTGTGGCCTTAGGTAGGTTATGACATTTCTGAGCATCAGTTCCTTCTGATTTATGACTACATGGGTAGCAGCATCTATACCTCAAAGTGTTCTTCTGCGGATCAAAAGGAGATTTTCCACTGTTTGGCACAAAAAGCTCAGTAACTATTGACAACTATTGTAAAAATTCCTGCTGACTTTGAGTCCTACCATTAAAAAGTATTAGAATTGAAAGGGATTTTACAAGGTCATACAGAAGGGTGCAATCCACATGACCCCTGACATCGAGAATGGGTCCAATCTGCCATCCCTGGCTCCTATCTGGCCCACTCAACTTTCTATGGAGTTGCTCTAATGGGACATATATTTCAGAGCAAAACCCCAAAATGCTGTTTCATCAACACATCTGGGCAACCACCAGTGGCCACATTTTCACACAGGCCAACACCACCTTCTGAGGCCTTCCACCCACAGCTTGGTGGTGGGGGCCAGTGTGGTGGTGCTGGTTACCGCAGGTCCCGAGACATCACCCCCCCACTCTGCATTGTGAGAAGAAAGGCTGGGTGCCGGACCTTCCTGACTCCCTGCCTTTATCTCCCCACCCCCCACCAAAATGAAATAACGAGCAGGCCACTCCAGTAGGAATCACGACCACCCAATAAGTGGTCAGTGAAAGTCGCAGAGCTGAAAACAGTGACCACCTTCACGGGCAGGTGTCCCAGCCTAAACATGGATGGCGCTGCGAACACATTCTAGTCTTGTGCCCTTGTTTTAAAGAAGAGGGAACGAGGCTCAGAGAGAGTAAGTGACTGTTGAGGGTTTTATGGGTAGTTTTAGCAAAATGGATCACCACCTGCGTCCACTTGCCACTGCCTTCTTGCCTGAAGTGTGGAAAGCATAATGAGCTGCCGGCTAACAGAATAAGTGGCTGCGTGAGACCCAAAAGGTCAACAAAAGCCTTCCAAGGAGGGAGGCTGGATGACCATCAGCCATCCTGTTGAGACCCCCACCCCCTTGGAAGTCTTCCTCGGGAGAGGCTGCGTGTGCACTTACCCAGCAGTTTGTACAGAAGGTTCAGGATCTCTTTCCAAGCCGTGCCACTCTCCTCCCTTGCAATCCCCGCAAAGTGTGCCACGCTGTTATAGATATTCAAGCGATCGATGCAGTTTAACACAAGGGCCAACATTCCCTGTGAAGGAGAGTTGGGGAAAAAGTGAGAGCTCCCGAAGAAGAAAGCAGGATCCTTTTATCCTTTCCCCTCTCCGTCAGTCACTTTTTAAAGCTGATCACGCTAATGTGCAAACAGACCTTCCCAGTGCCAGTTTGGGTTTTGCTTTTCTTCTTCAAAACAAATATACATTCTTATGCCCCAGAGACATTAAGGAGCATCCATTGAGTGCGGGGTGGGATAGTGGGTGTCTGACTCACTCGAAGGACGTTATCGGAAGAGGGAGCATGAATGAATCTCACAAAAGCTTCCTCTGGGTCTGGGGTGACAGGATTCTGACTCACCCAGAAACTGCCCTTGATACAGTCCCTATTTTACTGTTAAATCTCAAGTTAGTTCAAGACATTTCATTCGGATGCACAAGACAACCATGCCTGTGCCCTCCCTCTCCCCTGTCAAAAGGGTAGGATTTAAAGGCAGTAAAACCAAAGAGGGTCTTAACTGCTTTTCTTCTGAATTACAATACTATGCCTCCCAGAGAAAACATCTGTGTCTAGCTGTTCTTAAGGGGATGTAGTTTCAGTAGCCTTCCAGGCATAATGTCCCCAGAGTCAGTCTGCATGGTCGGGAGACGGAGCAGGGACAGGTCCACATGCCACTAACTTGGGAAACGCCCATGGGACAAGCCCTGTCCCAGGAATGGGGACACTGCAGGACTGTGACCATGGCCTGTTACTGCCAAATCATGTCTGAGTTCAAAGAAGGCATGTGACGTTTCTAAGATCACACCGAGCCAGAGAGCCTCCAGAGTCCCAGGTTAGTTCTTCCTTGCATTCAGATTTCACCTCTAGTGACGCAGATGCTCAGGTTTTAAGCAAGACCTGGCTTTATTTGTTATCTTTCAAAACTAAGGTCTTTAGTGATTTCTGATATGGCAGAACCTGAGCATTTATATTTTTCAAACAGGTTTCCCAGGTAGTTCTAACATCTTGTAAAATTTGGGAATCGCAGCCAAAGCCATGCTTTAATTGTTGAGATTCACTGCGAATAGATTTGGGACCTCCAGGCACACCGCGGCAGTGATGCTTTCAAATGCAGTTTGGTTAGAGTGCCGGTGTATCCTGGTAGTGGGACCACATGTGCTGGACAAGGATGCTCAGCTTCCAAATAATCCTTTCCTTCCCAGCTTCCTTTCTTCCTTGTTCTTTTGTAAATATGCACATGCAGGAGACAAAGCTGACTTGTAATCATAGGGATATTTTAGCTCTGGGAATTTATCTATTGATCCTCTCACAGAGAGAATCTCAATTTTTGATATTTTAGACTTACTTCTTCCTTAAAAAGGTTCTGTCTGTTCTTGAGTGAGCGGAGCTTGTTCTGCTTGTCTTCATGCTGCATCTCCTCCTCTGGGGGCTGAAAGTAGGCAATCAAGTCCTGTAAGGTCTGCAGGACCTCTTCTATGGGCAGAGCGATGGGGGCAGCTGTGCGATTGTTTCCACTGAAAACACAAGACAGACACGGATCAGACCTGGGCCTTTGGCAGGGACCCCGACAAGCACCCACCAGATCCAGGTTCCTACCTGCCCCACACCGGGCACAGTCACTGCTTCCCGCAGCACTCGTTGAGTGACTGACCACACACTGATGTCTGCCAGCCAACAGAGCCACAGAAAGAAATGTTGGATTCGATTTTAAAGACATTTCACAAAGAGAAATGACCCCTGGCTGTCTGCCGTACTTTTTCATTTTTTAAATAAGAGCACTTTTTAAAATAATAAACTTATTAACATGAGACACTTGGGTGGCTCAGTGGGGGAGCATCTACCTTTGGCTCAAGGCGTGACCCTGGGGTCCTGGGATCAAGTCCCACATTGGGCTCCCCACAGGGAGCCTGCTTCCCCCTCTGCCTATGTCTCTGCCTCTCTTTCTCTGTGTCTCTCATGAATAAATAAATAAAATCTTAAAAAAAATTAACTAACTCATATTCTCTCAAACTTTCACAGGTGCCTCTTGGAATAGGTTAAACATCAGGTTGGATGGGTTTCTAGCCCAGGGTCTCTCCCTCCCCCTGTATTTCCATCTTCTCTCTTCCTTTCTTTCTCTATCTCCCATGTTTTTCATGCCTTTGCATGTGTTTTTCTCTTAAAGGTTTTCTGTGTGTGCGTGTACACCCCAGCTCCCTCTTCCGCATTTGTAAATGTCTCCTCCTGACGTCCTGTGTGCCCTTCCTCCTCTGTCTCAGCAATCTTCCCCATTTCTCTTCCTCTCTGCTTTCATATCCCCTTCTATCTCTCTTGCTCTCTATGTTGTGGTCCTTCTATCCTCAATGTGTGTTTCTGTTCCTCTGACTTGGGCATAATTTTTCAAAAAGTCTTGTAATTAAATCCTATCAATAGAGACATCACAAACCTCCACAGATGGCAAAACAAGCCTTCATTTTCCCATCCCCTTGATGAATATGCTGGTGAGCCTTCTGGGGAGCAAAAACTAAGAGGAGGAAAGGGGTAAATGGACCCAGCCCCTGTGAATCTGCATCACTGGCCCAGGGGGCTAAGAATTGGTTGAATGTATAAATAATGTGAGGGTTTTTCCTTGGGTCAATTTCTAAGGAATTCTCCTCTGTGTTTATAGTGTATTTGGTTATATATTAATCTGGATACATGCTAAGAAAAGACTTATCTAGGCCTAAAGCAAAGGCTTAACAAGTCTTAAGAACACTCATGTTATGAAGTGACAATTCCAATTTTGTCTGCAAGAATGCCAAGTCCATGCAATGAGGACAGAACACCAGTGGACTCCAGGCAAGGAGCTCCTTCTCACCAGTATGTGCTCTGGCCTACGGAGGAAATGTTCTGGTCCATGCTCTAGAAATGCTCACCAATGACTATCCAAGATATTATAGGATACAAAGACTGGGAAAGAGAATGCTGTGAGAACATGAGGGGAAGGTTTGGAAATACAAAACCCAGGCAAGAATGACTTCCTGATTCTAGATTCAAGTGAAAAAAAAAAAAAAAAAAAAGAATATAGTTTCCCTAAGTCTGATCTAATTACAGAGTCCCCTCTGCCTCAACTTTTAACATTTTGAGTTTTTTAGAAACAATGACACCAGTTAAGAGTGTTTGTGTGATTAAAAAAAAAAGATGAACAGATAAAAGAGGTTTGTTAGCATTTTTGTAGTTTGAAAGGGCAACCATGCAGGAGGTTGCAAATTCAAGTTATAATCATTGCCATGAACCCGTGTTATTTGGAGTACCTCTAAGCCACATGTGCTTAATTTTCCACCTAGGAAATAGGAAAGGTACAATATATTATTGCCAGGGCCCTTCTAGGTCTCATTTTGTTCTGTGGGTCCACTGGACTAAGGCAGATCCTTCCTTTCCTCAAACAGAACACATTCCGCCCACCAGCCTGGCAATGGGGACAGTGGAGAAACAGACATGCCCTCTGAATGGCTCGATGATGCTCTCAGTCTCCCCTTGAGGAAGAGACCCAGATGTACCCAAGATAGGAACAAGATGGCGTCTCGATTCAAAACTAACTACAGTGGTACCCAGCTCATCTCAGCCTTTTCTCATTCCCTACCTTCAGCCACTGCCCCACTATGTTCTCAGATCTTTGCAAGGACTTCTTTTATTTAGTTCCAGTAAGATCTCAGGGGATTCTGAATATTTACCATACTATTACCATAACACAATTATTTATGCATTGTTTCCGTCCTAAGGTTAAACTCAAGACAGCTGGAGAGTATCTACTCGTCAGCAGGATTTCTCAGACTCCCTCACCTCCCACATCGTTCATGTGTCCTATTGGACAGCTCCCAGCAACTGACCAGAGGACAATGAGACAGCACAAGCAGACTTTAACCTTTCTTCTTCATTGTTCTTTCTTTTTCCTTCCCTATTCATTTAACTTTAATTTGCTTTCCCAGAAGGCCAACCCCCTCCTTCTGGTTTCCATTGTACACAGCATGTTCTGTTGGCTCCTCAAGAAAGATAGGAGATGAGAATCTACTTATAAATTATTTTTCTTTTAGCCTTCACTTCCCAGCTCTTGTAAACTTCTACTATGGATTTTGCAGCCCATATCCATGCTGCACGGGTTTATTTTTCAATAGTCCTCCTTTCTTCTAAAACAACTTGTGGCTTGGAGAATCAAGAACTCCCTCACTGATGGGGGAACATCCTGAACAGCTGAGTAAAGAGCTCAGGAAACCCTCTCTCCCACAAAATAATGATAGAATTGGGCAAAACCATCAAGAACAATTGTTTTAGGACTCTGGAAACTGACCAAAGGCATACAATAAACTGAGAAATAATTTTTTTCAAAAAATTTTTTTTGTAATGAGCCTTGGTAAAAACAGTAGGAGTCCATGGTGTTTCAGCCTAAAGGCTGTTCTCATGCCTTCCTCCAGCTTTAGAACAAAGAAATTTTAATAAGGTGGGGCAGACCATAAGTTAGGCCACACACATGTTCAGGAAGGACTGGAGAGGAATCTAATTATCCACTCATCTCTGGCTGAATGTGAGGTTTTGTGCAAGCAGAAAGCAAAATCCAGGATAAACACTTGTAAGAAATACTTATAAGGCAAGCAGGTATGCCTGACAAGAAATACTAAGGGAAGTCCTTTGGGCTGACAGAAAATGATGCCAGATATAACTAGAATCCACATGTAGGAATGAAGAATACTGGTAATTATGTAGGTAAATATAAAATATGGTATAAATATATTCATTTCTCTTTTGTGATTATATTTTAAAAACCCAAATGGAAAAGAAAATAATTGTAAAACTGTATTGCCGGGATTTTAACAAAGGAGGATATAATATACACAGCAATATTACCAGAAGGAGGAAGGTGAGAATAGAATATCAGAGCAAAATTGCTTTACTTGTTAAGTTAGTATTAATTTGAGGTAGAGTCACAAGTTAAATACATACCGAGTTTCCCAGAGCAACCACTAAGAATATAACTCAAAAAAGTAGTGAAAAAAAAAAACCCAACCAAATATCTCAGCAAAGGAATTAAAATGGTAGACTAGAAAATATCTAACAAGAAATAAGGCAATAAAAGAGGAAGAAACAAAAAACATGAGATATATAAAAATCAGATAGCAACATGGCAGACATAAATCCAACAATTCAAATAATTACATTATCCATAAATGGATTACATTGGGATCCCTGGGTGGCGCAGCGGTTTGGCGCCTGCCTTTGGCCCAGGGCGCGATCCTGGAGACCCGGGATCGAATCCCACGTCGGGCTCCCGGTGCATGGAGCCTGCTTCTCCCTCTGCCTGTGTCTCTGCCTCTCTCTCTCTCTCTCTCTCTGTGTGTGTGATTATCATAAATAAATAAAAAAAAATTAAAAAAAAATGGATTACATGCACCAATAAAAGGAGGAGACTATCAGAATCTTCTTTAGAATAAAAGATTCAATGATGTATGCTCTCTATAGGAAATACTGTATAGATCCAAGGACACAAACAGGTTGTAAATAAAAGGAGTGAAGAACTTATACCATGCCAACAGTAACCATAATCTGCCATGTGAGACCTCTGGAGTGGCTCTACAAAATAGACTTGAAGATAAAAAAATGTTCATAGGGAAAAAAGGGAAACATTTTCTAATTATAAAATAGTCGGTTTATCAGGAAGATATATTTATTAGGAACATAAAGCCACCCAACAACAGACACCAAAAATAAATTAAACAAAAGTTGAGAGAACTGAAGAAGAAACAGGTAATTCAACCTAATGGTGAGAGATTAAACACCCTATTTCTCAGTTAATGTAATGTCTTCTAATGTAACTGTGTCAATAAAGGGCAAAATCATATGATGATCTCAATAGACAAAGAAAAAGAATTTGCCAAAATCTAGCACATTCAAGATAAAAGAAACCTCTTACTCAACCCAATAAAGGGCAACTATAAAAAACCTAGAGTGAACATCATTTTTATAACCCAAGAAGGAATATTTTCCCACTAAGATCAGGAACAAGGTAAGAGTGTCTGTTCTTTCCACTTTGATTTCTCATTATAGTGAATGTTCTAGCCACTGAAATCACTGAGGGGGGCAGAGAAGAAAGGGCATCCATATTGGAAAGGTAAAAAAATAAAACTTTGTTTATTCACAGATGATATGATCCTGTATGTACATAAAGAATCTACACCAAAAAAAAAAAAAAAAAAAACCAACAACAACAATCCACTAGAATAAAAATTTTTGGTTAAATCACAGGATGCATGATTGATATTTAAAAAGCTCAATTTCTATTCCTTCAGCATTATGTATGCAGTGAACAATCTGAAAAGAAATTAAGAAAACAATTCCATTTGTAGTGGCATCAAAAATACTTAGGAATCGATTTTACAGAAGAAGCCTAAGACTTAAACCCTGAAACTGTAATATCTTGCTGAAAGGAATTCAAAAAGAGTAAATAAATGCAGAGATATTACATATTCATGAATTAGAAGATTCAGTATAATAAGATAAAAGTTCTCCCCCTAAATTGATCTAAAGGTCCATGCATTCTCTATCAATATCTTAGCAGGCTGTTTTGCAAAAATTGACAAATTCACCCTAAAATTTATATGGGAATTCAAAGGACCCAGAAAATCCAAAATAATTGAGAAAAAGTACAAAACTAGAGGATTCACTCTACCTGGTAACAATAGTTACAAAGTTATGTTCATCAGGACAGTGTTGTTTGGTATAATGACAGGTAGATAAGCCGGTGGAATAGAATTGAGGGTCCAGAAATAAACCCTTAAATTTATGGTCACTTGACTTTTGACAGAGGTGTCAGGGCAATGGGATGGGGAAAAGGACAGCCTTCCCACAAATCGTGCTGGAACAGTGAGGTATCTATATGATCCATTAAAAAATAATTCAATTATTAGACCATATCCAAAAATTGATTCAACATGGATCACAGACCCAATGCAAGAGTTTGAATTCTACAACTTTCAGAAGAAACACAGGAGAAAGTCTGGGTGACTCTGTGTTGGGCAAGAGTTCTTAGGACACTCGAAGGCACAATCCAGAAACAAAAGTTATATTAAATTAGACTTCACCAAAATGAAAACTTCTGTGCTTCAAAATACATCATTAAGGAAATGAGAAGAGCCATGAACTTAGAGAAAATATCTGTAAATCATGAATCAATAAAAAACTTGCAACCAGAAGATACAAAGAACTGTTAAATTTCAGCGTGAAGACAAACCATCCAACTAAAAACAACAACAACAACAACAAAACCAACCAGGCAAAAGCCTTGATTACATTTGACTAAAGAAGATATATGAATAGCTAATAAGCACATGAAAAGATGTTCAAAATCATTAGTCATTTTGGAAATGCAAATTCAAACCATAACAGCATACCACTTCATAACCACTAGTGTGTCTACAATCAAAAGTCAGACAATAGGGATGTGGAGAAATTAGAGCTTTATGTATTTCTGAGTGGAATGCAAAATGGCATATCTTCTTTGGAAAGCAGGTTTTCAGTTTCTTCTAAAATTAAGCATACCTAAATGTCCAGTGGTGGATGAGTGGATAAACAAAATGTGGTATTTATATACACTGTAAGGTTACTCAACCTTAGAAAGAAATGAAATTATGACACATGCTACAATATAAGTGAGCCTTGAAGACCTTGTTTTTTTTTTTTAAATTAGCAATGCACCTTGAAGACCTTGTTAAGTGAACTAAGCAGGGCCCAAAAAGACAAATTTTATATGATTCCAGTTAAATTAGTCAAATTCATAGAAAGGTTGAATAATATTTATCAGGGGCTGGGGTGGAGGTGGAGAAGAATGAGGAGTTATGGTTAAATTCCATATTGGTATGGAATTTCTGTTTGAAATGATGCAAAATTTCTGGAGATGGGTAGTGGCAAATCTGAATTTAGTTAACATCACTAAATAGTACACTTAAAAATGGTTAAAATGGTAAATGCTATGCTTTGTATATTTTATCATAAAAATATAAAAATGTTAAACAAATTACATATGATTTTGCAATCCCACTTCCTGGTATTTATCCAAGACAAATGGAAAAATACATATCCAAAGATTTTTACACAAATATTACGGAACCAATACCGATAAAAAGCAAAAATAGAAAAAGCCCGTGGTTCCTCTAGTGACAAACAGAATGTGAGGTGTATCTATACTTATCTCTCTCTCTAGACAGATCTCTCTCTATAAGCACATGTGCACACACACACACACACATATACAATTATATCTATATATACATATGTGCATGTGTACATGAGATACTCATACACATACTCTTCTGCAATAAAAAGGAACAGAACCCCATTACATGGGGGATGAACCTCAAAAATGTTATGCAAAGGGAAAAGGACAGGATCAAAAGGCAATATATTGTATAAATTAACTTATAAATGTATTAAATCAGGACCAACGCCAGATGATTGGTTGCCTAAGGCTGGGGGTGGAAACTAATATATACTGCCATAGGCATAAGGAATCTTTTTGGGTGACAGAAATGTTTTAAAAGTGAATTATGGTGATGGTTGCACAGCTCGGTAAACTTATTAAAATTCACTGAGTTCCACACTTAAAAAGGAAGAATTCTACAATATGTAAATTATAACCCAATAAAGCTGTTTAAAAATGATTTTCCTACTGTCAGGTATGTAACTCCCACTGACTTTCTAAAGTAATAGCTTTATTAAAATATAATTCACATATTACACAATCATCTATTTAAAGGGTACGATTCAGTGGCTTAATGGTTTTGAGTATATTCATAGTTTTGTAACCATCGCCTCAATTAATTTTAGAACTTTTTCGTCAGCTTCCATCAAAACCGCATACCCATTAGCAGTCACTCCCCCTGCCCACTACAACCACTGTAGCTCTAGGCAACCACTGATCTACATATTGTCTCTATAGAACAACTTATTCCGGATATTTAATATAAGTAGAATCCTACCATAAACGGCACATATCAGTACTTCATTCCTTTTTATGGACAAGTAATACTCCATTGTTTGAATATGGCACATTTTAGTAATCATCAGCTGGTCATCCAGGTTGTTACCAATTTTTGGCTATTATGAAGAATGCCATTTTGAACATTTGTACACAAGTTTTTGAGTAGACCTGATTCATATCTTTTAGGTATATAACCTAGGAGTGAAACTGTTGGGTCATATGGTAACACTATGTTTGACTTTTTGAGGAATTTCCAGGTGGTATTCCAAAATGGCTGCAACATTTTACATTCCCACCAACAGTGTATGAGGGTTCCAATTTCTTCACATCCTGTCTCACACTTATTAAGTCTTTTTAATTATAGCCATCCTAGTGGGAGTACAGTGTTCCCTCACTGTAGTTTAGATTTGCATTTTCCTCATGGCTGATGGCATTGACCATCTTTTCATATGCTTATTGGCTATTTGAGTATCTTTGGAGAAATGTCTATTCAGATCTTTGCCCATTTTGTAAATTGGTCCATATGTCTTTTTAAGGTTGAGTTGTAAGAACTCTTTATTCTAGATACAAGTCCCTTATCAGATATATGACCTGAAATATTCTTTCCCATTATGTAGTTTTTTTTTTTTACTTTCTTGATGGTGCCTTTGTGGCAAAAAAAAAGTTTTTAATTTTTATGTAGTCCAGTTTGTTTATTAAAAGATTTTATTTATTTATTCATGAGAGACACAGAGAGGGGCAGAGACACAGGCAGAGGTAGAAGCAGGCTCCATGCAGGGAGCCTGACATGGCACTTGATCCCAGGCCTCCAAGATCACGCTCTGGGCTGAAGGTGGCGCTAAAATGCTGAGCCACCCAGGCTGCCCGATCAAGTCCAGTTTATATGCTTTTTGTTGCTTCTGTTTTTGGTGTCATATTGAAGAGACCATTGTCTAAGCCAACATCATAAAAATATAAGCCTATGTTTGCTTCTCCTGGTTTTTGTAGTTTTAGGTCTTACAATGAGGTCTTTGATCCACTTTGAATTAATTTTTGTATATGTATGAAGCAGGGACCACTGACTTTTAAGTAAGACACATGGGCAAGGTTCTAGAGAACTGAGAGGCAAATAAATAAAGCTATCCAACCTCTAGGGTAATGGTTCTGGCAATAGTCCAGACTTCATGAAAAATTCATGTTTGCACATAGCTATCTTTTCTTCATATACGAAGTTATTTATTCTAATATCCTTTCTCTGAAGAAGGGGAGCAGGTCTGGACATCATGTGACATAGAAAGGAGGAAGTACTTTGTTTAGGGATCACAAGAAGCCAGTGGAATGGCTGACTCACAGGCCTTGGTTCCATTCTGTGGTAGTAATACCTCATTGTCTACTTTCCTTTCTCTGTTTTGGTAATGGGACGCCCTCAGTGGTACTGGGAACACAGCATCCAATCAGAGGTTATAGCTCTCAATCTCTCTGCAGCTAGGTGTGGTCATGTGATTGGTTGTAGCTAGTAGAGTACAAGAACAAGTGACCTACTTCTAGGTCATATCTTTAAAAAAAATTGCTTGCCTTCTATCACTTCCTATTTCTTCCCTGTATCAACCCACCCCCCTACCCACCATTTTTTTGTTTGTTTTTCCAGTAAAGACCTGAGAAATGGTGCTAGTACAAGCTACTTTTGATTATATAGATGAAGAAAACATACAGTGGTGTCAGTGAGTTGAATATTAGAATCCCCTGGGGAAGTTTAATTAAAACTCGGGGAAACGAACTAGGGGTGGTGGAGGGGGAGGAGGGCGGGTGTTGGAGGGGAATGGGTGACGGGCACTGAGGTGGACACTTGACGGGATGAGCACTGGGTGTTTTTCTGTATGTTGGTAAATTGAACACCAATAAAAATTAATTAAAAAAATAATAATAATAAAAAAAATAAATAAATAAAAAAAATAAAACCTGATGTTTGAATCCTACCATAGGGATTCTAGAGATCTCTTTTTTAAAGCTTTTTTTCTTTAAAGGTTTATTTATTTGAAAGAGAGAGAGAGAGAGAGCACGCATGAGTGAGAGCAGGGGTGGGAGTGCAGAGGGAAAGAATCTCAAGCAGACTCCACATTGAGCTCCAGTCTCACAACCCTGAGGATCATGACCTGAGCTGAAATCAAGAGTGGATGCTTAACCAACTGAGCCACCCAGGCACCTCCCCGACCACAGAAATTCTAATGCGATTGGTATGAGATGCCATTTAGGCATCAGGGTGTTGAAAGCTCTCCAGATGAGTCTAACATATGGCCCAAGGTAAGACCTCTATTCCAGGACAATGGTTTGTCAATTTTCACATGCTTCAGTATCAACTGGAGCACCTATCAAAACACAATTTCCTGCAGTCTTACTTCCCAGATGTCTGATTAGGTCTGAGGTGAAGCCTGAGGATGTGCATTTTTAACAGGTGATGCTGCTGTGCTGGCCCACAGATACCCTTTAAGAAACTGTAGATCTCAGAGCAGCAAGATAGAAGGAACCTGAGCCTCAGCAGCCTGACCTTGCCTACCCTATACTTTTACTAAGAAGAGAAATAAATGTATCTGGAACTGCAACAGCAACTTAGCCTATACCCTAACTAACACATTGCTTAGATCACAGTATTCCAACAGGAAAAGTAAAGGTCTAAAAAACGTTTCTCATTTCATGCAAATTCACACACACAGTTTAAGCCCCCTGGCTTTAGAGATATTTTCCTACAAAAGAAGGATGGCTTGGAACGCTGCACTGTTTACAACAGAATCCATCTCTCATGGTAATTGGTGATCACAATCCACCAGGTTCTGCTTTGGCAGCATTATTTAGGCATTGAGGGGATTATGATCCAAGCAGGCAGTTCAGTTACTTTTCCCATTTAAGTCCCAGCCATAGGTGGGTCACCCAAGGCTTTTAACACAAATCCACTTGGATCAAAACCATAGCAACCATTCTGAATGATGTAGAAAGCTTTTCTAAAGAGCACAAAATAGCACAAAGGGTATAGATCCAGTTCTCCCCTCTTCACATACTAGTACAAAGGGGACTTAAAGTGCTTCAGGCACTGTTCACTTAATTTTTGGGAGGAGATCTTGGGTATTTGATGACATCAAACTGAACCCCAATGGGGCTTCAGCACTTGTTGGGCAAACGGTGAAGCTGGTAGGAGGTCATTTACTGAGAAATAAGATTCAGTCTCAAGCTCCTCTGTGGTAAGACTCTTTGCCGGTTTTTCATAATTTCCTGAAAACTTACGGTATTAAAAGGGGGCGGGTAGGTGGTATTGGATGGCTGCAGAGTAGAAACTAACAGATAAAGGGAAGGAGGCTCTGTACCTTACAAACTGGCTGAATAAGGCTGTCGTGTTCCGGATGATCCGAGCAGCCTGGGACTCCTCACGTTGGCATCTCTGCAGTGTTAACCCATCATCCATGTGGCCTTCCTGATGGAGAATGACCTACCCACAGAGCAAAGGACACCAGGCCCAGTTACATGTTACTCCACAGCTGGACAATCAACATTTCTTGCAGTATTTCCCTCATCCCTTGTATTCCTTCTCCCCAACTGGGTTTCCCTGCGTCAGCTTGAAAATGGGACATTAACAAAGTTATTTCGCCCATACTCCTTACTACTGACATATGAATCATTCCTGAGACACAGTGCTTTGATGAAGGTAAAATTTTATGTGCCTCCGTGGTATGAGTTACAGTAAATTCCTTAGGCTTGGATGGCCAATTTGAAAAGGTAAAAACATATAACAGATTTTTCTCTTGAAATGAATGCAAAACTTTACCCTTGGAAATGGGAAAAGTCACTTTGTTTAGAGCCTTTTACCTCTAGAGATAAATTGAGGGGGAAAAAGCAAGTTAAAGAAAAACCCTCCACTGGGATCAGGCGTGGATTCCTCTCCTAAAGGACAGCTACTGTCGACCGTAGAACTGAGGAAGCAGCTCAATGTAGTAATTTACTTCTTATGGAAGCTAAGGAGGGCCTTGGAAGGCACCGGTAGTAGTTGATGTGAGTTCTAGTCCTACTCTGTGACTTCCCAGCTGTGTGATCTCAAGCAAGTTTCTTAACTTCTCTTTGCTTCACCTTCACCATCAAATGGAATTGTAGGTTCGTTTCGAGGATTAAATGATTTACATATAAATTACGTACCATGTTTCCCAGAATCTAGGAGCTCCTCAGTGAGTGTGTTATTAAAGGGTAGTATATTACTGATCTCAAATCAGTCATTTAAAAGCTAAGAATGCATACTGATCACAAACTGACATCAAGATACAATTTTTCAGTAGGGCTAGCTGCTTTGGATACGGAGGTCAGTTTTTTTTTTTTTTTTTTCCCTTGAAAGGGTCAAGTGCATGTGGATATTAACTGGGATGGCTTGAATCTAGTTTAAGTCAGAGTTAAATCCCTATTCAAGTTCCTGATATGATTCTCTCTTGAGGTGAGTTAAGTGAAGAGAGACCATCTGTAGGTCCCGGGGTGTTAGGTGGGCATCAATGACATAAAACATGTAGCTCCAGCAAATATGTTTAGAAAAGGGGTTTCTGGTCTTTCTAGATTTTAGCTCAAAGAAACTTCTTTTCCTTTCCACATAAAAATCTCTTACTACTTATTCTTCTGAAATTGTGTCCTAATATAATGAATTCATAAAGGAAGTAGAATACTGGCTTGCAAAAGTTTATATTCAGTTTTGACAAAAGGCCTTGTACCCCATCTGCATGTTGTAGCTTAAGTGTTAGTCAAGGACACTCCTCGTATTGGATTCACCAGCTGTTTCAGAACCATTGTGTCAGAACTTCTCAGCAACTGTTTAACAACGGTGCACTGAACATTGCCACTAGGTTTACTTTGGCCTCAGTCCCAGTGTTTGGGTCCCTAAAGACCAAAATCCTTACATTTTGCTTGTTCAGATAACACATTCAAACTGGTCAGCCAAACACGAAAGTAATGACAAATGGGGGGAATGCAGCTGTAAGAACACTGTTATTATGTGACCTATTGATCACTGCAGCCCACTTCTTTTTCTTTTGGAGGATTTCCATAATTCAAGAGAAAACAGCAGAACCCCAAGATGGGAATGGGAAAGAAGACACTTCCTTTAAAGTGAGCTACCATTAGGTTTTTCACAGTGTTTATTTTCCATTGGTTTTTCTAGGTTCCTGTTTTGTTTTATAAAATCCTTAATATAGATTTGAAAATCCTGTTTATTTTTAGAAAGAAACTTAACCTGCTCCTCACAAAATAGAGCAGGGCAGCCCTGTCAGGGGCCGGACATCATGACATCATTTAGGGTTTCCAAAAGGACCTTCCAAATTCACACGTACATTGCAGTTGTTAAATGAATATACAGACTATGGTCCTGGAAGAGAAAGGCAGGGAAATGGGAAACTACAATTATGAAGAGTAGAGAGAAAATAAATAACAAGCTACACTGACTACATTAGATAAACCCAATCCCTTCATCTATAAACAATGATCAAAACTGGATAAAATACCAAAAAACAAACACACCAAAACCAAAAGCATGTGAAGGCTTAAACAACCAGGGCACCCAGGACAGGAATGGTAAAGATCCCAGCTAGAATGTGAGTGCACTACATGAGCCACACCTTGGTCTCCACTTGCCCCTGAGCATATTTACTGAGTTACAGCACCAAGGAATAAAGTTTTGTGTTTGCTTCATTCGGCTGGAGAGACAGATGAGAGATAAGGTCAGCCAGCGTTTCTGGGACTAATGGGGCTTAGGTTCTTGAGCAGAGGAAACTGTAGAAACATGAACCAGAAATTCTATGCAGTTTCCCCTTAAGCTGACCGCGAGTGGGCTGTGAAGCCAGGATAGCAAACAGAAAGCCTACAATGCTTCTCTGGTGGAGAAGAGCAATGCAGCAATGTCAAGAGCATGAAAGTCCTAGGGAGGCCAAGGTTAGGGTTTAAGGTCCCTCAGGTTGAAACAGCACTTGAAAATTTAATAGGCTTTCAGTTAAATCCCAAAGATGGGATTAAATCCCAAAGGGGCTCTACTCCAGGAGTATGAATTACTCCTGGAAATAAGGGCAACCTGAAGATAGAGGCCCAAAACCCATCTATCCTACTGGCATATCAAAAGAAAATTAAATCCTCTGTAGAGTACAATAATATCATCCAGAGTGTCATAGTTTTTCATAGTTATGAAGGTAATAATGACATTTAAAGAGGTGAAATTTGTGGATCTTGGCTCTAACTCTGGATGGGAGGAGACACACTAAAATGACCTTGTCAATGATGCCCTGGTTGTCGAAGTCTTCAATGTTTTTGTTTGTTTGTTTGTTTGGCATTTTATCCAGTTTTGATTATTGCTTATAAAGGAAAGGATTGGGTTCATCTAATCTAGTCAGTGTAGCTTGTTATTTATTTTCTCTCTACTCTTCACAATTTTAGTTTCCCATTTCTGGATACTTTCCTGGTATGTTTTACTTTATACAAAAGTAAGACATTGCCTTATTGTTTGCTCCCAACATCCATTCTTACTAATACTTTCCATCTAGTACTAGTACCATTCTTACTGTACTTTCCATCACTTTCATAGTAGGCTGATAAACCAAGCTACAGTGTACAATGGCTTCTAGAACCCCATTCTAGGCTGCCTTGACTACCATACTGGTAGAGTTTTTCCAAGAAAAACCATTCCCCTGGCATCTATTTTCTGATTCCTGCCAAAAGAAACTCTATTACAGCAACTTTCTGGTGAAAAGACATTGTGTGTATCCAAGCCAGTTTCTCACTGCAGCCACCTGTGATGGACCTCAACTCGGAGTATACTCTCTGTAGATATAGCATCAATGCACGGTATCTCCTCTTTCTGCATGTTGGTTCCTGTGGGCTTGTCATGCAATCTGCATTTTCTCTGTAGCAATTCTATTTAGTCTCTATATTATGAAAATCACACAGTAACTCGATTATCCACTTAAATAAAGAGGCAATGGTGTGAATAATCCAACGGTATGCCACTTCACATTTTAAAGTGTGTTGAACGCTACCCCCTCCTCACAGATTTGCCATGTATTTAACTTTTTTTTTTGTACTGAATACTGGGTCAAAACAACTAATTAGGCAGTACAATCTGTCACAGAGTAATTCTTCAGAATAGCAAAAATAGTAAGAAGCAAATCTACATCATGTTCGCCTGGTTCTCATAATCACTTTCCTTGCCTAGTTGCTTCTAGTTCAGTATAAAACAATTCTGGGCACACTTTCTGACTCCCACCTTTCTCTTCAGAGGTCCAAGGCGGGGGTTCTTGGCATCTTGTGCTTTGTAGGTCACCCACAGACCACTGGCCATATGCTGGACAAAGCAGATGGAATCTCCATACTTGATTTCTGGAACACCCATGCCTTCTATATCTCGTTTGTGACTGGAATCCAATTTCTCCTTGATTTCCTATTTCACAGAAAATGAAACACAGGCATGTCTGATTAAATAGAAATGCAATATACACAACAAATCACCTATGCAGAATTTGTAAGCCACAGAGCCCATTACCAAAATCTTCATGATGTGCCCGTCCAAACCAGGATTTCAGAAAGACTTGTTTCCCTTATCTGCTGTCAACTGTAAAGTCAATGGATTCCAAGGTTCAGCCACTTTAATAATTGCTTAAATCCATGGGGAAGGGAGGCAGCTGGTAGGATTTCTTTTTAATTCTGATATGTATCCATTATATTTTCTATTTTCCTCATCCTCACTTAGGCCCCTTAAAAATAATCAACACTTTACTGGGCAATTACCTTATTTCTCAAGTTGTATCTCCTGTAATTTTAAAGCTTATCTGATATAAATTCTCTGACTCAAGGCTAAAAATGTGTCTGTTAACATCATATAAATGCCTTTTACAGGAATCGGCAGAAAAAGCCAACCCATGGATCAGGTAAGGGTCACTGTCCCACAGATGTGATGGGGTAATCAGTGTACCTTTCTTTCACGGCCTCCTCAGGTGTGTGCTGAAATCAGTGGTTTTCATTCTTCAATGGCTACTGTTTCGCTACACCTTTCCTCCAGGATGGAAAAAGGAGTTACTGTGCGTGTGGGGTGTCCACCTGGGGAGAGGCTGAGGTGCCTGGCACAGAGTGAGTCAGGAAGTCAACCTGGGGTGCACAGTAACCCTGTCCCCTCCTCATTAATCAGGGCCTCTGAATCCTTTTACTCCACTTCCATTTCTTCTCTACATCTTGCATTAAGTTGCTCATTTGTAAGTGCTATTAGCTATGCAGCATTTTGAATTTTTTACAGAATAAAAAATGTAGCATGCTGTTTCCTCTGCTTTTGACCATTTTACTCTCCTGATGATAGAGCAACAGCAGCACACGTACTGAACTCTTACCATGGGCAAGGCAGCGTTCTAAGTTCTTTACATGTGTCAACTTTTCATAACAGCTTTGTGTGTAGCTGAAATACTATCCCAGTTTTTCAGAGGAAAAATGAAGATATAGAGAGATGAGAAATTTGCCTGAGGTCGCTTAAGAACTAGTGAAAGAGCTAAAATTTTAACCAGGAAGTCCAGCTCTAGAGACCATGTTCTTCCACACTGCTCTAAACTCCTACTCAACCTTCAACACCCAGTTCAGAGGCCACCTCCTCTGTGAGGGCAGAGTAATCTCTCCTGCTGTACTTCCCCAGCACACTCATTCCTTCACTGAGTACTTAACACATCAGACCATAAATGTGTTCATTTAAGGACATTCTCCTTTTGCCACACTACAAAAGAATCAAGGGCATGGCCAGATTTCAATTACTTTTGGTTTCCTGATTCAGAGAATCCAGGGCCTTTCAATCAAGTAATAAACATATGTATGTATATATATATATATATATATATATATATATATATATATGTGCATGTCTTAAAATCAAAGATAAGTTCCTTTGTACATATGTACATATGTACATATGTATATATATGTAATTTTCTCTTTCAAATATATTTTTCTTTTTTTAAAAAAGATTTTATTTATTTATTTATGAAAGACACAGAAAGAGGCAGAGACACAAGCAGAGGGAGAAGCAGGCTCCATGCGGGAAGCCTGATGTGGGACTCAATCTTGGGACTCCAGGAACATGCCCTGAGCCAAAGGCAGATGCTCAACCACTGAGCTACCCAGGCGTCTCTCAAATATATTTTTCATTTCAGTTCTGATTTCTTTTCCCCAAACCTTCAAAATAGCAAAGTTAATTATTTTGTGCACATTAACAGGATCATCTTGAGCAATGTTAATACTTTACAAGAAAATTCTTATTTATTTATTTATTTTTAAAGATTTATTTATTTATATATTCATGATAGACATGGAGAGATTGAGAGAAGCAGAGACAGGCAGAGGGAGAAGCAGGCCCCATGCCGGGAGCCCGATGTGGGACTCGATCCTGGGACTCCAGGATCATGCCCTGGGCCAAAGGCAGGTGCTAAACCGCTGAGCCACCAAGGGATCCGAAAATTCTTATTTTAAATGTGTGTTGAAACACTGACTGGATTTTTAAATATGATATTTCTCAAAATGAACATTTCTAAAGGAACTTATCTTTGATTTTAAGACAAAAGCCAATGGGAAATAGAATTTTATATATTGGGACTTCTTTATAGGCAGGTGGTCAAGAATGCATTCATTTCTCAAAAACAATTCACAAGTGTTCATTTCAAAAATATCCTTAGTTCTGAAGACACTTAAGCTGGTAACAGGACTTAATATATGCCAAAGTTCTCCTCTCCAGCCTGTTCTCTAAACCACTAACAATGCAGCATAAGAATACACATTACAACTGTTAAATATGAATAATTACACTGATTGCCAAGAGCTCACAGTTAAAATAGTGCATGTTCCCAAATTGTCAATGACTATATTCACTTCATTTTCTCAATTTTGTTTATTTAAATATGACTTTGCTAAAACAAGAGAAATACTAGGATCTATTTTTCTAGTGCCTGAAATCAATGGATCATTACTGTTTATAGAATGGGGCGTTTCTTGATGTCTTTGCTTTTACAAAACAGCATGCACCCCCAAAATTCTATGTTGGTCACTGCAGTGGCACTTTTTTTTTTAAAGATTTTATTTATTTATTAATGAGAGACAGAGAGAGAGATTGAGAGAGCGAGCAAGAGAGCGGCAGAGAGAAGCAGGCTCCATGCAGGGAGCCTGACTTGATCCCGGGTCTCCAGGATCAGGCCCTGAGCTGAAGGCAGTGCTAAACCGCTGAGCCACCTGGGCTGCCCTGCAGTGGCACTTCTAATTAAAGAGAAAAACAGGAGCAACACTAGGAGAAATTAAGACATGGAGACAAACCGACACTAAAGCCAACTCAACCCAAACTTAAACACCACCAAGGATCTACTAAGGAAATGAGAGTGGACCATATGGAGAAGCCTGATTCAGCTGATAGCAGGTTGGTAAGCTTCTGACTTGAGCATGCATAAATGCTTCCCTCCCTGTGTTCAAGTGTATATGGCACCATATGCACGTACTCCACTAGAAATGGACTCTTCCTAAATGATAGGGCTAATCCAATGACTCCCTTCTATTAACTCCCCAATTCATAAAAGACACATTTTTCATTTCTAAAATTCATATATACCATGTGCTTTAACAAAATTGGACTATGTTCCTTTGATATATCAAGGTTCCCTTCCTCCGGGCCTTTACCGATATTACACATTCTACTTGGAAATCCCCTATTTCTTCTCTGCATCTTTACATTTCATCCATCAAACCCTTCCCAGACCCAGCTCTGCATTTTCTCTGATCTTGTGGCACTTTCCTTCTCCTCTCTCAAGGCTCTTTACCATCCTTTGTGATATGATTCCTTTGCTGGCATGCTTCTTGTCCCCTACCAGATTGAATATTCTCCAAGGGTAAGACTGGGATTTGCTTGTCTTTGCTTAAAATAGGTTGCAAATAATTTGCTTTTGTTTTGTTGGTCTGTGGGCATCAATTTGTTTATTTCCATCAACCCTTCCTATGTTAGATGATGAGCCAATTCTAAAAAGGAATAGTATACTTGGTATTGAAGGGTAATCATCATCATCATCTCCTGTCTCCACGGAAAACTTAGGAGATGGTCATGACCACATCACAAGTGTCAAATAAATATTTGTTTTAGATGATTAAGTTGCTGCTCTCCAGAATGATTTACGATTTCTAGGACAAGGAAGGGAACTACAACTAGTGTTTGTCTAGTGCCTACTTAGAGCAAAGTATTTTGCTAAGTACTCTATAATAGCAACACCATCAATGAATTTACCAAGGACCCACAAAGTGATATGTATTATGCATGACACTTTAAGAACATTTTCTCTAAACCTTTTAATGGTTTATTTTCATTTCTCTTACTCTATAGATGACAAACCTGAGGCTTGCAGATTTGAGTAATTTGCTCAAAGTTCTGTAACTAAATAGTGGAACAGAATCCAAATTCAGGGATAGTTCCAAAGACTGTCATTTGAACATAATGTTTTGACTGGTCATCATTAGCACAGTTAAACATTAATTGTACTAATGTTTCAGTTGTTTAAAGGCTATCTGAAGAAGAGGTTGAAAGGTTGAAAACATGTCATTAGTCTATGAAAAAAATGGCTCTGGGCTCATAAAAAATTTAGAAGTTCTACATACAAAGCAATAGTGATAGCAGGGTCTATATTCAAGGTGCAACAGGAGTTTGGGGGAGAGAGAATTCATTGTGCCTAAGAGTTAGGGATGATTTTATATAAGACTGACACTTGACGTGAGCTTGGCTAGGAGTCAGAAGTGGGAAAGAAGAAAGAGGACTGCATTCTAATAAGATGGGTGTAGTGTCGCAAGGAGAGTGGTTCAGGTCTGGGAAGGGACTTGAACAACAAGGACTCTGTACTTTGTACTATACATATGTTTTTCAAATTTGCAATATTAACATACTTTCTCTGGGACAAGAAGACTGAACAAGTTCTTTGTCTTCTTCTGGAGTCAAAGGGAACCTTAGGGCTTATATAATATAGGTTGTTGGGAGTCCTACAATAAAAAGCAAACAACAGAAAAAAAAAACCTGTAGAACTCTGCATAATGCAGTGAGTACAGCCAAATTTCTTTAAAAAAATTTCATAAAATTATTTTTTGGAACACCTCTTGGGAAAAGCTAGTGTTGGCAAGCCACTGAGAATATTAAAAGCAGGGGGATGACATAGGGTTGCATCTTAGAATTGTTCCAGCAGCACTGTGAATTACAGATTGAGAAGAAGCAAGGCTAGAGGCAGGTGATTTTTAAGCTATGACTTCAGCATCTAGCATATCTGGAATGGAGGGTCTCCTAATTAACATTTATTAATTAGACTGAAATTTGTCATTTGACACACTGAAACTGCCCGTGTTCACAGAGAACAACAAAGTACCTTTCCAACAGACTTAAGAACCCAAAAATGTTTCAGGGGAAAGTTAGACATGGGAAGGTAAGACCCATTCATGGATGCTGATAAGCCATCAAGAAAGCCCTGGTTAGTCTGCCCCTTCCTAGGTGTCTCTGGAGAACCCTTAAGAAATAACCACTGGGTTCACTTCTCCACAAATATAGTCCTTTTCTAAATTTCTAATCTAGAATATGGGGTCTTAGAATGGTCTTAAAGAAATCACACACTGCAGGACATTTCTAGGATCCTGGAGGGGTGGGGAGACAGGAAAGCTTTCGGCTGCTCATTCTGTGCTCGGGGACCAGACTCATCTGCATTAGGGAAGGCACACTTCTCCAGTGGGCTCTTTCCTCCATCTTTCTCCTTCAATCCCTACAGCATCCGTCTAAGGGAGGAAGCGCGACTGCCGTTTCATGGATAAGGAGACACGCTCCCAGGGCATCATCTCTGGTCTCACTGAATCCTCACAACAGCTCTTTAACACATACTTCTTCACTCCCATTTTTTAGAAAAAAGAGACATTAAAGTAAATAGCAGGGCCAGGGTTCTCACTCAGGTTTCTTCTACTTCAAAGCCCAGGGTTATCCTTGACTACTTCTCTGTTTGGTCCACTTTGAACAATAAAGACTTTAGAATAATTGATTTAAAATTTTAAAATACTGTGTAGACTGTCAGAATAGCTAAAATTAATAACACAGGAAATAACAGGGGTTGATGAGGCTGTGGAATAAGGGGAAACCTCTTACACTGTTGGAGGGAATGTAAATTGGTATAACCACTTCGGAAAACAGTACAGAGGTTCCTCAGAAAGTTAAAAAATAGAACTACCCTAGGGTCCAGTAATTGTACTACTAGGTATTTACACAAAGGATACAAACATACAGACTCAAAGGGGCACCTGCACCCCAATGTTTATAGCAGCATTATCAACAATAGCCAAACATAGCAAGAGTCCAGGTGTCCATTGACTGATGAATGGGTAAAAAAGAGGTGGTATAAATATACAGTGGATTATTGCTCAGCCAGCAAAAAGAATGAAATCTTGCCATTTGCAGTGATGTGGGTGGAGCTAGAGAGTGTTGTGCCAAGTGGAATAAATTAGAGAAAGACAAATACCATATAATTTCACTCACATGTGGCATTTAGGACAAAACAGATGAATGTGTGGGAAGGGCAAAAAAAGAAAAGGAGAGGGGGGAGGCAAATCTATGATTTGCCTTAACAACAGAGAACAAAACAGGGTTGATGGAGGGGGGTGGGTGGGGGATGCATTAGATGGCTGATGGGTATTAAGGAAGCATTTGTTATGATGAGCACCGGATGTTATATGTAAGTGATGAATCACTAAATTCTGCTTGTGAAACCAGTATTACACTATACATTAACCAACTAGAATTTAAATAAAAATTTGGAAGATAAAACAATGAAAAATATGGTTTATCTGAAATGAAATACAACTGTTGTCTCTAGATGTTTGAATCTCAAGGTAAATGTTTTCTCCTTTCCCTTTTCCGTATTTCCTCTGTACCCTTCTCCATCCCCAGCTGAGAACTCAGTGAAGAAGCAGAGCAAGCAAGCACAGAGTCAACGTTTTCCTAAGGGATGTCCCACGAGCCCTGCTGCCATCTTGATTCCAGCTGCCAGGAGCTGCTAAGATTAAAGGGCACATGAGGCCAGTCTACAAAGATGCCTTCCGTGCACAGCAGTGAGAGCAGTGCACAGTTTTTAAAAGACAGGGAAGTCATGTTTGGCCAAGAACACAGTGTTTAGCACATACTAGATATTTGACAATTGCTGACTCAATTGAATGTCATGTTTTTATACACTGAGGAAAAATTTCCTCTAATTGGGAACAATGGTAGCCCTACATCCTTATGCAAAATAAGCAAACTTTGAGATCCTATCTCAACCATTGAAGACTTATGGTATAGTCATTAAAAATAGCTATAAAATAAATGGCTACATGTGCTAAGGCTTGATATAACATTACTAATTCACTCTTCCCTGAAGGGAATCCAGCACTCTGAAGTGATGTGGAGACATGACATCTAAACAGATAATATTAACTCTGGCATGGCAATACTAAATCACGTTATCTGACAATTCTTGGTGAATGGCCTTGCAGTGTCAAGACAATGGGAAAATGATGTGAAATCAGGTTCATATATATTTGACTTAGATGTTCAAAATAATGAATCCATCTCCTTGAATGTTGATAGGGAGGGTATTAGGATCCAAAATGATTACACAATGGTGACAGGATACTTCTCTGAAAATGATGGGGGTTAAAATGAAATGGATTTGAGGTTATTTTAATGTGTGACCACATTCGTGTGTCTCTTGAGCAATTTCCATACTTATCACATGTTACATACTGTGCCAGGTGCTGGGGTACAACAAGGGGGGGCCTGTGTGGTCCTTGCTATCTAGGGGCTCCCAGTCCAGTGAGTGATGGCTATTACGGAAGCATGAACAGGGGCCTCTTGGAGGACCATGGAGGAGCCCTCCTCCCATAAAGGGCATCTGACAGTTGTCTGGAGGGACGAAAAGGAGTTCATGAGTGGAGATGTATAGGAAGGGTAAAAGGCGTCCTACGTATAGGTTTAGCAATGAGGAAAAAAAAAAAAAAGAACATGTTCAAGGGCTGATAAATATTTAGTAAGCCAGAGCTCAAGGCAACTGTGACCAAGTGACATAGATAGGATGGAAAGAAAGGCAGAGGTCAGATCTTCGCCTCTTATGACAGATTTCAAATGAGGGGCAACCAGATTAAGGACTGTATTCAAGGTTTCACAGAGAGTAGATGGGAGTCAAGGCCAGATTTAGGTGACCCAGAAACCATCCCCAGACTAAAGAAATAAGGTGTGATGCTGTAGTTCAGAGGCAACTATACATCCCAGACCTCCAGTTGGACTTGGATTGCCCTGCTGAAGGAGAGGGATAAAGATCGACCAAGACAATTCTGCTTACTAGCTACATGCCTCACATACTTGCTCAAAGAACTTGGTTTGATTCCATCCGAGCCAGGCTAGACCAATGACTGTAGTGCATTAGTGCCACCCACCTCCCCTGAAGGCTCCGTCACACCCCTGTCCCTGTTTGTGTGTATAAGATTTACATGGTACCTGCCACCTCCTCATAAGGGCAGCCTGCTAATGATATTAATACGCACCTGCGGCTGCTTGGCCCCACACTTAGGACCATGGCAGTCCCAGACTAACGCAGCCAGACAGGAACACAGAGCAGGAAGCCCACTGGTGCCAAATGACCCACAGCCTAGCTAACCCAGTGCTTCCCTGATCACACGAGCCCCAGAAGTGCTTCACCAGAAAGTCTCTCTGTTTTCTAGATGCTCCAACATTCAGAGAGAATCAGGTGAACACCCCCATTAACCCTAGGAACAAAGGCACAAAGGACACAGGATCTCCTCCCTCAGCCTTCCTGCTGAGTCCCCCCAACCCCTGCCACCACCCAGATCCTGAATCGGTATCTCAGGCGACTGTCTGCCATCTGCTCCATCATGTAACACCTGTAATAGGCAAGAGCTAGCAGGATGACTCAATGCCCACACACTGTCGAAAAATAGAGCCCAAAGTCTCTTTCTGCTGGGAAACCTCACTGCTCCCCAGTAAGGGCTAGCACCCTGGGGTGTGCCCTTTAGGAGGAGAGCCTGCACCAGCAAGGTAAACATATATACCTGGAGCCCCAGAGTGATCAAGGCATTCCTAGCATTCTTCTCCCAAGAGCTCTTTGGATTACATATGGCAGAGTGATGTATTCTCCATACATTCTTGCTCCATACTTTCTCCATACGTTTGTGCAGCTTCGCAATCTAAGGTGCCAGATGCTCCACCCACACCATATCCTAAGGAAGCCCTGATTTCCTGGGTGAACACAGCCATATCTTGGCCTGCCATGGAGCCTAGGTCATTTTAATTTCAGTTCCTTCCATGTTGAAATGAACAGAGCTGGGCTGAATACTGCTGCACTGGGAGTTATTTAAATCCTCTAACATAGTGACTCCGATGAAATGTAACAACATTGCCAAGTGCATAGGACAATGTGACTCATGGGTGACTTTTACAACCAGCTCTGCTATGCTGGCTGTCCCCATGGTACCTCGATGACTCTCAGCCCTCAGCTGCTTGCCTCCATGTGCATAGAAATGAGGGGACTTGGGGAGATAAGCAATAGGCCTTTGAGGGTATATGTGCTCTGAGTTATGCAGAGTTTTTATTTTATTTTATTTTATTTTATTTTTTTATTTTAATTTTTTTATTTACTTATGATAGTCACAGAGAGAGGGAGAGAGAGAGAGGCAGAGACACAGGCAGAGGGAGAAGCAGGCTCCATGCACCGGGAGCCCGACGTGGGATTCGATCCCGGGTCTCCAGGATCGCGCCCTGGGCCAAAGGCAGGCGCTAAACCGCTGCGCCACCCAGGGATCCCCTATGCAGAGTTTTTAAAGCCTGACTGGACATTAAACATAGGAGTCTTAAAAAAAAAAAGTTGTCTAGGGTGCCTGGGTGGCTCAGCCTGATAAGCATTTGCCTTTGGCTCAGATCATGATCCCAGGGTCCTGGGATTGTGTCTTGTACTGGGTTCCCTGCTCAGCGAGGAGTTGGCTTCTCCTCCTCTCCCTGCCACTCCTCCTGCTTGTGCTCTTGTTTTCTGTCAAATAAATAAAATCTTAAAAAAACAAAAACAAAAACAAAACCCCTACCAGTTGTCTATATATACATCAAAAAGCAAAGCTACATGTTTGTGGTTTAACCAAACTACTGCATGGCCCGCTTTTAACCAAGGCTGGGAATGGATGGGTGAGAGCTAAGAGAAGTGGAGAGAAAAGACAACCTAGGGAATAGATGAGGACGGTACCGGCGACTTTGTATAATATAAATAACTGCAAGATGAGGTTATGTTCAGAATTTTGCCTTCTCTGCATTTTTCTGGAAGAAACCGCTTCCTTGATTCAAACACATTGTAGCACTGAACTCATGCCTCCACGTTTTTGTTGTCTTATAGGACTGAAGCATATGCTTACAAGTGTTAAAAACACCTTAGAATATATTAAACAGGAACATCATCTTTTATTAACCTCTGAACAACAGTGCCCATGTCTGGGATCCTTTTGTTTTTTGGGGCTTCCCACTCTTCTTTAAAGGCCCTCTCTTATGATTTAAACCTTCATCCAAGGTACACATTCCCCTATACACTTGATTCAAAAGATAGAAGAAGAAGAAAGTGTTTATCATAAGGTCTAATTTCCAATTCCATCTCTTGTAGTCCCACTTTCCCTGAGGCACAGTTTTGCCTGGTGGTTTCAGAGCTTTCATTTTTTATTTTTTAATAAATTAATTTTTATTGGTGTTCAATTTACCAACATACAGAACAACACCCAGTGCTCATCCTGTCAAGTGTCCCCCTCAGTGCCCGTCACCCATTCCCCCCCGCCCCCCGCCCTCCTCCCCTTCCACCACCCCTAGTTCGTTTCCCAGAGTTAGGAGTCTTTATGTTCTGTCTCCCTTCCTGATATTTCCCACACATTTCTTTCATTTTTTAAATGAGGTCAAAGTTCACTTCCTCACACCTTACCTTGGAAGCCCGGAAAGAGAAGGCTGTGGACTTGGTGTCCGACTTTGCCCGGTCCTGCAGTATAAGGCCTTGGTCCTCTGTCAAGGCCAGGTAGTGGCCTGTTGTGAGATGCCGGAGTCGGAAAGCCTGGCCCCATCTGATGTTACTGCCACTCCAACTGTCCAGAGAAAACAGACAAGAAACTCAGTCTACTTCAATGTTTATCCTGGGCTTTCTTCTGTATGCCAGCAGACTGATAATCCCTCTGTGGTTTTTCCCTAAGGGACAAGATACTAGCCTCCTGGCTTGCTCTAGGATTTCAGGTCTCCTGACAACTCAGCATGGTACTTCTCTTGTGGCTTCTCTTAACATCAACAAGGAGGCACCCTCATGCCCTGTGGGTGGGAATGCAAACTGGTGCGGCCACTATAGAAAACAGTATGAAGGTTCCACAAAAAACTAAAAACAGAACTATCCTATGATCCAGTAAATACTACTACTGGGCATTTACCCAAAGAATATAAAAATACCAAGTCAAAGAGATAAATGCACCTCTAAGTTTACTGCATTATCTACAACAGCCAAGATATGAAAGCACCTAAGCATCCAACCACAGATGAATGGATTAAAAAGATATGGGTGTAGGTATTTCTAGTATGTTCTTCTGACCTACACACACACACACACACACACACACACACACACACACACACACACACCAGGCTACTATTTAGCTATCAAAAAGAAAGAATGAGATCTTGCCATGGATGGATCTAGGGGGTATACTGTTAAATGAAATAAGTCAGAGAAAAACAAATACCTTATGATTTCATATGTGAAATTTAAATCTTTTTAAGATTTTATTTATTTATCAATGAGAGACACAGAGAAAGAGAGAGAGAGAGGCAGAGACAGGCAGAGGGAGAAGCAGGCTCCATGCAGGGAGCCCAATGTGGGACTCGATCTGGGTCTCCAGGATCAGGCCCTGGGCTGAAGGTGGCGTTAAATTGCTGAGCCACCCAGGCTGCCCCTCATACGTGAAATTTAAGAAGCAAAACAAATGAACAAAAAAGACAAAAAAAATAGACTCTTAAATGCAGAGAACAACAGGTGGTTGGTAGAGAGGAGGTGGATGGGGGATGGGTAAAATAAAGGAAATTAAGTGTACATTTATCTTAATGAATACTGAATAATGTATAGACTTGTTGAATCATATTATACACCTGTATACATACACTGTATGTGATTTATACTCCAATAAAAATAAAAGGAAAAAAAAAACCAAACAAACACCAGTAAGGAAGATGATCCTGGGATAAGTCAGCGATTTAATGTAACCAGAAGTCCCAAGCTTCCAATTTTTCCTTCACTCCCCTGAAGTTTCTTGATATTAAAAGACAACAAAACAAAACAAAAACCCAAAAAGAATACCTTCCAAGGGAAACTCGTTTCTGGAAAAGCAAAGCCATCCCTAATGTGCTATCTCAACTCAAACATTTTACTACCACAAAGAAGCCTATCTTCAAAGGAAATGGTAGAAATATCTATGCAACTTACACATGGCAGGGAGAGGCAGATAATAAAGAAGCTTGTGTGCATGTGTGTGTGTGTCTGTGTATTTTTGTATTAGAGTGTGATACATTCTGTGGAAAGAATGTAAAGCAACACAAGATGATTTAGATAATGGAGACCTCATGTTGAGCGGCGACCTTTTGATGGTCCTACATCTTAATGTTGGTATTCAACACAAGTTACAGTAAGAGTTAAGGGAGAAATTATCTACTGAATAATTTGTAACTCATTGTATTTTAAGTTAGAAAAAAATCTCATGGCTAGGTCTCTGGGGAAATAAGCAACCATAACTGGAATTATATATACATACCAATTTGACTTTTTAAAAAAGTCCATTAAGCAAGGCTTAACATCCTGAGAACAAGAGGATGACAGGGCAAGCATTTTAACAGGGCTGGAAAGAGAACAGAGATGCTCCAGCCCAGGTACCAAGTAGGTGCTCCTTAATACCCCTACTCTTTAAACCAGTCATTTCCAAAGAGTTTGTCAGCAGAAAATGTAAATGCATCTATGTGTGTGTGCAAGTTCTAGCGTTTTCTTCTGATCTATGATAGGCTATCTTGAGGACCACCTTGGGGGCATACATACACCCTCACCAGAGAGACATTTACTGTGAACATATGTTCAGAGAGAGAGACTGAGGCGAGAGCTGACAGGAAGGGCAGAGAAGGAAAAGCGAACAGCCGGTCCTCCTCCGCTATCCCAAGGGGTTAGCTTAGCTCTAGCCTGATGTGCAAATCCCTCTCAGAAAAATGATGACCCAGAGCTTACTGGATGCCCCCTTGTAGTCTGATGTTTGGAGATCACGTGTTTTCACTCACGCACACAGCTCAGCCTCCCGTTCCCTCCACCCGGATGCACTATGACTCCTGACTAGTCCAGTAAATAAGGTTTCCCTCATAGCTACCTTTCCAGTGAGGCTTTAATATTCTCTACCGCGGAGTCATTACACCCACTAGTCTGTCATTTAAAGCTAACATTCCACTGGAGTCAACAAAACTACCGAGACAAGGGACATTAGCTGGTTTCAGAGAATCTGTTTAAGAACACAAATGGGAGAAGCAGCTTGATGGCTTCCAGCAGACGTGGCCAAGCTCGCCTCTTACAGACCGGCCACCACAAAGGAGCCAGGAGCTGGGGGCTGGGTTCGGGGCAGGAAAGCCTTCCAGTTCCAGAATCAAAAGAGAAGTCTCAAAGATACCCCACCCCACCCGTGTGTGTGTGTGTGTGCGTGCGCACGTGTGCACACTTGTGTGCGTTGCTGTTGTTTAAAAAGAAAGTCAAGAAAATTCCGGCACTTACCTCTGGGCCACGGAACTTTTGAGAGTTTGCCAGGTGATGTAGAATAAGTGAAATATTTAAGGAAGTGGACAGTATAGGATAATAAGATGATCTTAGAAGGAGCAGCACCCTGGCCCTCCATTACCTTATCCGAAGGGGTTCCACTCTCCACAGGGATCTGGCTCGCGTCCCAGCTCCCCCAGCTTCATAGAATATCCTCCTGTAAGCAGAGGTGGAGATTAACTCCTCTGAGCACCACACTGATCAGCACTAGGGAGGCACAGCTCCCCGCAGAGGCTGTTGGGGCCTTGCTGCTTTTCTAAACCCTCATGGAGTCAGCAAAACAGAGAGCAGGAATCGAAGAGATGTGCAGTCTCCCACTCCCAGGCTCAGTCTTGAGGAGGAAGAAAAGGCACTAATGGGGAGGGAAATGCTCACCACATACAGATCACGGGCACTCATGGACCATCAGAGGTAGAACAAAAAGGATGATTTCCATTTCCACACCGCGAATCAAAACAGCCTAATCCCCTACCATCAGAGCAGATGCTCCAATTCTGTTAGGTTAAGCTCCTTCAAGGAGTTTTACATCTCTTAAAAATGTATATGTATTTTTTTAAAAGTATCTGTACTTTTAAAACATGCATGCAGTACAGTATGAGTTCATTTCCATATTCCAGGAAGTTTGGAATAAAGCTTCATGCTCCGCTGCTGTAACAGTCATAACTATCACTGTTGTCTCCGTTCCCGCATGAAGGATAATTTTTTCATGCATTTTTAAATAAAATGTTTATTTTTTAATAATTTTAGGTTTACAAAGAAGAGTCAAAGGCAGTACAAAGAGCCACATACTTTCCCTTGGTATCCCCTAACGTTCTTATGCCACACAGAAGACGTACATGACACACTTATCAAAACTAAGAAGCCAGCACTGGTATGTCACTGCCAGCTAAATTCAAGGCTTTACTTGGATTTCAGCAATTTTTCCATTAGTATTTTTCTTTTTCTTCCAGGATCCAATCCAGGAATACCACAATGCATTTGGCTGTCCTGCTTCCCTGGTTTGATCTGGTCTGTTCTTAGACGTCCCTTATTTTCCATGACTGACAATTTTGAGGACTAGTGGTCAGGTATTCTGTAATATGTCCCTTGATTCAGGTTTGCCTGATGTTTATCTGATGTTTAGTAAACTCTTTTTTCAATCCATATGATAGGGACTGGTCTAGCTATATACATGCATATACTTATATATACATATATATATATAATTTTTAAAAAGATTTTATTTATTTATTCATGAGACACAGAGAGAGGCAGAAACACAGACAGAGGGAAAAGCAGGCTCCCTGTGAGGAGCCTGTTGTGGGACTCAATCCCAGGAGCCCAGGATCACACCCTGAGCCGAAGGCAGACACTCAACCACTGAGCCACCCAGGCGCCCCGTGACCTACCTATATATGTGAATGATCCTTCTTGAAGAGTATATCTCATGAAGAGAGGTCCCACGTTACCCGGTATATGGAATCCAGACTCTTTGTGAGAATCTTGTGACCTTAGAGCAAGACTGATTACTCAACTGCATTTAATTTCACTGATTTCACTCACTTAGACTCCTACTACAGAAGACTAGTGTTTACCACAACTGAGTCACTCTAGCCTCAGGAGGAAGCTTGATCTTCTCTACCTCAGGTAACCAATAGAGGTGAGGAGAAAATAGGTAATTCTTATTTTTTATCTGAAGAAGTACCATAATCATGAGTTGGTTAAAAACCAGCTTGGGAGTCAGGCAGACCTGAACCTGAGTCTGTTAGCTGTGTGACCTTGTCAAGAACCTTCATATTTCTATACTTGGCTTTGTCATCTGTAAAATTAGCCTAATTTCAGCACTTAGGTCACAGAATGGTTGTGAGAAGTTCCTGTGTTTTTTGATGTGCACAGACATGTTCGCAGATGTTAAAAAAAAAAATACCGTGTAGTGTGAATTTGTCCACATTGTGTTTAAATTCAGTTGTTTATATCATGCATAGAAAAACATATCACCTGGCACAGAAACACAATGAAACGTTACGTTAATAGTGGCCACCCCTGGGTGATGGGGATCATAGAACACTTTCTAAACCTTTCTCAAATGTATGTGTGACCAGGAAATAAGCAATACATGTGGAGAAAGAAACCCTGTGTGACTTGAGAGCTCTAAGTGCCCAGGCATCTCTGTGCCAGATCTCAAACCGTAATGACATGGCGCTGACCTCCTAGTCACTCAACCTGGCTGAAGTTTTCACTCACACTTCTTACTCAGTGAGAACCGGAAGGGCCTCTCAGGTGAAGAGGGTGAACAGCTCACCCTAGGTCACAGGACTGCAGAACTCTCTCCCTCTGACATCTGGGGAATTCTCACAGGTTGGTCCCTCCCACCTGGGAAATGTGGGCAGCTTGCTCCATTAAATCCTATAGGGTTACAGAGGTTGAAACAACCTGTTCCCGTTCTCTAAAAACAATTATCCGAGGAGAGGAGTAGAGTGGGTGGTGAACTGAGGTGCTTTGAAAGCTGGGCTGACAGCTTAGCTGTGGCTGCGAGAGGTTAAGTGATGTACCCTAGGGTGCTTGACAAAGCCAGAGGGAGAGCCAAAGACCAGAGCTCAGGATGCTAGATTGCTGCTTTCAGGTTTGCATGCTGGGACTATCGACCTCTCTACTCAGCCTGGATTTTAGGCTTTAGAAGGAATAAGGAATGATTTCCTCTGGAAAGTCAGCCCCCTCCCTATGGTATCACCTGCATGTCTTAAGGGCTGCTAACATCTTTTAGGGTGTTCTTGATTTCCTATTCTTCTGTGTTCCCCCAGATTGCAGTATTCCTGGCCACAATGGCCAGTTCTGAGGATTTACCTGATGACCCAAGACAATGAGGAGGCTTATCACTCACCTCACCTAGATGGCCAATGCCAAAGCATCCTCTTTTGATTGAGAGACCAGCTGATGTTAAAAAAAAAAATTCAGCTTCCAGTATAATGAATAGCTGCTTACTCACCCCTTCATGCTTCTTACAAAGTCTCAACTCCTTTATGCTTCCTTATAAAGGAAAGGAATGAGGCCCTTTTATCTGTGAATTTTTCCCCTAAAATAGAAATGAGATCCTGCGGAATCCTCCACCAAGGGAAGGTCACCTTTGTCTTATTTCAATGATGGCATGCATGCCTGCTTTAGGGTGCTCATTTGGGGAATTCCTCTCCATCTGTTTCTCTCTAGCACCTCCTTTCAAATATTTGTGAAGTCTTTCCTCTTACTCAGGCTCTTGTTCGAGTATTCAACAGGAATGACCACCAAATGACAAGCTTCTTCAAGCAGAGTTTCTGCCCAGGATGTGTCTAATTTGGTTCTAAGTTTAATGACAGGTGTGCATGGGGGAGTGGGGGAAGGAGGTGGATGTGCGGAGCAGGCAGTTCAGCGATCATACACAAGATTATCATTGCATTTTTTCCCCAAATTCCTGCCCTTTATTTTTTTTTTTTAATTCCTGCCCTTTAAAGAAGAACTGGAATGGGAAGAAAGAAATGGTGTGTTCAAACGTATTCCATCTTAGAGTGCTACTCACAGTGCAAAGCTCACAGAACTTCAGGTCTTTCCCTGCAAATCTTCCCCTTAATGCACAATAAGATATTAAAGAGACATTATGTGGCCTATTGCATAATTTTGCTGTTTAAAAGAAAAGGAAAAGAAAAATCACAATTGAATAGGATCACATGACATTATTTAGGGTGGGGAATCCTTAATTCAAGGGAAACCAACTCAGCCTAATGCCCTACTTCAGAGTTAGCTGTCAGTGAACTGGACCAGTGCCAGAGAGGCACTGAGTTAATTAATCAGGCACTTGCCACAGATCTGTGCTGCCCTAGGTCACATCTGGCTCCCATGGAGAGATATTCAGAGGACAAAACAAGTAGGAAGAGACTCAGAACAAGAGGGATACATAGTACCAATGCCTGGTGTCTAAGATGCACATTAACACGTTCAAGCACAGTGCTCTGCTCCTGGGGGTCCTTTTAGTTTATCAGATAAGGACCAGGCCCTGCCTGAGTGGAGAGTCAGCCACATGGCTCCTAGGCTGCCATCTGAAAGCAGCCAGCATGTGACCTGTGCCAGGAGCCTGACCTTGATGCTTAGTTGTGAGGATGTGATCCCATGTTTCTAATGAAGTGAAGGACATGCAGTTAACAAGGTTCCCCTAGGCAATACACAAAAACAAAGAATGTATTACATCTGGGAGATCACACCCGTCGCTGTCACAAATTCAGCCTAATTGGAATCCAATTTTTTAAAAACTATTTGTCACATTTCTATTAGCCACAGGGGCCAAGCTTTTTATGCTCTGCTCCTTTGATGATAAACAGACTACCAAGGGACCCTTCAATATGAGTTTAAGATCTGGATTAGTATCTTCCATCTCCTGGTTTTGAATTTTTGAAAAGCACTCATTGAGGAGTCAAGCAGAGGGCCACAGAAAGCATGACCCTCAGAAGTATCCTCTAAATGTTGCCCTTGGCACTGTCCCTGCTAAGCCCAGCTCCTTGGATTACTGATACTTGGTTTCTCCAATCCTATCTAGTAATAAACAAAACGAAATCACCAAACTCCACCTAAATGACTTATCATGTAAGAGGGGAAGAAGAGGGATCTGCCTTTGAAGAGTCTGGTGAATAATCTGTGTAAGTGTACAAACTCACTAGGATGAGGAGCCTAACCTGATCTTTATCACAGAATGGGTGCTTCAATCTACAGTAAATGCTACCAGAAATGCCTTAGGCAGAGGAGCAGTCAAGGAAAACAAAGGTACCAGCGAGCATTACAGAACTGCTTGCCCAAGAAGCAACGTGCTATTCAAGTATTCCTGCCAGCAAGCTCCTGGGCGCTGCCACTCATGTTTGACAAACTGATCCTGTGGCTGGAGGGAGGTCCATCCATTGACCTATGTTTACAGAATTTATCTGTGGCTACAGCCAAATGCAAACTCTTAGTCTGAGTCACCCAAGATCTAGGAAGAGGAGGAAAGGAGGAAGCTATTGGCTTACCTGTGCTGGGAATCATTCTGGTCTGTAGATGGTATCGTCAAACACTCATCATGACCATGGAAGAGACGTACCACGTGCCCACCAAGTAGGTATCCTAGTGAGAGAATTATATTCTACTATGAATTTATGGGAAACTTAGTGATGAGAACACCATGTTTAAAAAGGGTAAATAAATTCGTGCAGGTCTGAGTCAGTTATGGAAAACACCAAGAAAGAAGCATTTGGAAAATGACAGATTCCACCAATTCTGGCCTCAGGAAGAAAAGATAAGAAAGTCAAAACAATTCTAACATAGAAAGCTAAATAGGATTTCAGAGATGGCAAATCCAAAATCAAAACGTAGGGTGAAAATAGTATCAACTCCTATTATTAAAAGGAAAATGACATGGCTACTGTGAGGAAGATAAGGATTTTCCAGTTGCTTGGGATGAAAATACATCCAGCATGAAATTCTTAGATAGGTTCTCACAGTCTTGATGGATACATTTTGTGACAAAATCCCAACCAAATTGCAGTCACAATGAAGAAAGAGGATACTGGGAGGACAGCAAACTGTTATTAAGAGCTGTCTTAGGAGAAGTTAGCTTTTGAATGCAGGTAACAGACACAGATCAAACCTGGATGCTCATCCCACACCACTGAAGGGAGGCGAAAGGTCATTCCACAATCCCACAGTGAATGAGCCACTATCAAGAAGCACTTAGCTTTCAGCATAAGGAATCTCAACAGCCATGGAGTTCTGAGGTGTATGGGAAACAATGAGCTTCAAGGACATGAAAACCCCTTTAGTCTTCAAATAAGTTCTGAGCCTTAATTCAAAGAACATACTATGAGAGGGACACCAGTCTGAGGTTTACCTTATACAAACAAATGGAATTTGTTATCACTTTGAGTAAAAAATTCTCTAGACTAGTCTGTTCTCAGGAGACATATGGACTTAAGATGCTCATGCCTGCATCAGGACTTTAAAAAAAAAAATCACACAATTAGATCACTTTAGGGGCTACCAAACTATTCTGGATGTTGAATTAACAGTAAGAATGAGAAATCATGCCCGAGGAGAAAGGGTTGTTTATCAGTGCATCTTGTACAAGGACAGTGTGATATTCCGAGTTCATTTTTTTTTTTGAAACCCAGTGAGATAAGTTCTTCTTAAACTCCCCTCAAATATTCAGAAATCTTTTCCCAATTTTCCTCTACCTTACTAATAGTTCCAGTTGTATATCCTTTTTTTTTTTTTTTTTTTTTTTTTTTGCTTTAAAATAATTCAGGATATACTGTAGGGGATTTCTTAACAGGCAATTTATTTAGAAAAATTAAAACCTTCCGTGATCATGCTCTTGATTAAACTCTGTCATCTCAGGTTGATGAGGCCATGCCCCCACTTGGATCCACCGTTTGCAGTCCTCAGCCTCTTCCAATCAATATTCTATTCACACAGAGAAAACCGCCAAGTGCTGGTATATCACAGCTCTTCCTAATTGAACTCTATCAGGGCAATATTCAGGGAAGAAGGGTCATGATGAGGATCACTTATGCTCTCATGGCTGAAGTGGGCGTCTCACCAGAGGATGCTGAGAGGGCAGTTTCTGCCCGGCCAGATGACTCCAGTGATGAGCTACCCAGGCACTCACCACTTCGATAAGAACCTTTTTGACATGATTTGCAAACACTTCTAAATTAATCTCCACAAGTCATCTGTTGAAACTGAGAAATAATTTTATTCCTACCGTGAAAATAAAAAATTTAACATGGAGAAGATTCATTCAGACCTTCCTTGGGGAAGATTGAAACCCAGAGCTTCTTGATTCCTGATAGAAAGGGAATGACAACAGACTCAAGGTGGTGGATTAGTTTTCATGTAAAAGAAGAGGGCTAAACATAGCCTGCCTTTTAAAAGCCTTCCACAAGTTGCTGAAAGAGTTAAAAATCTGTCATGTCTTGACTATTCAGCTTTGTTCTGATGCCTTCTGAAACTGGGGCAGTGCCTTGACACCTTTCGTTTTCCCTCTATTTTCAAACATCTTGTAGAATGTCTTTCCTAGTTTGAAATGAGTGGGCTCAGGATTAAAAATCTGGTTAAAGCCCTGGTATACGTATTTTTAAAAATTCTGATCTTGCTGTAAAGTGCTAGAATATAATATGATTAACCTATTGGTCAATGGCATTTGATTATTCTGCTCGGCTGTGACTTTACCCATGAGTAAGGTAAGGCCAGTGTATTTGTTCTATAACTTGAAAGGTGCATTGACTCTGCCTGGCTTCAAGAAATAGGATATGTTGAACAAACTTTGATGATCTTATTTCTACGGGAAAAATAAAATACTGAGAAAATTTTATTATTAAATGGCCCTCCATAAATACAGGTAAACACATGGAGAGAGTCCTTCTTCCACCTGTACAGAGAGATGCACTGGGGAGAAATAGCAACAGCATCGACCTCTTGAAAAATAAGCTCCTGTAAGGCTGAAGTTGCTGAGGCCTATACACTTATAATGAGTAATCATAAATGAAAATGAGAAGTCAGTGGGAGAGGGAGTGTCTATCCAAATCCTGCATGCATATAGCACTAAAGCAATGGTGGGCTCTAAAGGATTAAAAGGTATTGTCAGGAACACCCCCACATAATCAGAAATCAGGGCAGAAAATAAGCCACCCCCACATCAGAGAATGACATTCTGGTGAACTAAAATAATGCTAGCTGTGTAGCAAGACATTAGGCAGGAGCTGGGAAGCAGCAGAAAATGTCAATATATACAGCTCAAGACAGACTGGAAGGCTGAGGGCTGAATGCATGTAAAAGAGCGCACCTTCTTCAATGCTACTTCCTGAGCACGTAGGGTGTACATTCCAGAGTGTTTGCATAAAAGAGGCGTCCACTTGTATGTTCCCATTTGATACTGAGAGATGCTGCAGCAGAAACAGAAATGAGACATGCTTTAAATCACCAGGCCAGTCCTGACAGAAGCAGCTCACCTAGAATCTCAAGGATTGAATTAAAGAGTCTCACTGTCCTCAGACTCTTTCCACATAGCCTGTGGGAGACTGCTCTACCCCATCTAGAAGCAGCTTCAAAGTGGGACACTTTATTCAGGGAGGAGGACGTTTCAGCTACAGAAGTGGCAGACAAGTGTTGACTTCATCCCCTTAGCTGGATTCCTAATTCAACAGGAAGTCACAAAATGTCTCATCTTGTTAGGAGAAGGGAATTCACAAATGGCAAAAATGACTCCCAACTTTTGGCCTAGGCAAAGTGAAATCTGCCCACAGGATTGGTGCTGAGAAGATTGAAAGCTTATCTTATCTCTGATGCTCCTCTGATATTTGGACACCTGAGGGCTTGATGTCAGTGACACCCAGCACCCAATCCCCAGGTGCAAAATCTCACCTGCACCTTTCAACCCTTGTGATATCCCACTCACCAAAACATTTTAAATTCTCCATTTTTCCAACATAAGCTTATTTTCCTCTACCCCGTTCTTTTTGGCTTGTTCTTTACTGGATAAGAGCTGAAAGCCATGTGAGAGATTTGTGGTTAAAGGTAGCTAACGTATAACTGGTTTTCTTAGGAAGTGCCAGGAAGTGCCTGTGGCACTTTAGCGGGGTTGCTGAGCACAATGCCTTAATCTGAAAGGACAACTAACAGTTAAGTTCCAGCCCCATGATAACATGGGCAGGGGAGAGAACTAACCACCTACCTCTCCAGTATACTGTGCAAAGGATTCTTATCCCACCCAACCTATTGTAGCTCAGTTCACTTTGGCCATTAGCTCCTAAAAGAAAATATTCTGAAAATGAAAAGATGACTGTTAGGAGGTACTTACAAGGTATCTTTCAGAGGACACGCTGACAAGGATGAGGTCATCACCAATTCGAACTTTCTCTCCCTCGGATCTCTGTTTGGAAGCGGGATGTATGGTCCACCAACAGGCTTCTCCTACATAAATGCTCCTTGAATTAGTCATTGTTTCATGGAATCCAGCCCTTAATTCTGTCCCTGTTCTCCTTTCTTCTGGTAACAATCCCTTAAGAGCATTTGCACACACATATACTGCTCCAGGCTTCAATCTCTAGCCCCATAGCCACTTGACTATGTCTATAACTTTTGTTTTCTCGAGTGACAGAAAGAGTTTTTGGGAGAGAGTATTGGAGGCCAGAAACTATCGAAGCCTTTGAGTATTTTTAATACATATAGAAACATGCATTCTTCATAGGTACTAGAAATCTTTAAGAACTGACTTCACTGGTCTACTGACTACTTACACACTTTTATCTCTGCCATGCTTTCCATGAAACTCTACTAAATCAAGAGTGATTCTACTAAAAAAATCAGAGATTTTCAAAAGGCCTAAATCTACAAAGACTAGGACGGCAGGTAAAAAGTTGATACCAAAGAAGAGAATGGACAATTTGGAAAAAGGAAAGCAGATAGATGCTTTTAGTGAAGAGAAAGCTAAAACCCAATTCTTTACAAAAGTAAGAAAATGGAGGAAAAGTTGATCTCAAGAAATAAAGCCATCCCTCTACATCTTTCCCAGAAAGTCTCTGGAACTAGAGGTAAGTTACTTATAAAGGTAGCAGCGGAAGATGGGGTTGAAAATAGAATTGACTAGAAGCTATTTAGGAGCTTTTATCTCCTGGTATCCTTTTTCTGTACCCTGCACAGCCAGCTGAGTCCTCCTCCTCTACTACCCTCCAGAAGATTAGGAGTTAAATCGACGGAATGACCAACCATCAAAGTTCTGGTTTTCTTCTTCTTCTTCTTCTTTTTTTTTTTTTTTAAGAATTTTATTTTATTTTATTTATGATAGTCACAGAGAGAGAGAGAGAGAGAGAGAGAGGCAGAGACACAGGCAGAGGGAGAAGCAGGCTCCATGCACCGGGAGCCCGACGTGGGATTCGATCCTGGGTCTCCAGGATTGCGCCCTGGGCCAAAGGAAGGCGCCAAACCGCTGCGCCACCCAGGGATCCCGAGTTCTGGTTTTGTAATACCAAGCGCTGTCAAACAAGAAAGTGAAAAGTATTGCTAAAAATAGAGAATCATTAGAGTTCTATGCCCTGATTAGGAAAACCCCAGCTCCATTCCCCTCTGCCTCCATTCCTCACACACTAGCTGGGTTGCCAAATCTCCCCTCCCCTCAAATTTAAGGTTTCCTCTTTAGGGAAGCCAAGCTACCCAAGATAAAACCTACTGCTGTGTTGGCATCTCCAGTGAGATGCCTAGTCCATGCCAGTTTAGCCAAAAGTAAGGCTGAACAGATGGCAAGCCACAGTCACACACACTCAGGATGTCTGGTCAGCTTCTACTGCCTCGATCTAAACATGAATGGCAACCAAGGATCGCCCAACATCTGAGCCAAGTCACTAACTTGAATGGCAAGAACATAACAGTGGGGAAAGAGAGTTGGAGAAAGCAAAGATTATGGAGAGCCAAAGAAAACTTTTTAAAAATCATATATTTAATAATCTCAGAGAGGTAAGAAAAAATTACATTCATAAAGTAGCAATGAAAGTTCCATGAATGATCCCTTGGGAGAAAAATTCTTTGATTCTGAAAGAGAGAGAAAGAAACAAAAGGGTTATAGGATCAAGTTGAAAAAAAGTCTCCCCAAAAGAATGAATAGAAATGGATTAAAAATAGGAGTGAAGAGAAAATTAGAAAACCAATCTAGAGGATTTCCAGAAAGCATGAACCAAGAAAACAAAGTCAGGAATTAGCAAAGAAGTAGTATTGAACTTTTCCCAAAGCTGGAAGACAAGCATTCAGATGGAAAAGGCCCACAGATTCCCCAGCGCAGTGAAGAAAGACCCACACCAGGGTCCATTTTCGGGAGACTTGGAACAAAGAGGATCCATGGCCAGACGTATCACTGTGGAGTTTCAGACAAAAGGGCAAAAGAGAAGATCTAAGTAGCTCTGAGAAATATAAACAGGCCATACACAAAAGATAAGGAATCTGAATGTAGAGGTCTCAAGAGCCAGGCCATAAGCTAGAAGAAAGGAAAGCCTTCATGATGTGGAGGAAGAAACATATTTCCAATGTAGAATATATGAATTACTTGGGAAGCTGGAATTAAGGACTTTTAGATGACAATCTACCTTCCATGGATCTTTTCTGTACAAGCTACTGGATAATGGGCTCCACCAAAGTGATGTGGTAAACCAACAAGAGAGAAAAACATGAGATCCAGGAAACATGGAATCTAGGAGAGAGGCAAAGGAAATTTCCTGGATAATGATGGATGTTTCTAGAAGAAGACACTGATAGAACAGCTAATATGAATGAATCTGATCAGGGTAGAGTTTCAGTTCAACAGGACATTTTGGAATGCATCAATGATGGAGTCCTAGAAAATAAAGCAAACAAATTTTTTTCCCTTTTCTCAAAAAGTCTAAAGTCATTTTATCAATGTAAAAAGAATGGACAGACAGGACTTTTCTGGTTACATGCTCTAAGACTGACAGCTGGTTTATATTTAGAGGCCAACTTATAATCAGTGACTGTGCCTCTTTACACATTTTGTAATTGTTAGCAAAAGTTGACAACACCTTAAAGGAAATTATATTTTAAGAATAACACTTTAGCTAAAAGCAAAGCAACCTCATTTCAAATGCAAATATAATCTTATTTTAAGGGAAAAAATACAATGGGCCGAGGCAGGCCCACTTTCCTACTCTGTACAAAAATGAGAAGTGGAGAGATAGAGGTTTCCCTTGGGAATTCTCAGACACCCCTGTGTGTAATACCGAGATGGCAGGTGCACATGGTTTAAACTCTTCATTTTTTTCCTCTAGATATCTGGAAAATCAATTTGGATCATTCCCTTATGAACTGACACAGTTTTGTGACAATGGCATGGACTTTTGTCCTTTGACTAGCCAACAATGGCATCTCCCCTCCTATTTGGGGGAAATGTCATGATATTAAAGACCGTACTCAATTTAGACTCTTCCTGTAGTGTGACCTAGGATGTTTTCTCTTCTCTGGACTCTATTTGTTACTGTCCATTTTCCAAGCCTTGGGTTTCTACTTTACTATTTTTTTTTTAAAGATTTTATTTATTTATTCATGAGAGACACAGAGAGAGAGACAGAAACCCAGGCAGAGGGAGAAGCTGGCTCCATGCAAGGAGCCTCCCGTGAGACTCAATCCCGGGTCTCCAGGATCACACCCTGGGCTGAAGGCGGCGCTATACCACTGAGCCATCTGGGCTGCCCCGGGGTTTCTACTTTAAAGCAGGTTCTACCCAACGGTCTCCCAGTAAATTCTCATTCTGCTTGAGTGAACCTGAATTAGTTTCTGCCATTTGCAACCAAGAATCTTGATTGACATGTAGCTTAACCTGTAAATGGAGCACAAATTCCATATACATTGCTCTTGCTGGATGGTCAGATTACCTATGAATAGTCCCAGCCACAGAGAGCACCCAACACCCCAAGACCAGCTGTTACTCTGTTGGATAACTGCAGATATTACAAAGTGGTTTTCTTCATTGAGGGGAACTATGCCTCCTTTCAACTTCTATTCATTGCTCCATGGGTCTATGCAGTGACCACAGCAAGTCAGACCTTCCTTTGGTATTGTAACTTAAGTATATGTAGTTATATTGGTCTCTGTTCTTCGTTTCTGGTTTCCAGGGAGAACCTGTATCATCCCGGTCACCATCTTTCTTAGGATCCACCTCCTAACTGTCAATATTTTTGACTGAACTCAAAATAAAATGCAATAAAGCCAACATTTCCCGAAGTATATGACTGCAGTGAAAGCATTATGTTCTCCTTCACTCATAGTTCCTACGTGTCTATCACACATTGTTTCTTATTCTCCTAAATTTTACTAGACCTCTCTCTTGACCTCACTGGTTGGTTGGCTTGGAATCCCAAATGAAGAACATACTCAGTATCCTTAAGCCCTTCGCCGAGACCCCTGTGAGCAGGAGAACTGGGTATGTGGACTTACCTGTAGCATGTTCCCGTAGACCTACATCAAAGGCAAGTTTATCTGTCTGGGATCTTGATGTGGTCAAACAAGTTAGATACTGTGAAACAAAAACAGATGCTAGTGAAGTCACACGCTTCCATGAGGTCCTGGCACCTCATCACTAGTTGGTTTCCAGTTGTCAATTCCAACACTGAGCTATTGAATAAAGGACTTATTCATTGTATTTAGTGGTATATGACACCTTTGAAATATACCTTTATAGTATATTTAAAATCTCAAAGATGTTCTTATCTGATGACCCAGGGATTTAGCTTCTAGGACTATATGCTACAAAAATAAGTTTGAAATTAGTATCTTAGCATATTTAATAATATGCTTTAGTTCAAAGATACCAAGGGACTTTTAAATTGGAGACAAGATAAATGGAATATATACAACCAATAATAATGGAAAGGCTGATAAATGTTGGCATTTCATTTTATGAAATATGTTGCCATTAAGAGTTTATCAAGAGTGTGTCACAGCATGGAACATACACAACATAGCACATTTGCACAGGTAATAGGTATGCAAAATTTAAATGCCTGGCCACTGGGCTAAAAGGAATTACACCAAACTGATAACTGAAGTTGTCTTTGGACAGTGGGAAGGACCATGATGACTTCCCTCACTTCTATTTATTTTGTTTTCCAAACTTCCTATGAGCTTTGGAACTTCTCAGTGTCTAGGCTTTTTTTTTTTTTTTTTGCCCCCTAATTATAAAAATACATGTGCGTAAAAAAAAAAAAATACTTAACAATGATATTTAAAATAATTTATAATGGGGGGAGGAAAAAACCCATGGCCTGTTCCTTGCCTCCTTTACTGACAGGCACAATGGCTGGTTTTGGAATTAGACTGGCTGGTAGATCAGCACTTAGAATGTACTTTCTGAATTCTACTTTTACTTCTCTGCAACAGGAAAATGGAAAATCATTGCATTGTCCAAAGTCATATTTCACCAGCTTCAGTCTCAGAGCTGCTCCTAGAAAGAACTACCTAGTATAGAGTTTATGTTAAGCATGAGTTGGATTTTTGGGAGATGGGGGACAGTAAATCTAATATTAAATAACATAATCCTTCAGCTCTCTACCATGCTGTTAGCCTGAGTTTTCAAATGCGTAAGTGTGCCGTTTGAAGTTTCGTTTAGGTCTATTTAGATAGGAGAAGAGAAGTATTAAGGGTTGATTTACTCCATGGATAAGCAAGGGGTTCTGAAAAATACACAATCACTTCTCAATTCTAGACATCAGGATACAAAGTTTCCCACTTTCTAAATGCACCTATCTCTTGCTCCAGTAAACTTCCATTTGGTCACTTTTATTCTGTGCCCTTTGCCATGAAAGACTACAACAGATGAATGTTCAGGCTGAAAAGGTCAACTTCTTACCAGTTCTAAGGGGGAAAAAAAAAGCTGCAATAAATAAATTATTTAAGAGGAAGCTGCTGCTCCAGTTGCAAATGTGACAGTTCAAGCTTCGAGATGAACTTTGCAGCATACTGCAGGTGTAAACGTGTGAAAATGAAGTCTTGAATTAATGTAACATTTTCCACTAGGGCCAGACAAAGACGACAAGCCTTCCTCACACTGAGAGCAAGTGACGATGACAGATGCAGGGACAGGAGCAAACATGATGAGAGCTGGCACGTCTTAGGCTTGATTGGGATCACGATATTCTCCTTACTACATCCTGCCAAAGATCTACAGCATCTGTATTTTCACAAATTGTACTGGCCTAAAACTTGAACAATTTCCCTCAACTTGCATTGGGTTATCCCCATTTTGGTTCTAGAGCCCTAATTACTTAAGCCTGATGAGCTTTCTGTGACTGCCCTGGTCTTCCTACTGCCTCTGGATTAACAGGATACCTTCTAGTTATATCCCAGGCCTCACAGCAGTGGATGCCATCCCATTTCCTATAGCTAGTAAAAGAGTTGAAATTCCACAAAAATCTTGTTTGATTTTTTTCTCCCCATCCTGGTTATCCTTGTATGCTCAGGAAATCAGTTATTTCATGGTTTATTTCTTCATCGATTCAACAAGTATCTGTTGAGCATCTAGGATGTCAAGGCACTGTCCTCAGTAGGCTCAGGCTTAGTTAAATTAAAAAAAAGGGACACGGGTGGAGAGGAAGACGGTCAGACGTTAAGCAAGTACAAGATGCAACCATGAGAAAGCAATGGGAAGCCCATGTACTCTGATGGTTCCCATTCCAAGTGATTCCCGTCCTTACGGTAACCTGGCCACCTGCTGGCTTCCCGAGCTTCCTGCCCCCTCCGCGCCCCTCCTCAGGGCGGAAGCAGACCCCAGGGGCTTACCATGCCACTGAAGGAGTGTCGCAGCAGAACCGCGTGGCCGTACAGCAGCGTCCGGTGGCCCCCGCCTTGGGCCGCCTGCGGGAGGGACGGGCACGCTGTCAGCCGGGCACGCGTGGCCCCTCTGACAGCAAGGGGGGCAGGCACTAGGGAGGACAGGCTACGAGGGAAAGACCCACTGCAAAGCTCCCAGAGAATTCCTTCGAGAAGCGAGTGGCCAGCCTAGGGGCGTGGGGAGACTCGTGACTCCAGCCATGCAGCGTCCTCGGGGTGGGTGTGTGGGGCCACACTTGGTCTGGGACAGCCCTGGCTGGTCAGCGGGACCCTGAGCTCTTCTGCCAGAGGAGGTACCGCTTACCTTCCTTTGAAACTTCTCAGAAGCGTTCAGAGTGAGAGAGAGAAACAAATGTGACATGACTCTAGCCTAGTGACAGGAAGCAGCTTGGGGGTGGGGGCACGCAGTCACAGTCTGTTCCCTCAAGATGCTCGGCCTCCTGCCCCATCCCTTACACGGCTCCCACCTACCCGGGTTTCACCTTCCAGCTCAGAAACCCAGGACTCTCAAAGGGCAACCGGTGAGGCGCCTGCAGACCCGACCCGGTGTTGAGGCCCCTCCCGGCACCTCCGCTGCCTCCTCAGCAGCCCCAGCTGGCTGTTCACCGGGTGGCAGGCCCACTCAGGAGGAGCGGCGCAGGACAAGGGGCAGCCCGACAGAAAGCCACCGTATCTGCTCCTCTCCCTTAGCTGCACACTGTCACCATCTGAACCAAACAGCGCACAGTATGAGGCGGTTACCTACTGTGGGTGCCCCTCAGTTAGTAACACGGAAAAACTGAGATCTACCAGAAATCCCAGCATTTTTTGGCATCAACTTTTTCAATTTCTACCTGAATCTCTTTCTATCCTGCCACCCTTCCCTCAGAGACGGTCACACGGTATTGATCGCACACCCCTCTTAGGAAAAAAAAATATTTAAGCACAGGAGCCTCCATCCCTAAATACGCACAAAAAGCATCCAAAGTCTGAGAAGAAAATCAATCATAGAAATTCTCACAATTCCCTCTATACGCCAAGGGCACCTGTTAGGTACCTCATTTTATTTCAATCTGCAGACCAGCGGCCCCAGGGGCTGGCTTGAGGTGCTGCTTCCCTCCTGCACCTGCCCTCACGCCCTCTGTCCCTCGGAACAATGAGCGACGAAGGGGAAAGCCGGTGTGGAGAGAAGGCACAGGCCTGAATAACAAGGCCTAGGGTAATTTTATTTCAACTCTATTTAGATAAAAAAAATTGCCTTGTCAAAGAGATCATTTTTTCACGTCATACCAGGAGCCTAAAGAAAGGAAAAGTGATAGACTTGGTGTCGTGTTTTTTAAAAAGCTGATAACCGCTCATCAATGTGGCTGTACTTTCCTCCCAGCAACGGAGATATTCAAGAGCTCCTGAGACTCCCATAGGATGCAGGAGTTAAATGTTCTTTGTCCCCTTTCTGCATTTCTTGAAATCATTCGATCTAACTTCAGTTGCTGTATTTACAAACATGTCAACAGCTACGTTAAAATTAGCCAGACCGAGTGACTTTTACAGCGTCAGTCTGATTATTTTCCCTGCACATCTGCGATATCCTAAGTTAACTGGCAGTGCACGACAGCCTAGGTGCGGGTGTGTACTCCCAGACCAGGCCTGCGTCTCATCTGTCCCAGCGTGAACCATGGGTCACACCCTCGCCTTTGTGCCCATCACCGCAGCGAGTAATCTTAAAAGGAGTCAAGCGTTGCCGGCCACACAAGGTGGCACAGGAGAGCTCATGCCCCTCCTCTCCTCTGGCACCGCTGCAACCGTCTCCTGGCTCTCATGTCCTTTGTCATGGTGCCGACAGAAAAGTAGAGAGGCTACGTGCAGGTGCCCCACTGGGACTGAATGGGACAGCGGGGTGCAGAACCCTGTAGAACCCGAGAGGCTTCACATCCTGCCTCTTCCCTCCTCTAGGGCAGTGCCTCTGTGCTGGTGGCACACCCGCGGGCTAGAGCAAAAGCCCTGGACCTGGCTCTGTAGCACTTGCTTCACTGGGCTTGGGAGGAGCCTGGGAACTGGCATTTCTGTCAAACTCCAGGGCACAGGACTCCAGTGTTGCTGGCCCAGCGATGACACCTCGAGAGCCACTGCCTCAGGGATGATGCGACACCAGTGCCTGGAAGAGTAAGGAGCTTTCTCTGCAGAAGCTTTGGTGATCACCATCCTGGGGAGCTCTTCTGGGCACATACCACACAGAGGTGCTTTATGTGACTTTACAACTCATCCTCATGGCTCTACTAAGTGGGAATGATTCCCTCCATTTATAATGTGAGGAATTTGAAGTCCAAAGAGGGATGTGGAGGTTGGGCGGGAGGAGGGGAAGCAGACTTCCAGTTAACTCCAGATCTTGAGCTCATCTCTCTGTCGTTTCTGTATTGTATTCATTCACCTACTGTGTACAAAACCAGTGTACAAAGTAAGCAGGGCAGCAGGACAGGGAGCTACCTCCTCTGCTCCTAGAGGAAGGTGAATTGCTACAGCCGAGATTCAGTGAGCACCGAGCATACAGTAGGCACAAAACTAGGCAAAGTGCTATATGCGAACGATCTCGTTTTATACTTGCGGTTAGTGCTGTGACGCATCTACAGTAGTTCTCTCCGTTTAACAGCAATGCACGTGGAGGCTCAAAGACGTCACATAATGTGCACAAAGTCACACAGGCTCCAAGTGCACAGTCGGGATCTAACCATATGCTGTGTCTCCCCCCTGGTAGTCTGGTCTACAAAGACTTATATATAAAACAACAACAACCTTGCTACAAATAGGAGACCATCTTCCTGTTAAAAGAGGTAAAGACAAAGAGCATTGGGATAGGCCAGGAAAGTGTTGAGGAACGGCTTTATGGATAAGGTTGTTATCCTGACAGGTGGGAGGGTTGAGGACCAATGATGGTAGGAGAGAGGAGCCCACAGGAGCAAAGGCCTGGAGCTGGAGAGCACGAAGTGCACATGGGGACTCGCGGAGTTTTCTTTTCTTTTCTTTCTTTTTTTTTTCCACTGAATTTTCACAACTAGCGCTGAGGGCGGATGAAATGGGAGGGAATGTCTGGGGAAAAGTCAGGGCACAAGCGCAGGGCAGTCTGGTTACAAAGGGGCACAACGGGCTGCTCCCAGTGAACGGGACCCTGCTGTAGGTTTGGTTGGTTTGATTTTCCTTACTGAAGCAGGTTCTTTTCTTTCAGATTTTATTTATTTATGAGAGAGACAGAGAGAGGCAGAGACACAGGCAGGGGGAGAAGCAGGCTCCATGCAGGGAGCCTGATGCGGGACTCGATCCCAGGATCCCGGCCGGGGTCATCGCCTGAGCTGAAGGCAGACACTCAACCACAGAACCCCCCGGGGTCCCTAAAGCAGGTTCTTTTTTAAAGAAGTGCCTTTTAACATACGTTTGGCAGGTGACCCTGACTGCACAATGTGGAAGAGCTAGAGGCGTCAAACCCTCGGCACAGAACTGATGGTTCTTTCAGTTTCCATGACAACATGGGAACATGGATCACAAACCTTGGTGTCGTCCTTCCCTCCCTGTCCCTCCATCATGCCCCACAGTCGAGCCGGAGCACCTCTGTGCCATCTCTGGAATACGTCCTGCCCCCAGGGGTTCAGTGGCCCCCTGCCGCCGGTGGCGTCCCCGCTCCCCACGCCCTATTGTGGTGGGACCCGCATGGCAGCTGTAGCCACCCTGTCACAGCGACCAGCCACACGGAAGGGCTTTCTTTTTTTTTTTTTTTTTTTTAATTAATTTTTATTGGTGTTCAATTTACCAACATACAGAAAAACACCCAGTGCTCATCCCGTCAAGTGTCCACCTCAGTGCCCGTCACCCATTCCCCTCCAACACCCGCCCTCCTCCCCTTCCACCACCCCTAGTTCGTTTCCCCGAGTTAGGAGTCTTTATGTTCTGTCTCCCTTCCTGATATTTCCCAACATTTCTTCTCTGGAAGGGCTTTCTAGTTGGGCTTGCCCCGCTGTCACCAGGCTTGGCAAGGCCCTCACCGTGGCCTCTGAGACCCGGCTTCAGGACCCGGCAATCTCTCTCTGCGAGAGGCCAGACAGTATTTTAGGGTTTCTGGGATACACGTGGTCTCCTTCATATGGTCTTTTTTTTATTCCAGACAGCTTTTTCAAGACTTTAAAACTGTTCTTTCCTAGAGCAAGCCCCCACCTGGGGATGGCCACCGGACCCAGCTGCTGGGCCCCACTGTCCTGGGTTGGGTGCCCTTCCCTCGGCAGGTGTCACCTACCACCGGTGCGCTCCCCCACCCCACCTCTGTTCGGCCTCCCAGGCCTCCCTCTAATTCAGGCTGCAAGGCTCCCTCCTGCCACAGGGCTTTGACACACAGGCTCCCCCACCCAGAATGCTCTTCCTCCTGCACCCTCAAGACCTCTGCCCAGCATTCAGTTCCGAGCTCCCAAATCTCATTAGAGGAGCATTCTCTGATCACCCCTTCTAAAAGAAAAACCACCCTTGCTCCATCACAATTTGCTGCTGTATCATTTCTTGAGATATTTGTTATTAGCTGACGTGAATCCATGTTATTTTTGATACGTACCCATCCTCTGCCACTCCCAAGGATGTAAGCTCCAGGAGTCCGTGGTGTCCCCTGCCATGTCAGCACCACCTTTATCGGTGCCTGGCAAGGAGGAGGCACCCGTGCGCATCTTTCCCGAATGGATAAATAATAATCACACAAAGTGGTTCTTTTATTTCCCTTCTACGGATGGAAAAAAGAGAAACTTCCCCATCACCGGCTTGTAGGCAGTGAGCTCGGATTTGAGCCCGGGTCAAACTACACGTTCTACTAACTCTTTCCGCAATTTGACTTCAATAGTGGAATAATACGCCGGGCAAGATGTGATCTGCTATACAGAGCACTGCGCGGTCCCGGTGATAGGGGACCCCAGGCCCCAGGACAGCGCGGCCTCTTCGGGATGGCAGTCCTGTGTCGCCGCAAGTGACCTCCACTGTCATCAGGAGCAGGAGGACCTTGTTTGGTGCCACCTCCCAGGACAGGGTAGGCACAGCTAGGCTGGCAAAAGCACCCTGATGCCATGTCCAGAGGAAAAAATGTTCCTCTAGCTTAATTTGATCATCTTGCCTGTAACGTTAAAGTTAATTCCACCACGGACTTTCCATTTGATGGTTAGTTACCAGAAGACAGTGCCGCCCAGGGAGGTAAACCTGAGATGGCAACCAACACTGGGTAACGGGGCTTTTCCCCAGTCACACGTAGGAATTTCAAGACCATGAGATCTCTAAGCTACCTTCCTTTATAACCTGGAACCCCAGTTCCTCTTTGGGGGGTCCCAGACTCGGGGAGAGCTCTTTGGTGGAGGTAACATAACCCACGAAAGGCTTCAGGGGCCCCCTTCTGGGGACAGCGTGAAGAGCATGAAATCACTTATTGGATGTGGCTGTGCTTACTTTCATTTCCCTTTCCTTCCCTACCACACTTCTGTCCTATCAAAGAAAAAAAAAGAAAGCCTTTCTAGAAGGTCACAGAGCAATATTCCCTGAGCATGGGAGAGGCCCTTTATATTGCCTAGGACAACTGCATTTCCTTCAATACAAGTGACAACCAATAATGATGCCACGTAAGTGCAACAAACAAACAAACAAACAAAACCCAGTAACACCCAACAGTATGAACAAAAGCAGGTAACTCAATATTTTTAGTTAGAAAGCATACCCAAAGATTCTATTCATGACTGTTAAAAAAAATTCAAGTTTTAGGAATTGACTTAGATGAGTCAAACCCTCAGAATGAAACCACAAGCCTTTATTCTATAAAATATAATTTGATTTGGTGGAATAGAAAGGTATACTTCGTTACAGAATAAGAATACCAATATTTGTAAATGCCTATTATTCTAAATTTAGCTTACAGATTTAACACAGTTTAAATGAATATTCCAATAGGGTATTTTGGAAGCTAACAAAATTGCTATAAAAGCATTGAGGAAGATCCACAGGAAATATAAAAGATTCTGGATGGATAACAGAATTAAATATTTCATTTTAAAATTAAATTCTAGAACAACTGATATGTAATAGAATGGTCCACATTCTTTTACAGACCTACTACTTATCTGTGCTTTGAAGTAACAGATGCACTCAAAGAACACAAAAAACAGATAAGATTGTACCAAGATCACCCAACTTCAGAACCCTGGAAACAACATTTAATGACTTGCAGAATACTTTGTGTCACTGTGACACATGGGTAAACATCTTGTCCAGATGTAAGAAAAATACTAAAGCCTCAAATAAAGAAAGAGGCAAAGGATATGAATAAATGATTCCTATCAGGAATAAGATTAAAACACACGGATGGGATTTTATCTCTTCTAGTAATGAAAGGAATGACAACTAAAGCAATTCTTATACAACATTTACATCGACCAAATTTGCGGGAAAAAAAAAAAAGGGAAAAAAACAATGGTGCCAGAGCTGCAATTTAGCTGGTGTGATCCTGTCCAAGGTGACACCGAGTACAGCCTCCTGACATGGCAATGTGGTAACGTATAAAGAAGCCATAGAGAGGTCCATGACCTGTGCTATAAGTCGTTCCACTTCCAGAACTAGTTCAAGAAAAGCAAAAAAGTACACACACTGTTGTGATAAGAGCATTAGAACGAAGGCAAATGAAACATCTGGCAAGGGCCTAAATATCCAACAGAAAACTGTTATCTAGTACATCATGGGCTTTCTGAGGATGTTGTATCCTGCAGCCATTAAAGACGACAACCGAGGCGACCAGAATGCAAGATGCCTTCAGCTGTTAGGTATATGCAAGAACGGTAAGGAAATGTATAAAAATGAAATAGCCATTTAGTTGGTTGCAGAAGCATTGGAGACTTTTCCAAAATTTTAACACTACCATCACATAGTTTAAATAAAAAAAATTCATGTGTGTTGGGGGCAACCGCTGTTGCATGTGTTTGGAGAAGTGGGGTGCCCTAAAAGTGTTTTGTATATTCGTTAAAACTGCACTGCTTAAGGGTATCATTGGCTTGCCAGATTCCTCAGGAAATGCCTTTCCCTGCCTGAAGGGCTGATGGCAAAGCACAGCAGCATGCCTTCCTTTTGGCATTGATCCAGGGTCTAGCTCTTTCCTGATGGCAAGTATTAAATGGAAACCCAGGGAGTCAACCTTTTTCCAAGACCCTCTAACCCCCTCCTAGTTCCTTCGGGCCCAGCTCCAGACTCCAGAGGAAGAAAATCTCTTGCCATAGAAACTCACTCCTCCTCGAATCCTCAACATGCTGGTTCTTCCGACTGCACTTTGAGGATCCTTCACCTTAGATCCCATCCTTGTTCCTAGACACTTGGTTTTTCTAGTCGTCTAAATTCCCTTACTATGTGTGACATCCTGAAGAGCCCATGAAGGCCACCAAACACTTTTCTTGACCGCCTATTGTGGATCAGATACTTTGTACTCTCTGCTGGGTAACTGCCAAATCTAGCTTTTCCTGGGCTTCTCCCTCTTGGCATACAAAAACTCTACAGAAGCACAAGGGACCATTTCTTTTAATTTGACACATTGATTTTCCATTTGGATTGGGATGGTTAATATGGATCTAAAATACACAGGGAGCCCAGACCAGTGGCTACAGAAAGCCACATGTTCAGGACAGAATCCCATGATCAAGTGAGTCTAGGGCAACTCAACCAGGGCAGTGCAATCCTTCAACTTAAATGTACTTGAAAGGAAGCCAAATTCTTGGGATTGTTTGGGGGCCTCTTGGGATATTGTTAAAAATGGAAATAATGAAATAGAGTTTTAATGAAGTTTAGGAAAGAGGAGGAAGAGGGTACCATCTGACAGCCCCACTTTCCCAAGTTCAGTGACCGTGGCAGTCTCCTCAGTTGCCTTTGAAAAACAGGCCCGCGTGTCAGAAGCTGTGAGGTGCAACAGGACCCCCAAGAGAAACGGCTGGCTGAAAGCTGTGGCAGTCACTGCTCTTCTGCTAAGTGCTCTTGCAGCAAGGTAAGCAGGGAGGTGGGACTCTAGGGAACCCCATCTCCCATACTCTCAGTGTTTTCCCCTCTCTTCATCTCACATCACAGGCCTGAAGAACAGAACCCTCCAAGAGCTATGCCTAAAAACAGGCTATTCTCCATTATTTCATTTTTTAAGTAGGGAGGATAATCAAAACCAACACTCCATCCCCAACACCTACCACCAATGCTGAATTTACCATTCCCACAGTCTAGAATTCATTCCATTCAGCCAACCTGCCCTCTTAAAAGCACCTCGAATTATTTGTCCTGGGTGGGAAGCCTCTGGCAATCTCATTTTTGTTCAGGTCATAACTTTCCCAGCCACGTGGAAGTATTTTGGTACAAAAAGATTAAAGGCCACAGCCTGATTTGAGAAACTAAGTTCTGGGTCATGAGCATCATCTATAGCTAGAAGCTGCACAGCAGGGAGGTATGCTGTTCCAGGAAAAAGCCCCTCCTACACTGATGTGGCCCAAATCTCACATGGATTTTAGCAAATAAAATCCAAAAGATGGCTCAGATGAGCTGGGGATTGCAGAGAAGCTTCTGTGGTGACCCAAAATTTCTTCTTTCCTGTGAACACTGAAACCCATGAAAAAAAGAGTACTTGTCTGGTGCAGACTTAAACTCTGAACACCCAGCTAAAGACAACTGAGCAATCTCTCCTTTCAAGTCTCTAAAAATAAGTTTTTGATCCATGAGAATCTATGTAGACATGTACAATCATTTCCTCTCCCCTCTCTCCAATCCATGCAGTTTGGGGAAAAAATCCAATTGCTTTGTGAGGTTCCCACCAGGGCCAGGATTTCACAAACACATGTGTCTGAAACAGGAGGATAAGCATTCTCCATGGAGGGGAAAGAACTGGCTGTTGGGATGCCTCCAAATTCAGCAGAGGGTCATTCTAGATACATCTGTGCTTTTCTTTGAACATAGATTTCCCAGGGAAACCTGACAGCCAGAATGGCAGCTCTAACACATGTTTCTTTTTATGGTATCTTTTAAGAGAACAAATTGACAGGAGATATTTGTCAGGGTAGTAATGACATTTAGACTGATAGCAAGTATACTTTGGAAAGAGGTGAAGCAACTATCTTTTTTCCTTTGAACTCATATTTCCCCCTTTGTCCCATAGAAGACTAACAGACTTCCAAGAATCTGACATTGTCAACTTCATTCTTTACATAAAAGAACCCCAACTGTCAGATTTGTTTTCCAGTCCCTGCTCTGGTGTTTATTGGAACCACCCACGCTCATCACTCCTCTGACCTCTGATGAAACGGAGGACCCATGGCCACACAGGGTCAAGACTAAGCTCTCTGCCCAATCATGGCCTTTCATCCCAGCTAACGTACCCTGAATATTTTCTACCAAGCGTTTAACATCTGAAAGGTTAGATTACCTTGATATCTAATCTATTTCTCTAGGAAAAAAAAAACCTGTTCATTTTATGGATAATAAAATAGGAGTAAGTTTTTGTATCATAAAACCGCCATTGAGTCCTACTGTGTGCAAACACTTTTACCCATGTGGGCTAAGAGGCTGAAAATGAAATCAATTCTATTTTGATCTTTGATCCTCCTTCCTTTCTTTCTCCTGTACTCCTTAACCTATTTTTTTTCTCTCTCCTGGATGTCTTTTCATTTCTTGTACCAGCCCCAATTATGGTCTTGCTGGACAGAGATCAATTCATCCTGTTCTCTCTATATCCATACAATATGCCCAGGGCCATATATCTGAGCAACACACACACACACACACACACACACACACACACACACACTTTCCTTGAAGCAAATGAAGTGGTCTTGGGTGGAGAAGCTGATTCCTAAGAGTTCTGTGTGTATATGGCCTGTGTAAGGATAGGAAGACAGGTGCCCCTAATACCTTCAATCTGTTCTGCTCTGAGAACAAGAGCACAAACCTTTTAAAATCTTATGGACTGATTCCAGACAAATAATCTTCAACCCAGCTATTAGAATCACCAGTAAAACATTAAAAATGAAAACATAGCAAGTGAAACAAACAAAACCCCAATAGCACAAAAAGGCTGGGCCATTCCTTAAGATTCTCATTTGAGAATGAGAATGAGTGCAGGGGGCTGTGCTCTCAGGTGGCTTTGATGTACAGCCAGTCTTGATAATCACCCCTCTGGGACTCCTCAGCCACAGTGGAGCCTTCATCTAAGTAATTTATAGGATATTTACAGTCAGTGAGTACTTCTCTGTTCTCAGAACTGTCCTTCTGGGTCTGTGACTGATTTTCTTTTTAGCATTTCTCCAGAACCCCATTAAAGCAAAGAATATGGTTGCTCCCCCTTGTCCTTGATAGCTTTGGTCAAACTAAAAACTGACTTTCTGTGCTTCTCTGTCTCTGAGTATTGTTGCCAACTCTGTGATAGGTGGAAAGACAAAAACCCCCACTGCAACATATGTGTGGTGAGTCCCACCACTGGCCACCCCTAGACCGCCTCTCTTCACCATGTTGCAAAGATCAGTGCCACTCTCCCTGAACTTCCTCATCCATATTCTAGCCTTTCATCCCCACTAGCCTGGACTCCACCAGACCTGGGAAAAAACAGAGTTTAAGGCAAAGAACAGAACAGGTGAGTAGGAAGGTCTTTTACTTTTCTTCTCTTACTGCTGGGTCAGTCTTCCCCCTAGTCAGTCACCCCTCTGCTCTGTTTTCACTCTGGCTTCTGTGCTTTATGGGTCCCCTGACCCAAAGGGTACACTTCAACATTTTGCATTCTTATTGACAATGTTCACAATTTATGATTTTACAATTTAAAATTTTTATGATTTGTGATTTTTTACTTTTCCATGTCTGCAAGGTTGGTATGTCTGAGAGATGCTCTGAATCATTCAACACTGGAGCAGCGCTATCTACATGGCTTCCAAAAGCCCACCTTGCAGAGATCTAGCTTAGGTCTAAGTATCCTAGCCATCAATTAGCTCTCTGTCGAAGAGAAAAATAAAAGTGTTTTTTTGTTTGTTTTTAAAAAGAGTTCTTCTCTGTTGATCTGTGAATGGAAGCCAGGAAACAGAGCAAGAACCATCAGATCTGTTTTTCTCCCCATTGTCCAGGGAGTAAATTCATCACACTGACACTGGAAGGATAACCTACTAAGAATGGCAGTAAAAACCCAACTTCCCTTGAGCTGCAAGAGCAGCTTTGTTGGGCAAGGGAAAGGAGAGATATTAAAATTAGCAACAGTGATCTGTGAGAGGACAAGGGGAGCAGCTCAGAAACATGGAATATGGTTCACAATCTGAACCAAAAAAAATAAAACTAAACTTCAGTTGGGCTGACATTTACCTCCTTCGATAGCTGGAGGAAAACCAATCAATCATTTCCCAGTGGGGTTGGTAGTTAGCATCAATGTAATGTGGTGACTTGGTGCTGAAAATAATATTACAAACAATGAATTGTCTGAAAAATAAAGAAAAAGGTCTCATTTTGGTACAATAGTACCAAAAATAATAAAAATAGGAATAAATTTAACCAAGGAGGTAGAAAGTTCTTTACACTGAGAAGTATAAGACATTGACACAAGAAATCAAAGATGATACAGACAGATGTAAAGGTATCCTGTGTTCATGGACTGGAAGAATATGGTGAAAATGTCTCTACAGCCTGAAGTCATCTATAGAGTCAATGCAATCCCTATCAAGATTCCAATGCATTATTCACAGAAGTAGGAAAAAAAACACCTAAAATTTATATGGAACCACAAAGACCCTATATAGCTAAAGCAATGCTGGTAGAGAACAAAGCAGTGGGCACAACACTTCATGATTTTAAGGTTTATTATAAAGACAAAGTAATCAAAACAGTACAGTACTGGCATAAAAACAGATATACATAGGCCAAAGGAACAGAATCGAAAGCTCAGAAATAAACCCACACATACACACTCAACTAATACTTGTCAAGGAGCCAAGCATACTTGATGGAGAAAACACAGTCTGTTCAATAAAGGATGTTGGAAAAAGTAGATATTTAAATGTAAAAGAACAAAACTGGACCTCTGTCTTACAACACTCACTAAAATAAACTCAAAATGGATTAAAGACTTAAATGTAACACCTGAAACCATAAAACTCATAGAAGAAAACATAAGGGAAACTCTTTGCCATAGGTCCTGTCGGTGGATTTTTTTTGATATGACACCTAAAGCCCAAGCAGCAAAATAAAAAATAAGCAAGCGGGACTATATCAGACTAAAAATTTGCACAGCAGAAGACACAATCAACAACAAAGTGAAAAGGTAACTTATAGAATAGAGAAAATATTAATAAATCATATAACTGACAAGGAATTAATATCCAAAACGTATAAAGAACTCAGACAACTCAATAGCAAAAACACCTTAAATAATCTAATTAAAAAATAAGCAAAGGACCCAATTAGGCATCTTTCCAAAGACAACATGAAAATGGCCAACAGATAGATGAAAAGGTGTTTGACATCGCTAATCAGGAAAATGCAAATTAAAACCACAATAAGATGTCATCTCACACCTGTCAGAATGGCTATCATCCCCCCCGCCCGCTCCCCCCACCAAACACACCCCACAGACAAACTCCAAGGAATAACAAATGCTGGCGAGGGTATGGAGAAAAGGAAACACTTGTGTACTATGGGTAGGAATGTAAGTTGGTACACCCACTGTGGAAGTTCCTCAAAAAATTCAAAATAAAACCATTGCATGATTCAGCAATGCCACGTCTAGGTATCTAACCAAAATAAATGAAATTACTATGTTGAAGAAATATCTGCACCCGCATATTCACCACAACATTATTTACAATAGTCTAGACATGAAAGCAACCGAAGTGTCATTGACAGATGAATGGATCAAGGAGTTGTGGTGTTGGGCAGCCCCGGTGGCGCAGCGGTTTAGCGCCGCCTGCAGCCCAGGGCCTGATCCTGGAGACCTGGGATCGAGGCCCATGTCAGGCTCCCTGCATGGAGCCTGCTTCTCCCTCTGCCTGTGTCTCTGCCTCTCTATGAATAAATAAATAAAACCTTAAAAAAAAAGGAGTTGTGGTGTTTACTATTCAGTCACGAAAAGAAGGAAATCCTGCCATTTGTGACAACATAGATGGACCTCAAGGGAGGGCAATTAGACAAAGACAAAACTGTATAGTATCACTTTATATAGAATCTAAAAAGAGGCAAACTCATAGAAAAAGAGATCAGATCTGTGGTTATCAGAAGTGGTAATTAGGTAAAGGTGGGCAAAGGGACAGACTTTCAGTTACGTGATAAATCTGAGGATGTCACATACAGCATCATGACTCTAGGTAACGCTGCTGTATGGTACACTTGAAAGTATCTAAGAGAGTAAATCCTAAAAGTTCTCATCACAAAGCCAAAAAATTTTTTTGTAACTCTATGAGATGGCAGATATTAACTAAACTCACTGTAGTAATAATGATACCGTATATATACATCAAGTCATCATGCTGCGTACCTTAAACTCACACAGTGCTGTATGTCAATGTCAATTTATCTCAACAGAACTAAAAAAAAAAAAAAAACAAACACATCGTAGCTGCTTTCCTTATTACTTTGGGAGAGACTGCTGCTGATTAATGATTCCCCACCCCCTCAGAAGCCAGAAAAAGCCAACAGGTTATCTAAGAGAGTCAGTCCCAAGCAAGAGGGAAGGTCAGAGGGACAAATGGACTGCCTTTAGCCAAGGCAGCTATAAACTTTCCTGGTAACCTACTACTACCTGCTAATCAATATTCATCTGTAACCGCTTATGCAACTTGAAGAATCAAGGAAGAGCTTCCTTAACATGCTAGAAAATGGTGCCTGTAACCAGAAAATGGAAATGACATACCGTAGGTACTTCAAAAGTGCTTTTTGAATAAATGGAAAAAGCATGGCATGGTACAATATAGCTACAGACCATGGGAAATCCATTACCTCAAAGAGAAAAGAAAAAGTTTAATAAGGGCTCACATAAGGCAGGAAAAACTGAAAAACTGAAACTGGAATTAGGTAAGTCATTGTTATTTTTAGGTTCTTCATAAAAATAAAGTATCACTAAAGTGCTTGAAGTAATCCCGCCTTTGGTATCTTGCTGATATCTCCTCCACAATATGCATGGAATATGCATCCCTAATGTGAGAGTTTGGTCTCTGACTTATTCTCCATGAAATGGAACCAGAGTTCACATTTGTGACAGAGAATTAAGATGGGTCTGAGCAGCCTTGTTGCCACACTGAGGCAAGGATGCTCTCAAAGACATCAGCAGTGATTTTCAGAAGGCTATCACCACTCCCTTTGCCCGAGAGAAGGCATCTGGGCATCAGAGAGAAAATGGTGACTGTGTTTTGGAATATGCAGGGTCGGTGGACAGAGACATGAGCTTACTAAGATAATGCTAAAGCAAGGAATGGGGTGACACAGGGTGGGAAAGGTCACTGTAATGTACGGTTAGGTTTCCAATCATTTTCACGTCATCTCAGTTCAAATGATGATCATCCTATATTGAGGTCATTCCTCAATCACTAGATTGTAAAACAAGGACACAGAATAGAGGCTGTTTAGGAGGCGGGAGGACTCTGGCTATGTGTTTGGCTCTTGCCACTGATTTGTTAACAGAAATCCCTTACTGATCCCTTACTGATGAACTACCATGGGGATTACCTTTAAAAAAAAAAATCCAGTCTGAAAACACTGTAGGGGTTCCATCTGGGACAGAAAGGTGGGCAAGGTCTCATGGGCTAGATTTTCTGAAGCCAGGTGGCCCTAGCTTCGAGGAGCTTGGGGGGCATTGCAAGTAGGGTGTTGTCTCAGCCTGCCCCTGCACTGGAACCCACTGGGATGTGAGAGGAAAAGGTGCATTCAGCCCAAGACTCCCTTCCCAGATCAACTGAGTGCATTTAGAGTAGATCTTACAGATACGGAAGTCTTTTGGTTTAGAGGGCTAAACACAGGCATGTTTCTTAAAAACAGCATCATCTGGGGCTAGACATACCCGTGTTCTGTGCTAGAACCTGAAGATAAATCAAAGTAGCTATTACTGGATAAAACATGGGTAAATGTCAAACATGGAAGTGTCCTGACTGTTTTGGCACACTTCTCGCGATAAGCGTTGTGACATCACTCTTCAGAAGAGGCTGGAGCTTCTTAACATGGTTTCATGCAAGAAATTAAACTGTTTTTCTTCTGTTGGAATATTTTAGTAGGTTACTATAAGGGGAAAATAAACAAAAAAGGAAAGATACAAAGAGATTCCTCTTATACGAGGGATACGGTGGGAAAGACAAATGCAAAGGTGGGTAAATGTCACATGATGTCTGTTATCCACAAGAAAGAAAGATACCAAGGTCCATTAACAAAATTAAAATGAAGTTAATAAATAAATACCATTAAAAGTATACAAGTTAACGAGTGCTTAGGGACAGACAGACAAATGGGGGAAAGGACTGGCAGATCTGAGGAGTTTTTTTGCATTTCTGTGAGCACAAAAATGAGGTGAAACAAGATCAGTTGGAACTGGACCTGTCAGGATCAGAATTCAACAGAGGAACTTAACTGCTCCTGGTTGCCGTGGGAACAGCTCAATCTAATAAAAAGCAGCAAATGAAGCAAAGAATGTTAGAGGTGAAGCAACCATGTCCTAGGTAGCTCCACCTGGGGAAAGATGCAGCAAGGAGTTTGGGGGAGATCTGTGCTCTAGGTAAAGACTGAGTTTATAAGACTAGGAAGCAGAGGGACGCCTGGGGGTTGAGGGGTTGAGCGTCTGCCTTTGGCTCAGTGTGTGATCCTGGGGTCCTGGAATTGAGTCCTGCATTGGGCTCCCCGCAGGGAGCCTGCTTGTCCCTCTGCCTGTGTTCTCTGCCTCTCTGTGTGTCTCTCATGAATAAATAAGAAAAAAAAAAAAGACTAGGAAGTAGAGCTCCATATAAATAGGTCAATCTGAGACTACATTCTGAGAGGCCTCGGGAATACTGCCGTCCTACCGTCTCTCTCACTGAATGACAGCACAGCTAATAAATCATGGATTTTTATATCACTATTGCTTACACGTCCAAGTGGCTGCCAGGAAGGAATATGAGGCAGGGAAACTGCAGTTGTTCATCCTCCTGGTAACCCAGTTCAACTGCTTGAGGTCAGAGAATTGTGGTGTCTGCTATTTAGACTTGCCCCCAGGCCCTCTGTACCACCCTGGGCGGTGGGCGGTGGGGAGGCCTGGGTGGGGTGTGGGAGTAGAACAGGCCATCAACACCACCACAAAATTGACAACCCTGAGCAGAGCAAGAGATACTGAAATGCACCTTGTTAAATATTCACCCTCCCTTGTCCCTATTATTGGAAATCTCTAGAAACTTGCTATTGGATCCACTTCAAGGCTGAGGGAAAAGAATAGGAGTTTGAGATATTATACCACGTCAGGTCGTTATTTCCAAAATGTGCATAAATCCTAAAATTGGATATGGGTTTGCAAACAACTGGCATGGGAAAACCCCATGAGGGCAGGCTACCCCAAGTAGCCAGGGTCCTCTCATGGGGAGCCAGGTCTGTAGACTAACAGGGGCAGAACGCCTGTTCCTGTCTCCTCTGTAGCTGTACTTGAGCTGCACACAGGGAGTGCCACATCAGCTTGGGGAGGGTCAGTGCCACAAATCTCTGCTTGGCTGACTCAAGGTGTCTCAGCAATTGTGGTTCCGTTACCTGCACCCACTGAGGAGACATTTGAAGACTTCCATACTCCAGCAATAGTTCTGGAAATCCGTAAGAACCATCAACTTAATGTGTAGATAAAATAGTTATTTTCCAGGTTTTTTTTTTTTTTTAAGTATTACATTCAACTTACCTTTCTCATATCTCACCAAAGACATGAGCACGGGTATTTTCAGGAATAATCTTTGCCATGAATTTCCCTCAGGGGTCCCACTGGTCCTCCCCGGAGAGCAGGACTTGGGGGGAACACGGAAGAGTTGGCACCTCCCCAAGCCCATCCCCGAAGGCTGTTCTTCAGCAAAAACATGTCTGGCACAGGCCACAGTGACATGGGAACAGCTCTTAGTTCACTGTGTAGGACACCACCTTCCTCCCCTGCCTCCCACCTTCTACCTCACAAAGGCAGACGAGCAACAGAGGAATGGGGGCAGAGAGCCCAGCCTTGAGTGCCTGCCATTAAGGACGTGGGACCAAGACCTTTCTACTAACCTGCCTCCTCCCCTTTTCTCTCGATGATGACAAAGGATGCATGGTTGGTGCCCAGAAACACTGAATGCCTCCCCCTGGTGACACAGGTAAGACCTGGAGTAACCCACCAAGGATGAGGTGAGGAATGGCAACCAACGAGGGTGCCAACTCTCTGGGGTTCATCACAATCAAACGTCTATAAAGCAACAGCTTTTAAGTGAAAACATATGTCCAGTGCTGGGTGAACTCTTAGAACAGGGAGTTCTGTAAGAATTGGCTTTATGGGCTGCAAAGTCCAAAGCTGCTGCAGTTGCGACACCAGGAGCCAAGTGATAATCAACATGGTTGCTAATTTTATGTTTTGCCCAGTAAGGGCATTTTTTTTTTAAATAAAAAGAAGAAAGCTGTCACCTATATCACTATCACCTATGTCACCTATATCACTATAAACTATCACTATAATTTCCATGAATAAATAAACAAGCCAATAAATAAACCAACTGGATAACCATTAGACTATAAAAACTATCAAAAAGATATAAACATAGAAAATTTTTAAAAAGGTAGAGGCACCTGGGGGTTCAGTTGGCTGAGGGTCTGACTCCTGGTTTCAGTTCAGGTCTCAAGTCTCAACCGGTGGAGAGACTGAGCCCCCCAAGGACTGTGCTCAGCAGGGAGTCTGCTTGGGATTCTCTCTCACCCCCTGCCTCTGCCCCTGCTCACGTACACACAGGTGCACTTGCTCTCTCAAATCTTTTAAGGAAAAAATTTAAAAGGTAAATCTTTCCATTCATGAAGTTAGTTGAATGAAACAATTCCTACATTGTAATTAATTTCCTGGTTACTCTCAAATCCTGATTCCTACTGCAGACACAGGTCCCGGGATAGTGTCTGAAGATGTCTAAGAGCCGCTAATGTAGGTCAGAGGCCACATTTTGCTGACAGATGGACACACTGTGGGCCAGAGTGGCACACACAGGTGGGAACTCCCAGCATGGCCTCCAGCAGGTGCTATACCCTCTCCCACCAGAGCAACACGCCCGCCCCTCCCTCTCTCCCACTCAGCACCAGCCTAAGGACAGGCACAGGGAGTACAGTTAAAAACAGAATCGTTATGCTATTCCAGTCCCCTTTGCAGAGCATGAGGTCTCTTACCCCAAGGGCCCCTCCCCTTAATCTTCTTGTTCTTATTCTTTCTTACTTTCTTTCCCACTTGGTCAAAAGTCCAGGTTCTTCCGTTCTAAAACCAAACAGTAGTGATCATGGGGTTGGGGTGCTAGCCACAGGGTTTTTACTCCACGGAGGACTGAAATGCCAGTTGAGATCAGGATTTCTTGGTACTAAGTTAATTGTTGTTCACCAGAATATCCACACAGGTACTTTCATGAGATGGAAAGAAGTTGGAGTTTTTTTCTAGGTCATTCAGTTCTCCCTACAAATATATAATTTAAACACTGGTAGCTGTTAAGAAGTAAATTATGTGATCAAAGGAAAATCCTAATAAATAAACTGAAAGGTTTCTATTCTCCCAGGATTTCTTGAATTCCAAATGTGCTTCATTTTCAAAGGTAAGCAAGAGTTTTTAACACAAAAGTCCACTAAATTCAAATATCTTATAATTTAGAATTACAACACATTCCCAAAAATTCTGCCAAAATTCATTTTTACAACCCATCTCTGCCCCTGTGCCCCCCAACTAAACAGTTACTTTTTAGAAATTCAGCAAAACTCTCACCAATACACCCCCACCCCTAAAAATGCAACTATTTACTGAACACAGCATGGGCAAGAGAAAGCTTAGATGCCCCAATCCCTCTCATTTCTCTAAGAAACTTTAGCAAAAATGATTGGGTTTTTTTTTGCAATTAAAATGTAAAAAACAAAACACAGCACAAGGAACCGCTTTTAGCCCAGCCATAGGGAAGAAGCTCAAGCTTTCTAAAATGATGGAGGTCATTAGGACAAGACTAGACTAACAGAGTGCTAAAGGTCAAGAGAGAGCAAAAGAAAGGAAAGAACTCCAGGGTTTGTGTAACATTAGCAAGGCTAAATGTTATCACATTTGTAAAACACCAGAATCACAAAGCCATATCCACTTTAAACGAACCCCTCCCCCCTCAACTCAGAATGAGAAAAGTTCCTCCAAAGAAAAGGCAATTCCACTGAAGCTGAAGCTCTATATTCAGGAAGGGGGAGGAGGACTGGATCATCAGGAGCTTTAAAAATTCATCTTATGGGTTCTTTCACTGGAAAATGCTTCTAGTGGGGTATGCAGAAATGTAAAAAGCTAGTTAACCTTAATAGGGGTTATTCTCAATCGTTGAAAGGAACATTTCATTTTTCTGCTGGTTTGTTTTGGGGATGTTGGATGAGGAAGGAAGACTAACTAGCTTTCTTCATTTGTATGATGAATTCCAGCCCTACGGGAGAGCTGGAATCGCATGATGGCACTAGGAGAGGGTGGAGGCACTGAGCAGCGAGCTGGCATGAAGGCAAGGCTGCACACTTGTGTCATTTGACCAAGTTCAAACCTACGGCCACAGGCCATCTGGACCACATGCAGAATAAAAAAAAGACTCAAAAGACCACTTTCAATATCTTAAAGGGGGAAAAATTACTCCACAGGCAAGCCATTCTCTAATTGCGGAGCAGCAGTTTAACAAGCCGCCTGGCAATGAAATTTGAAGTGTGCAGCCACGTCTAATTCCATGAGATTTGAAGTTTGTGGTGCAGGGCTGTGTTTTTAATTGGGGAGGCACAAAAGATGGAAGTTGCCCTCAACACTCACACATGAGAAGCCCAGTTCATTACAAATAAGCTAAAGTCAGTTGTCCATGCAAAGTACATGTATATTAAAAAAGTGAATAACATACCCATTCCGATAGGTCACTGAGCTAGCAAAATCAAAAACAAGACAGTAAATGGATATTTTAGTGGATGCAGGTCTTGCCAAAAGCTTTCAAGTAACTTGAGGAATCTTTGGATGCTTGCTATAGGGGGAAAAAAACCAAAACCAAACCAAAACACAACCCAGGAGAATAAAGGGGTGGGGGGTTGATTTCCCACCTGGTGAGTATGTGGTGATTCCAGCTGGATGTTAGCAGTGATATTAGATGTAGAAGTTTGCTTTTACTTGTTTTCCCCCAGTATAGTGCTGATGTCATCAAGAAACAGCAAGCAGCATGCTATAGTCTAAGTGCACAGGACTTTTTCATAATTACATTTATATAAGAAAATCCACCCAAAGAAAATGGTCAGTGCCCATGTCAGGCAAATTTGGAATTTCCTTTTTCTTAGAAATATTACAAACAATCATTTTGATTTTTTTAAGCCAAAGAGGTACTTTCTTACCATGAGCTAAGGTCTTCCAGATGGCATATTTTAATTGGATAGGTTTTTATGAGTTATTTTGGATACATTTTCATAAGTATCAGCTTATCAGAGAAACATAAAAATCCATTATATTAGCATAAAATCCTAAAATTATGGCATAATGTGAGAGAACTGTAAAAAGGGGAAAAGAAAGGAGGAAGAAAGAGGATATATGTTTAATGATAATTTGGTCTGTGAAAAAAATATATTAAAAACCTTAGTTTGGAGGCCTTTCAGAAATTATTATTTAATTTCTGAAAATTAAATTTTTTAAAAAATTTAATTTTATTAAATTTAAATTTATTAAATTTTAAATAAAATTAATTAATTAAAAAAGTAAATAATAATTTCTGAAAATGATGTCTGGCTCTTCGAAGAAAGAAGTTCTGTCAAAGGTACAGAATACCTCCCATATTCTTCCACAGGAAAATTTGTAGAGGATTCAGGTCTCAAAAAAATTATAATTATTATAATTATTAAAACATTATTATGCTGAGTGACTTATTTCACTCAGCATAATTCCCTCCATCACTTCATACTTTAGGGTTGCCATCTAAGAGTTTGGAAAATTCTGGGTCCGCACCAAGGTAGAAAGAGAATAACACATCGATTCGACTCTACCTAAAATCATGGGAGCCAGGGTCTCGGGAACAGCGGCAACACAAACAGGCTACTGTTTCCATGGCTAATCAGTGATAGGCTACAGTCAACGGGACACACCAGAGGAAGTAAGGAAGCAATGCTTTTCCTTTTTCACTTGGTGCACGGGGACCTTCACAGAGGAGAGAAAGCTCTTTTGCATCTAAGTGCTGTCAGTATTCAGAGAGGGTGAGACGAAAGCCCAGAGGAATTCGGAGATTTGGCACAATCGAATTCCCAGTAGGCGACGCCAGTACTGTCCCTAAACCACCTGTCTCTCAGGTTCATCCCTCCAACAGGCTACCTCCACCCTGAGTGAACTCTAACACAGATTTTTGTTTATTTTTATTTTTTATTTTTTTAATAATAAATTTATTTTTTATTGGTGTTCAATTTACCAACATACAGAATAATACCCAGTGCTCATCCCGTCAAGTGCCCCCCTCAGTGCCCGTCACCCATTCACCCCCACCCCCCGCCCTCCTCCCTTCCACCACCCCTAGTTCGTTTCCCAGAGTTAGGAGTCTTCATGTTCTGTCTCCCTTTCTGATATTTCCCACACATTTCTTCTCCCTTCCCTTCTATTCCCTTTCACTATTATTTATATTCCCCAAATGAATGAGACCATATAATGTTTGTCCTTCTCCGATTGACTTACTGCACTCAGCATAATACCCTCCAGTTCCATACACAGGACAAATTTTTAAAGAGTAGTTTTTGACATATAACTTTCCCCAAGCTTTTTTTTTCACATGTAAGAACTATTTCATCAAATAGGTTTAATTATTTTTTAAATACAAAAATATTATTTTTGTAGCAGGGATGGACAACCAGCTGTAAGTTAAAATAGAAAGGGAAGAATCCCAAATCAGAAAGTTATTTTTCTCCACTTCAAAAGAAAAAGCAGGGGCAAGTTAAGTAGAAATTAGTGCCATGGCATCCTACTCTAGTTAGGCAGTAGGCAGGGGGAGGAACGTCCCCAGGATGAGCCACCTCACAGGCACTCGAACTGTGGCGGCAGTGGGCTCCCAGGTGTGGGCACTGAAGAGGGGCTCAGGGAGCCTGAGACAGTGGCTTTTACAGATTAGTGCAAAGAAAGTTCAGATTTGAATGCCTAATGGGGCCATTTTGATGTATCCTGCCTGCTCTGGCTTTATAAAGGGCACATACAGGCAGGTCCTGGGACTCAGATCATAATACCTGCAGAAGGGACTTCGTAGTTTTCTCCAAAAGAAATCTTATGCACCCTTCTAAAGGTGTAATTAATGCTTAGTGCTAGATTTTATTTATTAAATAATTTCTCTTAAATGTAATCTTGGAACGCCTGAGTGGCTCAGCAGTTGGGCGTCTGCCTTCGGCTCCGAGTGTGATCCCGGGATCTGAGATCGAGTCCTGCATTGGGGTCCCTGAAGGGAGCCTGCTTCTCTCTCTGCCTGTGTCTCTACCTCTCATGAATAAATAAAATCTTAAAAAAAAATGTAGTCTTTAAAAAAAATGTCAATCGGGATGACGCTTATTTAGAACTGTGTACATAGTTCCTCCATCAGTCTTGTTCCCTTTCCATACAGATACCAAAATCAATTCTCATTCTGGTTTTTTTCTGGCAACTATTAAAGAAAGGCAAAAACCCCAGATTGAGAGGCTAAATCTGGATGATGGGATATCCCTTCTACAATATAGAAATGGTGGGAACCCAGGGTCAAGGATTCCTTACCAAGAGGCAAGAATCCTCTTGGTGTTCTTCATTCTAGATGAATTCATACAAGATCTCTAAGTCTGGGCACAGTTAAAGTTCAAACTTTAGTTGAGGGGCTTCTAACTCTCCTCATCAGCACCTGTTTTGATTCGTTCATTACCTAACAGTCTCAGGGTAGATGTTTATCTTTCACGGATTCTTTTTAAATGATGTTATCTTTCTGTGACTTTGTAAAATGGATGAACGTCCTAAACTTGACCACAAGGTAAGTATCTCATAACATGTACTTTAACGACCTTTACACAAAGACAGTGTAATGTAAGATTAAGTGTCACTGCCCGTTATAAGGTCACACAGTGCCAGGAGACAACCCCTAGATTCTCAGAAGGCACAGGCTCATCACTCAGACATGTCAACCGTGTATACCACATTTGTACACTTCTCTAGCAGCTGTGTTGTGTAGTAGTCCCACTCGATAGACAGGGCAAATGAAAGCAACCTGATGCTCCTTTTAGGGTTACTAGGACTATCACATAAGCATTATGGGAAATTAAAGAACTACATCTCAGTGAGGATACCTGTGAGAAAAGTCCTTATAGAAGCATTATCTTTCCAGGTCACACTTCCCAGTCAAGGTTAAAAGGCTAATTGTGTATGAGCATTCTAGACTAAACACAGCACCTAAAGCGAAGCATGATTTTATGCATTCATGATGTTATGTGTTTTGTCTTATCTAAAGTATAACATTAATATGGCAATAACATTAATGCATTTTATGTTTGTGTGGGGGGGTCTTTTTTTTTTTTTTAAAGTGGTAGAAGTCTAACAATGATTAAGTCAAGTTTTAGAGAAAACCAGAGCCCTTATCAGGAGGAGTGCAGCTGGTAATTGTGTTAATCAAGGCCTTTCACTTTTAGAAACATTATGTCCATTCACGTCAAAACCCACTTGTTCTGTGGAGTTCTGTGCACCCGGTCATGTAGTGTGGCCTTCTTCCTGTGAGGTATCTGAATGTGAAAGGAGGGAGTAGGGCAGAGATGAAGAGGAACCAGTATATATTTTGTGCACTTGTAAAGATTGCAATCATTGAATTTTCACCCAATACTATGAGGTAGGTTGCATTTTTAAGATCTGGAAAGTAGGGTACAGAAAGGAAAAATAATTTGCCCCAAAGGTCACTTGATACACATAGCCTGGAGGGAAAACACATCTGGCTCTAAAGACAGCTCTTTTCACTACCAAGGCTGCTTGCTCTCTATCAAAGTCATTTCTAAGGGACGGTGGGACTGAGGGCTCAGAGGGCAACGGCGACATCTCGTTTAGTGCCATGTCCTGCTGAAAGTGGCTGGGTATTTCACATATTGTAGGCCTGATCAAACAAAAATGTTAAAATATTTTAATATTTGTATGCAGGGGTTTTACTTCCAACTCCGGCCATTTAGTTGGCCACAATGTCAAATATCTATCTCTTGGTGATTTTCTCCAGAATAAAATCAGACAGGATTTAATCAGAGTCAAGTTGACCCAAAGATGAATTCAGCTAGGGTGGACTGTGGGGGGCACCGCATGTTCTCTGCCTCATTTTTTCTCCTTTTCAACATAGAGCTGAAAGGCTACTCACTATAGCTGAGGATGATTCAATAAGAAACTCTTGTTGTTAAACAAAGCTGGACACCTTTGTTTTCTTTTTTGGCAAGGGGAAGTGCTGTAGAATTGTAAACCCTTGCAAAAATACTTCTGCACATGATCAAATGAATAAACAAACAACCAAAGTCATTTTTAAACATGTTCAGTTGCTGCACAGCAGTGAACAGACACACCACACGAGGACCAATTTATGGCTAGAAGGAAAAATTACACTCTTCAAAGCATCCCATTTGGTGGCAGTCATAATCATTAGTGAAAGTAATATCTATTTAAAAGCAGTAAATGCCTATTTCCAAACAGAATGGACTGGCAAAGAAAGGAAACATCATCCCACTCAAACATCCCCAGGCTTCCCAGAGAATCATTATAGTCTGTCATGTTAACTCATTTCCTCCCCACCCCCCTTTTTTCTTCCCTGCTGAATATCGTCTAAAATCAAATTAAGTACTAATGGTAAATGTGCACAGAAATCACTTCAAGAAAGTAAAACAATCAGACTTAAGAGGTTATATTAAAATATTATTTCTCATAATAAAGATCCAGAGCCCGGATGGAATTGTGAGAGCATTCCAAGAGGGTTACGTAGCTGAGGCTGTTAGCCAGGTGACTAGTTCATACAACTAGCAACAAATAACATCTTAACAATTTCAAAAGAGTTCCCTTTCCTATCAGTATTCCAGCTCTCCTTCCAAGTCCCTTCCTTCTAACTCTAAGATGGCTGGTCAATGATGATAATGATGATGATGGTGGTGGTGATGAAGATGATGATGATGATGATGATGATAGCAAATGTGTCAAGATGAGAACTATTATGTTCTCTTTGTCTGGTAAAATAGCACAAAAAGTCAACACAACATATATGGGAAATTTCAGAGTCTGACCCAACCTGGTGATTATTGTTATCCAATGAATATTTAATAAAAATGTCATGGATCCTTTATTGTGGACTCAAGTTTTTAAAAAGAATGAATCACCCAGAAAGATTTAACATACTGGTTTTTAAATAGGGCAAATTAAAGATGGCCCCTGAAATATATAATTATATTGAGTAAAATTCTACAACAGGGCTGGTATTTAAGGTAGGTCTTATTTGTATGTTCCAAAATTAAGTATTCATTCTTATCAAGTTGATATCTACATTATTTTTGGAAAATTAATTGCTATTTATTCTTTAAGACAAACCAAGTTAAGACTATCATTTAAGTGCATGGCAATTAAGAAAAGCGAGAATTATAACCAGAATTTCTGAATTTACTTTGTCATGTACAGAACTTATTGAAACATACAAGCTTAATGAAAAAGAAGCCCTTTTAAATACACTTTTCGAACAAAACAGGATAAGAGACTGCCTAAGGGATAATTCTCCAGTTAACATTGCTTCTCTCTAATCTTCCCAATTTCTGTCATTGGTCCATAAGTTGGCAGAGTCTAGCTGATCTTGTTTGAAACTGAAAGTGCTAATATTCCAAATCAATCAGCTCCCCCTCACCAAAGAGGTCTATACATGAGGAGTTGCTGATTTTGGAAAAAGAATCAGGAATTAAAAATAGATTTGTTCCACTGAGCTGAAAGATATATGCCTATAGAGGAAAGCGTTGGTACTGAGGTCATTGCAAGGGGGAAGTGACACAGACTTCAGTGAACATGCAAAAAACAAAGACTCACCTGTGTTAACGCTCTCCAGTACAAAACAAAGCTATTCTGAGGTGGCTGACAAAAGCATATTATTTTAAACCAAAAGAGCAAAGAATTACAAACACTGGTGTTAAGGACCCTAGAAAACTAATGAAACATTCTAATTATATAGGTGAGAATACAAAGGGCCCAAGAGATAATTCACACTACGAGCTGGAAGATGACCTACATGTACTGGTTCCCTTGAGTCCTTGGTCATCATCTCTTCTACCATAAATGAAACATTATTTTATTTTATTTTATTTTATTTTATTTTATTTTATTTATTCATGAGAGACACAGAGAAAGAGAAGCAGAGGGAGAAGTAGGCTACACACAGGGAGCCCGATGTGGGACTCGATCCCAGGACTCCAGGATCATGTCCCGGGTCCAAGGCAGGTGCTAAACCGCTGAGCCATCCAGGGATCCCTGAAACATTTCTTTATTATTTATGAGTTCATTCGAGTCAAGTGAGAATAAATTGTGCTACGTACTACAAATTGTTCTACCTACATGCAGTTTACTCCCCAGTATTAGATGCAGGAAATCAGACTTGCAATTACAGCACAGAAAGAGGAGAACTATTTACTGACTGTTGCTCTGCAGGGGCACCTATCCCAGACTTGTGGGCTCAACAAAGACTTCTCAGTGGATCCACTACTGAAACTGGCTCCTTGAATGAGCAGTAGAGGGAAGTTCCCATTACACAGGGGAAGAGAGGGAAGAGGGAAGCTGTTCTAAATGGAGGGAAGAGCTGACACACGTGATCAGAGGCAAGAGAGCACTGTCATATTTGAGGAGGTGAAAAGAATTCGGAATGGCTGGGACACGGAGTGCCTGGGGAAACGTGGTGAGTGACTGGGCTCACAAATCCTGAAGGGTTTTATGTCTAGCTTAGGAATTTGGAATTTTTCTCAAGGTAATGGGAAGACAAAGGGTTTTAAAACAGGTAAGTATAATGATTAGATCTGTATTTTGGAAAAAACATAATAATAGAATAGAATTAAAAAAATGGTGGTGAGGGTGGATAAGTATAGGAGAAATCAAAGCAGTTAAGCTCCTGCTATAATATAGAAGACGGAGTCTAGCCATCTAGAGCAATATCTAAGGGGGGATAGAGACAGAGATTTGGATTTGAGATATTCAGGTCACAGAATTAAAATAGCTGATAATACATGGATATAAATAGATGTAGGTCATTTGGGAAAGAAAGAGTCAAAATAAGTCCAAAGTCTATGATTAAAGCCATTCTGACATGAGAGGTATGGAGCATAACCCCTCAGTTTAATACTTAGGACCATTCTACTAACAATAGAAACTCAAGACCACGCTATATTTTCTCATCATGAGTGAAATCATGGAGCCCTGGGAGTCAAAGACTGAATTCTACCAGAAATCCTCACCAAACTGCTAATAACCTAGTTGTACTTCATTGCGGGCAGTCATAAATCTCCGATGAATTTTTTCCAAGAAAAATAACTGCCTAACTGGCATCCTCCCTCTCAACACCCTCCTCACATTTCCTGGTGAGTTACAGGTTAGGGAAGGGGGAGTAGATTCAATGTCCTATGCCCTGCTCATGCAGCATCAATGGTGATCTCTTCCATTTTCTGCTGGAAGCTGATTAATCAACGGACTCAGAATTAAGGCTGCTCAACAATAAGAATTAAACACAGAAAGATTTAGTATCTCTAGGTGGATCAGCTCAAGGATCTGAAGGTTTCCTGGTTTGGAACTGGAGGGATGAAATGAAGCATGCACTTCCAGGCTGTGCTGCGTCCCAATACCCACCAGGGATGTGAATCAGGTACTTACCCCTTCGCCACCATTTTCACCTGTGTTGGCAAGCATCTCCTGCAGGGCTCTCACAGAGAGGGACTGTTCCAGCACAAAATTGCAGACACAGAGATCTGGAGGAACATACTGTGGAAATAAAACCAGAATGAGGATACCTGCTCACACCAGTTGGGGACCAAACAAGAACAACCTCAAGGGAAAAGAGCCTATGAATCAGTGATAGGTGGATGGATGAATGAGCAGGAATGTAGAAGGTAGATTTCTCCTTATTCAAGGTAGGATGGGTTTCAAGCTGGATTCTAAAGGATGCAAAGAAGAAAATCCCTAATTTGCAAGGACACAGTGACCAAGGTGTCAGGAGCAACCTAAGTGTGGCTTGTGGTATATAGAGGGGAAGTGCACACACACAGCCGTGTTGAAGAAGGGAAAGGTACACTGATCCACACTAATGCCTAAGCAGTACCAAAGGAAGAAAGACACTGGGACCTCATCCACAATAATTTGTAAGAGGGCAACGGACAGACCACAATGCAGCTCTGGACAATAGTGACCATGACAGGGCGTCTATTTACTTGTTAAGAAAAACCTGGATACTGCAGCATAAAAAGGGGTGACAGAGAGAATTTAGAGCTACACAAAGATAGATCTGAACAAAGGAATGTCCAGAACTATAGGAATTGATGACCCCTAGGACAATCACTCTACTATGTGCTCAGGTGACATCATATTCATGGTCGTTCTGGCACATTTCTCAACAACAGTTAAAGACAGCCTTTGCTCCATACTGGCCAGTAATAGCTACTGCTCACTGAGTACATTCTCTGTGCCAAGCACTGTTCTAAGTGCTTCGACCATATTAACTCCCTTAAACCTCACGGCCACCCTGTAAGATAGGAATTATTAACATTCCAGTTTACAGCCAGCAAAACTAAGGCATAGAGAAGTTAGGCCATCTGCCTAAGGTCATGGCTTCTATTTGTCAGAGTTGGATTCAAATCCAGGCAGACAGTCTCCAAAGTCCCACTCAACTTATACCGTTCCTGCCACTGATGGAAATAATAAAGATATTTTTCACAACTAGAATATTTTCAACCTGCAAATATTTAAGTATTACGTTTATATAAAACACAGTGTTTGGTAGTGACACACAACATCATTGCTCCATAGGACATTATAGTCTAGTTTCATGACACACTATTTCCCTTGGGAATAGTTTCCCTTGCATACTAAGCCTCTGTTTCCTACAGGATACTGGAGCACACAGATACCAGGAGAATAACAGGAATGAGGAACGAGATCCAGAAGTCACCAACAGCTATGTCTGATACTCTGAGACAGGTAAAGCTGTTTCCATAGAGCTCCAATTTAAAAAGCTAAAGAAAGGGATATGGGGTGGCTTATTCAGTTAAGCATCTCCCTTCACCTCACGTCATGATCCCAGGGTCCTGGGATTGAGCCCCGCATCGGCCTCCCTGCCTAGCAGGGAATCTACTTCTCTCTTTCCCTCTGCTTCTCTCCCCACTTGTGCTCTCTACCTCTCTGCCTCTCAGTAAATAAAATATTTTTAAAAAATAAAAGCTAAAGCAAGCCTGCTAAGGCACAGATAATCACTGACTTCAACATTTTCATTGCTAAGATAATAAATTGGTAATCTTTTAGTTCCTTTAATTTTCAAGTGTTTTTTACATTCTTCATTCTCCCCTAACCTCAATGCCCTCAAATAAAATGATGTTCTACTTGCTGGACCTACTATTTCCCTTTATTAAAGTTTTCAGATCCTCAAGCCAAGGGTAAGCCTATAGGCCACTTCAATTTTGAGGACTCTTCTACTACGTATGTTTCTACTCAGGGTGACCATAGTCCAAAATCCCCAAAAAAAGTCTTCCTAGAATTCTAGTATGACACACAATTGCCCAGTTCTTTTTATGAAAATGACTACAGGAGAAACTATAATCAAGAGACAACAGTTTTTTTATATATATATATATTTCTTGCTTTGTTTTCAAAAAGTCTGTTCTTGCTGTAGATAATTACCTCATTTATATGGGATGTGAGTGAGCAAACAGATGTTAATGCAGGGCAGAGTGTCACATCCAGAAAATGTTTCTAGAGTACACATGGCATCATTATAAGTAGCACACAATATGATAATACATTTCCCTAAAGGCCTTATGCCATAAACATATGTCTTCTAACTCTGTTTCCCCAAAAACGATGCCATTGCAGAAACTTTTACAGAGGTTCTTTCCCACCACTTTTTAGTCTACCTGGATCTCATGTCAACAGAATAGGAAGCAAGAGTCAGGGTTTGAGTGTTTCTTCCTCTTCCACTTTATTAAAGCAAGTGATTTGGAGATTTTCCATTCAGGAATGTCTACAATTAGAGTTGGTACTCTAAAGGGTACTTTTTGCTAATCAACTGAGTGATTTCAACATCCACACCCACTTTTACAAGATCCCTGCTTAGTCCATTCTCCTTTAGACATAAGTATTCACAGGCCTAAGTGCTAGAGATCCTGTCCTGGCATGAGACTGTGTGATTCTACATCACTTTTCTTTTTTCCCCATGTTTGGTTTACTTGGACAGGAGACAGGAACGCTCCTCCGCCAGCACTGCCATCATCCATCCTGATGTAGGACCTACCCATAATACAGACACTAGATATGCTCCAGTTATATTATTCTTTTCCCTCCAGATACTAAAAGTCCCATGGTGGTCATGACTTAATTACTGGTGCAAATGGGCACATCTGAGTGGGAGATAGTGGGCACAGGGAGAAAGCATCACGAAGGAGAGCACTAGACCTGTACTATTCTACACAGTCTTCTTGCAGCTGAATTTTTCCACCTCTAGAGTGCAGTCCCTGCCTAGAGCCTGTGCTTAGGGGTGAGGTCCATCAGTGGAACAGCACACAGAAGGACATGTAGGCAGTGGCAAGGGAGAAGACAGGGCAACAGGAGTATCTGGAAAGAAACAAAACGCAAGTAGTAACTTGTGACATAAATGGAGTACAGAGCACACACAGAGCCAGCTGACCCGCTACACCAGCTGCCATCCTTAATTAAACTTCACACCAGCCTGAGCTCCCACCCACCTCCATGTTCTTCAAGAATGAGCAAAGGCCACTTGTCCATCAAAGCTAATTTGCTTGCAGCGTGAGAGTCCCCCAGGAGGTCAGCTCATTGTCTCTGGGATCTGGAGCCTGTGCCTCAGTCACTCTGCCTGGCAGGCATGCCACATGTTTACAGATTCTCAGCACAGAGAGAAGGGCTCTGTTGACATCTGTTCTGAAATAGCTCTTCATCTCTCTCCCCGGCCCCGTCCTCTGCCTAGAGAAGCACTACATTCCCAAATGTCCTACAGAAAACCTTGAGATTCCAGGGCCCTGAGAAAGCCCAGAACTAGGTGAAAGTAATAGAAGGGAAGGCCTGTGGACTCTACATGTTTCGTAAATCTATGTAACATTTTCCTCACTGCCTTTTTCTGAGGTTTACCAAAAGCAAGATGGTGGGAATCTGCTACTCTTGTTATCACATTCACATAGCATTTTTCCACCTAGCACCTTGCAATATGCACTCAGCACTGTGCTAGCTTGTATTAGCCAAGCTTTTGGGGGAAGAAAACGGGAGTCAGTTACAAGCAGGGGGTGGGGGGGGGGCTGTCATCTTTCTACTACACTGTTTCCACACTCTGTTCTGGTTATCTAATTCTTCATGCAGTGCGGTCTGTCTCACTAGATTGTGGGTATCTTGAAAAATCTGTGTCATTCTACTTTTGGTATCCCCAGTACAAAGAACAACAAGTACTCAACTCCAGTCTTTCTGAGTGGACTCTGTGTTCTAGAATATCTGAGAGTATGTGGTGATGGTGACTGTGAATGCAAATAAATTGTACTGAGCACTCACCTGCCTGGCTGGGCCCTTCTTCAACCCTCTTATGATTCAAAAGGCCCCTTTTCTCTCATTGCAATGGGTCTCCTTCCACTTCATTAATCTATCTGGTTCTCACACAGCCAGGACTCTGTGTATCAGTAACTTTGAATTAAAAGCAATAGAGGGTATATTAAGTGTGAATACTCTAGCATAGGACTGCCTGAGGTCCTATATCTGTTCAATGAGGTTGAATGAGTTGAATGGGTTATTAGTTGAATGAGGATAAGCAGGTAACTTAGTGTCCTCTGTCTCAGTTTCCTTATCTGTAAAATAGAGATACGATATCATCTATTTCTCAGAGTAGACGGTTTTTATGTTTAAAGACCTTAAGATAGGGTCTGATACATAGAAACAAATATCAGATATTATCCATCAAAGAGCAGTGGAATAAAAACATCAATAAATAACTTATATGTTCATTTATATAGATCTAGTATTTTTGAAATTCTTACTGTGCATAAGGATAAGGCAAATTCCCCACTCTTTAAGGTTGGATGGTCAAGTAGAGTGTCAGGAAAGCAAACAGGCAATTTCCAAAATATATTTCTTTTTTTAAAAAATATTTATTTATTTATTTATGATAGAGAGAAAAAAAGAGGCAGAGACACAGGAGGAAGGAGAAACAGGCTCTATGCCGGGAGCCCGAAGCGGGACTCGATCCCAGGACTCCAGGATCGTGCCCTGAGCCAAAGGCAGGCACTAAACTGCTGAGCCACCCAGGGATCCCCTCCAAAATATATTTCAAAAGGCCCAGGGTGAATAAGAAAGTGAGAAAGCACACAGAACTGAACCTCGCTGGGTAGAAGGATGGGGAGGGGAGACAGAGGAGGGAGATGGTGAAGAGAGCAGAAGGGAAGCAAGCAAAGGGAGTTGAGAAGCAAGGCTGAGGAAAAAGTAGGCATCAGACAGAGAGAGTCTTGAGTCCCCTTGTCAAGGAGTTTTGACTTTATCTTCAGAGCAATAGAATGTCACTAAAGGAAGTTATGCAGGAATTAATCTAATAAAATTTGCATCTTCGAAAGATCATGGCAGGCCCACTCTGAAGGAAGTTAGATCAAAGCAGAGAAACAAACTAGCAGGTTGTTGCCATGTACTGGTTATGAGGTGACAATAGCATGAATTAAAGAAATGGTGCTAAAGGTGGAGATAAGAGAATGAATTTGAAAAATCTTGAGAAGGTAGGAGAGGTAAGACCTGGCAATTAGTTGGATGTAGATGGAGGAGAAGATGGCTGGCGTTTCTACAGGATGGGAAAGAGTACAAAAGGCTGGGTTTCAAGAAGAATAGTCATACCAAATATCAGAAGGACCATAGAGATTGTAGTTATGCTTGGCAAATTGTTTACTAGAGCCTCCCACTTGGGCCAACAGAATAATGATGGGAGAGTGGAGGTCTCTGTGACTGTATGGGTATCCCCACAGATGTCAGCAGAGGGAGGCTTAACTGAGAAAAGAGTGGGAATCTGAGAAGGTGACACATATTCTTCTTCATAATAGGAGTATTCCTGGGGACCCAGTCTCCATAATTAGCCCAATTAACCTCACTTTCCTTTCCCAAGTCCATTAAGAAGTCAGCCAGGATTTAGAGAGCACAGCAATACACAGTCAGTACTGCACTAGTTGCTGTGTGGGGACAAAAGAAAAATAAGGTTATGGTTTCTGTCCTTTAAGGAATTTTTAACCTACCTGAAGAGACATTTCCTGTACAGGAGACTTTATAAAACAGTGCAAAATAGAATATTCAATGCTAAGTTGAGGGGTCTGAGTTACATGCCCTGTAGGACACAGAGCCCTCTCAGCAATGTTGTGATTAGGAAAAAGCCCAGCCCAGGTTGGAGGTTGGCTTTAAAAAGATTTATGTAAATAAGAAGTTCCTGGCACATAAAAACAACTCAAATTTTTGTTTAATGAATGAAAAAGATGGGGGGAGTTCTTCTTTCCATTTTATCATGTCTTCTTCCCTTCTGTTTAAAATTCCATTAGTTGAAGTAGCATTTTTAAGTTATGAGCTTCATAGAACCTCTGTCCTGACATTCCTTTGCTTTTTCACCCAACTCCTCAAAGAAAAAGGTCAAGCGCTTGCAAGCATCATCAATCAGTAAGGGAGTAAGCAAAGGAAGGAGAAAGTAGAGAGCAAATCCCATTTACTAATTTTTCTATCTACACTTCCCATTCCAGTCCCAGGACTGAGCAGCTGGATGCATGTGATTGACACTGTATCATACTTATGTGCTGATGGATTTACATGGACTCAGCCCTACTGAAATGGGTAGGCTGCAGAGCCTAACCTGCAAGGTGAGGTCATTTCTAGTGTCAGCCATCTGGGGAGCAGCAGTGACTGTGAGAACAGAGGCCAAAACTAAGTAGGCAGAGCTGAGGTTGCTGGGAGAAGTGAATCTCACATTCTTTGATCTACATTATTAAGAGACAACGTAGCCAGTGGGATGTTCTTGGGCAGATGTTCCAGAAGCATCCAACCAATGACAGAACTGAAGGTAAGAAATAAGGAACTTGGTCAGGTGTTTCTTTCTTCTGGGCTTCCGTGTAAATAGAGACAGGAAGAGTAAGCACATCAACTGCACAAGAATAAAAAACTTTAAGCTAGAATGTTGGAATATATTTGAACTTCCATTTTAATTTTTCTTGTGTTATCCCTTAGTGTCTAACAAAAAATATTTTTGAAGCTCTGGCATTTTTTTGGGTTGGATTACGTAATTTCAGGAAAGAATTTTGGTCTACAAGTGAGCCAAAACATTAAAGCAAGGTGCCTCAGTATGGCCAGTGGGATGGTAATAAGGGTAATCAAACAGGAGAACCACAAGACAGAAGCAAAACTTGGGGCAAAGTCGAGGTCCTTGACAAGCCCCTTGACAATAGGACATCTCTATTCAGAAGCCTCAAACCTTCCGAATTTTATTAATGAGGACAGTATCTCAATTGCTCCCTTCATGCTCTATTTATGCTGCCTGAGATAGTCTAGTCCATGAATAAAATATGGCTGGTGTTTAATCTCATGGCTCTAGATTTCAAACTGTGTACACAATGAGAGTCTATTTCTCCAGGAGCACTCCATGTGCTAACAGGCAAAGATGGACTCAGTCCCCAGGGGCCTGGCTTCTATATGCACCATTTGTTCCATTTCACCACACCACCTAAAAAAAAGATTGATAACCATTACCCTATGATGGCTTGATATAATCCTAACTCAAAGACCATAGATGAGAAGGCTTCCCAAGTCTTCTGGCACAGAAACCTAATTTCTCCTCCATAAGAAATTCCAGTTGGCATATCTGAGTAGCATTGGATAAGACCAATCCTCCATGAGAGAGCATCAGGATGGCCAGAGATGGCATGTGTAGCTTGAAATTCAGGTGATTTAAGCACTCCACAGATATGATCTCATCCATCTACAGTAGACATTAGTTCATTTGTGGATTTCTTCTCTTATTAAGAATACATAATTATTTGCATTGTGTTTATACTGCAAAGGCAGAACAAGTCATTAACTAAACTAATACCCACCTCTTGTCCTAGCCAGGTTTTAAGTATTTACACAGTTAAGTACTTTTTAAGCCTATCTTTGTCACCTCTAAGTTTTTGATGGATTATAATGAATAAAATTATATAGTGAATGTTTAAATCTGAAGATGTTGCCTAGTTTCCGGATTTCTGTAAAAACAGAAGATGATTCTACAACCCTTTCCAAGGCAAATCAACTGAGATACAAAGGAATTTGGTAAAACTTACATAATGGAGAAACTTACAAAATGGAGAAACAAGAATAGAACCCCTAAATACATCTTAAATATATTTGCTTATCTCTATAATTTTACCAGGTATTGTGCTGAATTATTTATAAATACTCCCATTTAACCCCAACCCTTAGGAATGATATGATAGCCATTTTACAGATAAGAAAACAGACCCAAAGGCTGAAAAAGCTTTCCCACAATCGCATACTGGAAATGGCACTTAGATCCTGAATTTCAAACTTAATATTCTGACTGTTCATGTGTCAGTTCTCCTGAAGAGAAGGTCCTGTCCCTATACCAAGCTTGCAGAATTCTAACCACTAGGCTGTCTCCTCTAAACTCTTACACTTTAATAAAAAGTTAAGGGCTTCATATTAGATTCTTGACTCAGAGAAAGTTCTCTATTTTGGAATGGCCACTGAGAATGCAAAGACTACAACTTCAGTTAAATGAGATAATCAGAATCCAGAGGTTCCTGGCAGGCAAAATCATATGCAGTCCTAAAATCTGAGACTGACTTACCATATAAGTGCTCTCTTCCAAAAAGTATTCAACTCTGGGCATGATGGGACAGGTTTCCACCAAGGGTATACATGTGTAGATTTTAAGAATGTACACACCCAGATTGTAAAAATTTTGAGAAAAGAGACTTTTCCTATCTGTATTTAAGAGAAGTTATCGTGAAACAAAATTTTAAAATGTATAAAAACGATGTTTTTAAAGATTTTATCTGAGAGACAGAGAGTCAGAGAGAGCACAAATGGAGGGGAGTGGCAAAGGCAGAAGCAGATTCCCCCACTAAGAGGGAGCAGGATGCATAACTTGATCCCAGGACTCTGGGATCATGACCTGAGCCCAAGGCAGATGCTTAGCTGACTGAGCCACCCAGGCACCCCAAAACTTGCTTAATTTTTTTTATGTTTTGATATTATGCTATGATAAAGGATGGAGAATCTTTCTGAAAATATATACAGATACTATTCATTATAGTTGAGTTCCAATTTTTGCTTACATTTTTGCCAACAAAAGCCATTATATGAAAGTGGTGAGGTACACACATATTTTAAAGTTTTGTTTAAGTTATCTCTATACCCAGCATGGGGCTCAGACTTACAACCCCGAGATCAAGAGTCATATGCTCTTCTGACTGAGCCAACCTGGTGCCCCTCACAAAATCTAAACATATGGCTGGAAAACATTCTTTTTAGGATGAAGAGGCGGAAGAGGTAGTTACCTCTGAAAAGAAGTGAAGAAGGTCCCTTCTGATAGATGCCTGAGGAGTCAATTATAGGAATGTGACAACTCTTAGCATCCACCGGTCTGTAGGTATGTGTGAGTAGGGGTGGAGGGCAGAGGGAGAATTTCAAGCAGCTCCATGTCCAGTGGGAAGCTCAATCTTAGGACGCTGAGATCATGACCTGAGTCAAAATCAAGATTTGGACGCTTAACTGACTGAGCCACCCAGGTGTCCCTAGGTGCATCTTTGCTGCAGGGATGAGGGATTTGCCCAGGAAGAACTGAAAGCTGTGGAAAGTCACTGCTGCAGCCCAAGGAGACTTACTAAGCAGAAGCATTCACAGCCATGGACAAGCAATGGCAGCACCTGATGCTATGCTGTTCCGCAGTTTACTATAAGACAAGAGCAAGGAAAGGCATGGAATAAGTTGACCACATTCAAGGAAAAGGAGGAAGTTTATCAAGTTATAAAAAGGTATTGATATTTTTTTAAAAAAAGGAACCTTCTACTAGGAATCTAAATATTTACTTAAGAACACTTGCTAAAACATTTTTGGTTTTTTTTTGATTAATTAATTTTATTTTAGAGAGAGAGAGAGAGAGAGAGAGACTGCACAAGTGGGGAGAGGGGCAAAGAAAGAATGAGTGAGCCAGGGACCCCTGCTGAGCACAAAGCCCAACTTGAGGCTTGATCCCAGATCCTGAGACCATGATCTGAGCTGAAACCAAGAGCTGGATGCTCAACTGACCAAGCCATCATCAACAGTGTCAATGAAATTTTCTATGCAAGGAAGGTGCCCCTGGCACCTAGAAGCAGGAAATCTAAATTGCAAGACAAAAGTCCTTGCCTTTGACAAAAGTCTCGTTGAGAAATGTCAATTAAAAGTGAGGAAGGACTAATAACACCCAAAATCACTGTTCCCCATCTGTGAAATACCCAGATATTGGCTGTTTAACTGACCAGCAGACCCATCACAGTCTAGCCTCTCCTAGGGAGAAAGTTTATTAATTCAAGTGAGAGCAATACCTATAATGTCAATTATCTTTTTGATGATCCTCAGATTTCTCGCAAGAGCTAACACAAAAAAAGCTCCATCTGGAAGAATTAATGGAGAAATATGATGGGCCCAAGAATCCCCTGGGTAAGCCTGCTGACATTTCAGACTCCTGGGACCCTGGCTCCAGGTGGGTCCTTTAAAAGAATATCCCAGGTGACTCTGAAGCAGGAGGTGTCTGACCCTAATTTGAGAGACATTGCAGAACAATCAGACCAAACAAGTAAATTCAGGATCCTGGTGAGTAGCCAATTCTCACTCTAGATCCTTCCGTAAAGAGTTCAATTCATCAAAATATAAAATTCTCTTTCAGGTGAATAACCCAATGGTTTGAAATCCATAGGACTATTGTTTTTAGAATCTTGCCTGAAATGGCCCGAACCAAAAAGTAACATCCAGGCGTCCTGGACACCTATTTTCTGCCTAGCATCAGTGTTTCTGGCACAGTGAGGAAGAGTATTACCAAGAGCTTGGCAAAAATGAGTACTGTGAAACTGGTGTTCTTTAAAATAAGGAAAAAGGGACAGCCAGAGAATCAGAGACAAAACGCTGGGCAGCTGGCTTGTAAAACTGCCTGCTGGGAGGAAGCATGAGTGCCAGGCTGGATGGCTGGTTTGATTCTTGATAGAGCCAAGTTTCCCCTCTGCCCAGCATGGTCAGCATGTTATGTAAGAAAGGTGCCAAAAGGTGAAAACTTGCAACCCATGCATCTGTAAAAAACAAACAAACAAGCGAACAACAACAACAACAAAAAAAACACGCACCGAGTAGTGGAGCAGCAAAATATACCTGGTATTTCAGAGCTGAGATAACCAAAACAATGACTCTTTTATATGGTCCTTAAAAATGATGGCCATGAATTAAACCCTAGCTTCACGAGTGGCAGAGATAACACAGTAAATCCTGCGGGTAAGTAACGAGATCCTAAAATCCCTAGTTTCCAATGGGAGTGACCAAGGAAAAGCTGCAGCTATTACTCTGAAGAGCTTGTGGATTGGAAAGAGCAGCGCTCAGGAAAGAGGGCAGGCAGCAGGGGAGCAAGGTGGTGGAAGCAGGATGCATGTCCCACATTCCATGGAGGTGGCAGGGGCGCAGATGTCAGCCAGAGGAGGGGCACAGGGCACAGGGTGATGGAGGTAGAACAAGGTGCAAGAGGCAGAAATCCCAAGGGATGGGATCCCTGGGTGGCGCAGCGGTTTGGCGCCTGCCTTTGGCCTAGGGCGGGATCCTGGAGACCGGGATCGAATCCCACGTTGGGCTCCCGGTGTGTGGAGCCCGCTTCTCCCTCTGCCTGTGTCTCTGCCTCTCTCTCTCTCTCTCTCTCTCTCTCTCTCTCTCTGTGTGTGATTATCATAAATAAATAAAAAAAAATAAAAATAAATAAAAAAGAAATACCAAGGGATGAGGTAAAAGCTGAAGCAAGGGGGCTGATAGCAGTCTAGTCTCAACCTAACGTGCATGTTAGTCTCAAGCTTGATTTGCCTTAGTGTTGGTGGAAGAACATGGACCAGCATCGGACTGCCCATGTATCCCTTCTAGTTCACTCGTTCGCTCCTCCCTTTTGAGTGGTGATCTGGGCATTAAAGAATCTAGAAACCCTGGGGAGGCTGCTCTCTGTCACCAAGGCAGAGGCAGTCAGCAGCAGCAGGACAGAATGTGTGTCTTGTGGCTATTTCATCACAGCACAGGAAGGGGATGGTTGAGGAGAGCCTTATGAGGCACCACCGAGAGCAGAACAAATGCCGGGCTGGCACTGCAGGCTTACAGACAGGAGAGAGATGTTGGGTGCTCAGAGGCAGTGCTGTTCTCCATGATACACCGCTCATCAGCATCACTCATGTCTTCAGGGTCCTGCCTTCACTGCAGCACCAGCTCTGCCACACTGGAGGGCTCAGGATCTCAGGTGGGCGCAGAGCTCATGGTGACGAAGAAGACAACAGCTTGGCTTCCAAATGGTTTGAATTTTTCATTCCCCAATGCCTCCTTCCCACTCCCAGATTGAATCCAAATTCCAGTGTGGAAATGCAGTTTTTATTTTTGCCCACACATGAAGTTTTCGCTTTGATAGAAATAAGCCTATCGCTGTAAACTAAGTTCTAGATTGAAAAAATATTTTGGCAGGACTATATGGACAAATGTTCATAAGATTTGCAGTTATAAAAAAGCCCTTGTGATGGTAAATAACAGTCATAAATATCCCTCGCCAATATGGAAAAAGCATTTTCATACCTTTATAAAGAACTAGACCCCATCCATTCAAACTGTCTCATAGTGTCTGAGCTAAACTACTACCGCTAGATGCTTAGATTTACAAAGATTAGTACTATATGCAAGGATCAGTCTGATGTGCCCCTATTTGCAAGGGGGCAGGTAGTGCTCACCACGGATATTTTAAAACATGTACATACATCAGGGAGTCAGCATCATCAGTCAGCAGCTGCAGGAGTTAAAATCGCTTACAATAAGCACTGTTTGAAAAAACAGAATTAAAAACTCTGGGAACTAAACCAAAATAAAAAGCTCTTGCACAGCAAAGAAACAACAAAACACAAAGGGAACCTATTGAATGGGAGAATATATCTGCAAATGATACATCCAGTAAAGGGTTAATATCCAAAACACACACAAAGAGTTTACAACTCAACATCAAAGAAAAAAAGGAAGATTAAAAAACTGGCAGAAAATGTGAATAGAAATTTTTTCCAAAGACGACAGACAGATGGCCAGAAGACTCACGAAACAATGGTCAACATTACGGGAAATCCAAATCGAAAACCACAATGAGGTGTCGCCTTAAACGTGTTATCTTTTTGAATCTGGCTTTTCTGACAAGTGTTGGTGAGGATGTGGAGAACAAGGGACTCTAACACACTGTGGGTGGGAATATAAACTGGTGCAGCTACCATGGAAAATAATATGGAGGTTCCTGAAAAAATTAAAAGCAGAACTACCATATGATCTAGCAATTCCACTACTGGGTATTTACCCAAAGAAAACAAATACACTAATTTGAAAAGATACAGGTGCCTATGTTTGTTGTAGCTTATTTACAATAGTTAAGATATGCAAGCAACCCAAGTGTCATCTATAGATGAGTGGATAAAGATGTAACACACACACACACACACACACACACACACACCCCATTACTCAGCCATAAAAAAAAGAGTGAGATCTTGCCATTTGCAGCATGGATGGACCTAAAGGTATTACACTAAGAGAAATAAGGCAGAGAAAGACAAAAACCATATGATTTCACTTATATGTTGAATCTAAAACCAAATGAACAAAAAACTAGACCCATAAATACAGAGAATGAACTACTGGTTTCCAGAGCAGGGGACGGGGGTGGGTGTCGAGGGACAGACAGAAAGGAGAGTGGGCGATGCAGCCGTCTAGTTATGGAATAAGTCACAGGGATAATAATCATCACTGCTTCCCTGGAGTGGGAGTGGAGAGGCATATGACCTCCTCAGGTAAGAGCTTCAATAATGTCATCCTCACCAGGAAACATTCTAAGTAAGGAGTTGGACAGTCATCTGCGAAGAGCAGTTATATTCCATTCTCTCCAAAGCTTCCTTCATGGAGATCACGGATCCCTTTCATTCAGGGTATAAACCAGCTCCCGATCAACATAAGGAAACCATGAGGAGACTTAGTCTCTTCCTACCTGAACCCAAGCCATCGCTCAGCATCCTGTGAAGCTGCCCAGGAAACCTACGTCGAATAGCACCTCTGCCCAACCACCCAAGTTCACATGCCTGGGCCACCACTAGCGTTCCCTGTGTCTCAGCCCTGCGGGGAAGCCGACCCCGGCTACTGAGGCTGGCAGACAGATGCTGCAGGACAGACCGTGGCATTTCCTGTCCCTCCCCTCCTGGACAACCAGGAGTCACCTCCAGGATGGAATGGGTTTTTTTAGAGCAGGGAGGGGCAGAGGTTAAGGGAGAGAGAGAGAGCCTTAAGGAGGCTCCAGCCCAGGGTGGAGCCAGGCTCAGGACTGGATCTCACGACCTGAGCAGAAGTGCAGAGCCAGATGCTTACCTGCCTGAGCCGCCAGCGAGCGGATGAGCACAGTGATAGAAACCGACGGCGTGATGGCACACCCCAAAAAGCCGAGTCCTTGCTCACGGTGACCTAAGCAAAGGTCAGGGTGGAGCCAGGCTCAGGACTGGATCTCACGACCTGAGCAGAAGTGCAGAGCCAGATGCTTACCTGCCTGAGCCGCCAGCGAGCGGATGAGCACAGTGATAGAAACCGACGGCGTGATGGCACACCCCAAAAAGCCGAGTCCTTGCTCACGGTGACCTAAGCAAAGCCTGCCAAGATCCTACGGAGACAAATGCTCCAAATTACCCGCTTGCTCCCCAGGGGCATTCGTCCCAATGCTCGCCGTGAATAAGATGGAGACGGAAGCCGTGTTTGGCGTCCTACTAAACTTGTCCATCTTGTGAAAGAAGCAAGTTGGTTTGTTACTCTAGCAATTGGGATGCTCCGTGGCAGGCTGCAGGTAAGTGTGAAGGGGATGCGAATGAAGCCAAGGGCATAGCTTTGCTCCATTGCACGAGGACGTCTGTGTACCTCAGCAGGCTAGATACTGTACCATCATGTAGGCAAACGAGGGAACAGGTGTCAAGGGCTGATGACTGCGAATTCAGCCCCGCAACAATTTCTGAAAGTGTGGTCCGAGGACCACTTGCACAAGAATCATACAGAAGTTAAAAAAAAAAAAAAAAGATTCCTGACCCCACCCAATACAAGGCTGGGGAAGGAAGAATATGCTTGCTCGAGTTTGAGAAGCACTGACTGCCCTTCCAGACAAGCTCTGTGCCAAAACCCCTACATGTTAGTCAGACTTTTTTTTTTTTAAGATTTTATTTATTTATTTGAGAGAGAAGGAGGGGTGTGGGGGAGATAGAGCGCACTGGTGCAAGCACACCAGTAGAGGGAGAGGCAGGGAGGGAGAAGCAGACTCCCCGCAGAACAAGGCATAGCTGCAGGGCTCCATCCCAGGACCCCGGGATCATGACTGGAGCCGAAGGCCGATGCTTAACTGACTCAGCCCCCCAGGCTTACCATCTTTAAAGATAAAACATTCTTAACATAACTTCACTTGGGAAACCGGGTAATGAGCAAAAGCACAGCATTTAGGTTTCAACTTGAATGGTGATCAGAGGAGGCTCTGGAAACTTTCTCATGAATGCCCAAAAGTCCTCTTTCTTGGCTTCATTTCCCACCAAGAGTATTCTCTCTAGCTGTTTACTAGAGCTTCTGCTGAATGAGAACACTATGGCTTCTTTGTTGACTAGGTCTCAGAGCATGCCTTAGTTTCTAAAAACTCTCCTCCTCTTTAAGTAAAAGAAGTGAAATGGTCTCAACTCAGATACCGAAGCTTATCATGGTAACAATTAAAATTTCAAGTCTCAAGGGACTGCTTCTGGGATGTGCCCTGAGGCAGCAGTGTGCCCTGTGCCCTGAGGCAGCAGTGTGCCTGAACCATGCCCAAAAAGATGACAATCTGTTCTGTTCTGTAGTAGAAATATCTTGGGACATATAGTGAAGTGCTCAAGGACTTGAGGCAAAAGTCCTGGATGAAAGTGCTCCAATAAGCCATGGATCATTAGGTGAAGGGGTTTTTAATTCTGTCAACCCCTCCACAGCTAAGAAACAACTGTTTGAGAGAGGCTTACACAAACAGCAGTCTTGTACCAGCTGTTTGCATCTTCCAAAGGCTTTGGATAAGGCTCAGTTGAGTTTAAGCGAAATGGGAGGAAAACTATTTGCAAATGGCCTAAGAGAGAAAGCAGCTAAATTCTGGGATGATAGCATTAGGAACTCTTTGTTCCCTGAAATACAATGTCTGTGAACAATAACAAATTAATCCTCTAATGTGTTGGAATTATTTAAAAGCACCTATTTGCTGCATGTCAGGAAATGGAAAAGAAAATACTGTTTACAAAGGATTCATTAAATTTTTGAGTGCATGTAGTTTGTTTAGGTCACTATAAAAAAGAATGAAACTTTAGGGGCGCCTGGATGGCTCCATAGGTTAAGCCTCTGACTCTTGGTTTCGGCTCAGGTCATGACCTCATGAGTTGTGAGATGGACCCTCCACACTGGGCTCCAGGCTTGGAGAATCTCTCCCTGTACTCCTCCTGCCACTCATGCATGCCCCCACCCCCATCAAATAAATAAATCTTTTTTTTTAAAGATTTTATTTATGTATTTATTTATGAGAGACAAAGAGAAAGAGAGAGAGTGTGGCAGAGACACAGGCAGAGGGAGAAGCAGGCCCCATGCAGGGAGCCCGACATGGGACTCGATCCCGGGTCTCCAGGATCAGGCCTTGGGCTGAAGGCGGCGCTAAACCGCTGAGCCACCTGGGCTGCCCCAAATAACTAAATCTTAAAAAACAAAACAAAACAAAAAAAAAACAAAAAAACTTTAAGGACTAAAACTATTGAATGAACTGCTTGAAAAGGAGAAGTTGTCTACTTAAACATCTGGAAATCTTAACCTCTAAAACCATTAGAAACAGTTCCTTTACCAAACTCTCCTCATAGGACAGTCACCATCAGACCCAAGGGGTTATCTTGTGTAACATTTTACAACAAGCCAGAGGGAGAACAAACCCAGTTCTCTCAAGTCACTGTCCTGTGTTCTTTAGAAATGGTTTGATCTGTGAATTATGAATATGCACACAACCTCAAAAGATTATACAGAAGGCCATAATCATGACTTAAGTTCATCCCCCGGTTTTAAGATACCCATGAGTAATAAAAAAAGATGCATAGGACATGGCTTGTGTCCTTAGGATTCAATTTTTTTTAAAGATTTTATTTATTTATTCATGAGACACAGAGAGGGGCACAGACACAGGCAGAGGGAGAAGCAGGTGCCTTGCAGGGAGCCTGACATGGGACTCGACCCCGGGACTCCAGGATCACACTCTGGGCTGAAGGTGGAGCTAAACCACTGAGCCACCCGGGCTGCCCAAGATTCAAATTTTAACGCAAATGCAACCCTCACGTTTCTCCCATTAAAAGCCACAAATGAAAAAGAAGGTAAACACAGGGGAATAAAATGGCAAGTCTTTGTGATACAATTAGTAAGTTCAGGAGTTGATGGAGGAAGAAAAAAAATACTGCTAATCAGAACCAAAATAGCAGCTATTAGGTCTGAAGACCAAAGTACTAAATACTGCAGAGGAGCCCGGGTATGAATACGACCTACTCATAATTCACCTGGGGCCATTTGTCTGCTGTGAACAAGTAAATGACAAATGAACAGCAGAGCCATGGTGCCACTTTACACACTGAATAAATTCTTTGTGAAGATTCCCACCACTAAGGTACAGACTGTCTTTAAATAAAAAGAGGGGACCGGTATTGCCTCAAGCAGAGAAGTCATCACTAAAGTATTAATAACTCAAGCAGGAAGGCGGACAATATAGATGAGGAAAGATCTCAGGGTTAAAAGATTGAACCTTTTTTTTTCTTTAAACTAGGTTCTTGGGCAGCCCGGGTGGCTCAGCGGTTTAGCGCCACCTTTGGCCCAGGGCGTGATCCTGGAGACCCGGGATCAAGTCCCACGTCGGGTTCCCTGTATGGAGCCTGCTTCACCTTCTGCCTGTGTCTCCGCCTCTCTCTCTCTCTCTCTCTCTCTCTCTCTCTCTGTGTCTCTCATGAATAAATAAATAAAATATTTTAAAGAATAAAAACAAACAAACAAACAAGGTTCTTAGATCCAGCAAATGACAAATGCATCAAAAATCCTGACATGGAGGGACACCTGGGTGGCTCAGCGGTTGAGTATCTGCCTTCAGCTCAGATTGTGATCTCCAGGTCCTGGGATCGAACCCCACATCGGGCTCCCTGCTCAGTAGGGAGCCTGCTCCTCCCTCTCCCTCTGCCTTTCCCTCTCCCCACTCATACTCTCTTTCTCTCCCAAATAAAATCTTAAAAAAAAAAAAAAAAAAAAAAAGCAAACCTGACATATGTTAAACTTGATCTTTATGCTATTTGGCTGTTTACATTCTCCTCTCCCGACAATCAGAAACAGCAGAGTGTGAGGCTCAGTGTGGATGGAGAAATAAGAATAAAACTTCCTGAAGGAAAATAGTTTCGCTGTTAATGGAAAAGAACTGGAGCTGTGTTTTTCAGAACCTAAGCATGGCTGGAATCGTACTCTACCCCTCGGAGCTGGTGAATTCACATGTAGGCCGCTAGGATCTTTCCTCTCCTCCCTGCACAAAGTGATAACAGCGCCCAGCCCAACCTGAACGAGGACCTGCTACAGAGCACCTGCTCGATGCAGACAGCCTGCCCAGCCCCAGGGCCCCAGAGGGCCAGCTCACCATGCAGGCACACCTATCCTGAATACTCCCAGCCACTTCTGTTCATCTGCACACATGGGCAGCAAACACTCAACATGCAAACGGGTGCTGTGGCAGCGAATAGAAAAGGAATGTCTTGTCTAACAGAATGACTGGCCTTCGTGTCCTCGTGCCACCGCATGGCCACCATCCTCTAGAAGATGCAGGCTAAGCCTACAAAGGCTGTTACCTTTGTTTTCTTGGACAACTGCTGCTATGTAAATTCTCTGCCGTATGATTTTTCCTCTTCTGTAGGGTCATTTCCTTAATGCTCTCACCTTCCCATCTCCTCACTTGGCCTCTTGCCCCTTCTAGAACACCTATGCCATGATCAACATATTCTATCATTCACCCTCTGCCTTCTCACTGAAGACCAGCTGGGCAGACCTAGCTCCTCCCCAAGGACCTTGCTTCCCGAGGGGACCTCCCAACTATAGGCTGCTCATTCTCTCACACCTCATGTTGCTGAAGTTCAGGAGGTGGGTTCTACATCCTTGTCCCACCAGGATCATCTCCAGATCATCACTCTTCTACAAGTTAGCTCCTCTTCTTTAAGTTGCCTACTCCTGGTAACATCATCCTCCACTCCCTCCCTCATTACTATTTGTGTATTTCCTGGACCTGCCCTTCACTGAAATCTCCAGCTCCTTTTTATTCCTACTGCTGGGGACTCCAACATTCACAATGTTATTTATGTTGAACTGTGCCCTCCCAGAATATATGAAGACCTAACACCCAGCGCTTGTGAATATGGCCATATTTGGAAATAGGACCTTAGAAGATGTCATCAAATCCAATGTGACTAATGTCCTTATAATGAGAGGAAAACACCATGTGAAGATGAAGGCAGAAATTAGGGTTACACCGTTATAAACCACAGGACACATGGGGCCACCAGATACTGGAATGGGCAAGGAGGGATCCCCCTACAGGGCTTTCCAAGGTAGCATAACACTGCCAAAACCTTGAGTTCAGATTCTAGCCTCCAGAACTATAAGGGAATAAGCTCCATTATCTTAAGCCACTTATTGTGTGGTTGTTTGCTACAGCAGCCATAGGAAGTCAATGCACTCTGTGAATGTCCATCACCTATTACAACGTCTCACGCACTTTGCTTCCTCCTTACCAATGATCGTCTGTACTCCAGCTCAGCCACCCTCTCTCATGGTCATAGGCTAAAATCATGTCTTCAACCAAACCACTGCACCCTGAAACCTCTGACACAGCCCACCGTCTCACCATCCCCTCATCTCCCAGCTTGCTTGCTTACACACTCACCTGCTCTCATTGCTGTTTTTATCACTTATTTCTCTTTGCTATCATTCAACTTAAATTCTAAGATTTCATTGGCCAGGGTCCCAGACTCTCTTGCCCCTCTGTCACTGATCACACTCACCAACAATGTTTTGACCCTGGCTGAATTAACCATCTACTGTCTTCATGCCTGTGCTGGGACTGAAGGGGACACAGTCAGAAAATTGACAGCACTAAAAATTCATGATCACCAACCTCAAGTAGCCCTCAATGCTGGGCGCACACTCTGCTTAGCAATCTTATGCTCTTCTCTCTCCAAATGGACAGAACCTACCCATCTACTCTCATCCTTGCCATCCTCCTTCCTATTCAAGGGCATAGAAGTTCCTCCTTTCCTTGAAAGTCAGTTCCTCGTCTGTTCTTAACACCAGCCCTTTCCATTATACCAGCGATTTTCACACTAACCCATCCATTCCCTCTCCTGCATCTCCTCTTTTCTCCTTGTCCTCCTCCTCCAGCACCTTCCCATAAGCTCTTAAACACGCTTATGTCTTTCCCAGTACAGAAGTCCCTCCATCCTCCAAACCTTCTCCAGCCATCGCTCTCTCTCTTTTAGAGAGGATCTGCATGGGTTGCCTTTGCAACTTACTCTTCACTTCCTCTAAATTGGCTTCTGAAAAAATAAATAAATTGGCTTCTACCCCATCCCCTCATTGAGAAGAACTCTCACCAAGATTGCTGCTGGCCTCCAAGTCAGTACATCTCATGGACACATTCCACCTTTTATTACCTCCAAGTGGCATTCTACCTTACTGATTATGCCCCTTTCTTGACCTCTGCCTTTGCTTTCTATGACACCACACATGCCTGTGTTTCCTTGCACTCTCAGGATGCTCCTTCTCATTCTCTGTGATGCCACTCTTCCTCCACTCATTTTAAAATATTGAAAGTTTCCAGGCCTTCTCGTATCTTAACCCATTATTTGCCACTCAATCTCATAGCTGGGTTTACTAGCCTTAAGCCAATATTTCTTTTCTTTTTTTAAAAGATTTTATTTATTCATGAGAGTCACAGAGGGAGAGAGGCAGAGACACAGGCAGAGGGAGAAGCAGGCTCCATGCAGAGAGCCCGACGTGGGACTCGATCCCAGGTCTCCAGGGTCATGCCCTGGGCTGAAGGCAAGCGCTAAACCGCTGATAAGCCAATATTTCTTAACCTCTCTTCTGAACTCCTAATCCATATGTCCAGATGCCTATCAATTTTTTTCTTGGGTCTATTACTGGCCTTTTGAATTCCACATGTCAAAACCTCAGTGCATAAGCTCCACCACCACCCTCTGTCCTAACTTACTCCTTTCCAAATAAATTCCTTTCACTGATAAAATGCCCTTTATGGGCAGCAGAAGCCTATACATCTGGAGTCACACTTGATGATTCCTACCTTTATTCTTTTTTTTTTTTAAGAAAGTATTTTTAAAAAATTTTTATTTATTTATTCATGAGAGACAGAGAGAGAGAGAGAGAGAGAGAGAGAGAGAGAGGCAGAGACACAGGCAGAGAGAGAGAAGCAGGCTCCATGCAGGGAGCCCCACATGGGACTCCATCCCGAGACTCCAGGATCACGCCCTGGGCCGAAGGCAGGCACTAAACCACTGAGCCACCCAGGGATCCCCTCCTACCTTCATTCTTTAGCCATCCTATGCACTGTTAGCCATACCTGATTTCAATTCAATTGCAATCTACACTTCCTCCTTTAATATGAGGAATCCATATAGCTTGCACAAGTTCATGTTCTCCTCTGACAACAAACCCCTGTTCACATTCAACTCCTATCCTTGCTACTTCAAAATCCCCTCATCTTCTCTCTTTTCTTTTGCATATGCCAAAGCTGCACTCAGTTTAGTCCCCTCAATAATAGTGCCATCTCTTAGTTCTCCACTCTTTGCAACCTCAATCTCTCCTTCTCTAGAGCCTCCTCCTTCTTTGCCTGGAAACATGCTTGTGTTTCTCACTGTGGACACACCACTATAACCTAGATTCTGCTTTAACACTATTTTTTGGGCAGCCCCGGTGGCACAGTGGTTTAGCGCTGCCGCCTACAGCCCAGGGCGTGATCCTGGAGACCCGGGATCGAGTCTCATGTCGGGCTCCCTGCATGGAGCCTGCTTCTCCCTCTGCCTGTGTCTCTGCCTCTCTCTCTCTCGCTCTGTGTCTCTCATGAATAAATAAAAATAAAACCTTTAAAAAAAACCACTATTTTCTCTTTTTCCTTATTTTTTTTTGGGGGGGGGGGGAGGAGAGGGAGAGAGAGAATCGTAAGCAGACTCCACACCCAGTGCAGAGCCTGACACAGGGCTCAATCTCACAACCCTGAGACCATGACCTGAGCCAAAATCAATAGTTGGAGGCTTAACTGACTGAACCACCCAGGTGCCCCTCTTCTTCCTTTTAACATTCAACTGCTTCAGAGAGTAGTAAACACTCACTGATGAAGTTCTGATTCAGGTAAAAACGGAGAAGCTTAGGCCAGAATAACTCTCTTGACAATAACTATTATAAATTCTTAACAAAAATTTTAAAAAAACAACTGTTTGAAGGCACTGGAGAACAACCTAAAGCTGGAAGGAACAGGACTCCTGAAAGATGAGAAGTCCAATAAGTGATATCTATATTCAATTAAATTTTCCCTTGAGGGTACTTCCCCTGTTCATGGGGTTCATGGAGGATAAACCTCAGAAAAAAAGCTACTATTGACATATTGACATTGATGTGGCCAAGGTCAACACCTTGATCAGGCCTGATGGAGAAACCAGAGACCTGACTCTGAGCTGTCAGAATATCAGGAAATTGGAAAGGAGCACTCTGGGAAGAACAGAACCACCACAGATGAAAACCCAAAAATTAGTACACAAATGTCCCTCAAATGTTTTGGACAACTGAACCGTGCAGGGCAGTTATTTCAAGTATCTAAGGGAGGGCGACAGCTAGACCACTAAAAATGGGTGAAGATTTCAGCAGGTACCCAATTTTAGAGTGTCAGAATTTGGTGTTCAACTCTTGCTATTAGAAGGAAACACTTAGGATTTTCATTAAAACTCAGAAGACCAAGGACTATAGTCTAGGAATAAAATCAAAACCAAAATAGACTAAGCTTCCATAAAATCAAGAAGGTCTACCAATAATTTAACTGCCTGCTAGAATCAAATGCAAAACTCTTCAGGGGAAGATAATAAATGAGAACTACAAAATACCACTTACGATCTTTAGTATACAATTACTAGATATCAAAAGAAATAGGAAAATGTGACTCAAAATCAAGAGAAAGCTCAGTTAGTGGTAAACCCACAGACAATCCAGATACTGGCATTAACAGTAAAGTATTTAAAAGAACTATTATAATTCTGTTAATAAATTTATAGAAAAAGAGAGGAATAATGTCAAAAGAGACTTCAAGGTTACTATGTAAAACCTCAGAAAAATGAACTAATGGAAATGTCTGAATTTAAAAATACATAGCTGGAAAAAATTCACTGGAGGGAGTTAATGGCACATTTATATTAAGTAAAAAGTATTGCCCTTTCTCAAAGATGGCGCCAAAGGCAAAGAAAGAAGCCCCTGCCCCTCCCAAAGCAGATGCCGAAGCAAAGGCTTTGAAAGCTAAGAAAGCGGTGCTGAAAGGCGTGCACAGTCACAAAAAAAAAGATCTGCACGTCACCTACATTCCGACGACCCAAGACCCTGCGTCTCCAAAGGCAGCCCAAATATCCTCAAGAGAGTGCCTCCAGGAGAAACAAGCTTGATCACTATGCCATCATCAAGTTCCCCCTAACTACTGAGTAAGCCATGAAGAAAATAGAAGACAACAACACACTTGTGTTCATTGTGGATGTCAAGGCCAACAAGCTCCAGATCAAACAGGCTGTGAAGAAGCTCTATGACATTGATGTGGCCAAGGTCAACACCTTGATCAGGCCTGATGGAGAGAAGAAAGCATATGTTTGGCTCCTGACTATGATGCTTTGGATGTTGCCAACAAAATTGGGATCATCTAAACTGAGTCCAGCCGGCTATAAATCTAAATAAAAATTTTTTCACCATAAAAAAAATAGTAAAAAGTATCAGCTAACATAAAAGCAAGCCAGCAGGAATTATTCAAATTGAAGCACAGAGAGAAAAATAGTAGAAGAAAAAAGTAAGCCATTTTAGTGACCTATGGAACAACATCCAACAGTTTAATATATAAGTAAATGGAATTCCAGAAAGAGCAAATGTGGCGAAAAAAATATATTAAGAAGTAACGGCTCTCAAGTTTCCAAACTTGGTTAAAAACAAATAAAACAACAAGCATCAAAAGATTCGTGAAGCCCAGCAAAACCGAGGCAAGACAGATGTAAAGAAAACCACCCTCAAATGTCATCGTTCAAACTGAAAAACAAAATGTCCTGAATCTTTGAAGAGATTAATCCCAACTTCTCTTCTGAACTTCTGTTTTATGTATTCAGATGTCTATCAAGATTTCTTCTTGGATGTCTTACAGTACTTATGAATTCAACATGCTTAAAATCAAAGATAAAGAAAATTCTTAATACCTGCCAGCAAAAAAAGACTTATTACATACAGAGGAATCATAAGAATGATAGCTCACTTTTCATTTTAAAAAGAGGAGACCAAAAGATGGTAAAGTGCCATATATAAAATTATATAGGGGAAAAAAACAAGGATTTTATATCCTTCAAAAATAGGGAAAAATAAAGACATGGTCAGTGAAACAAAAGCTGGAGTGTTTGTCATCAGTGCACCTGCACTACAAGAAATGCTGAACGACATTCTTCAGGCTTAAGGAAAATGCTACCAGACGGGAGTTTGGATCTAGAGGACAGAATACAGAGCACTGGAAATGGTATATACATGAATATTATAAAAGAGGATTTTTTCCTTTTCTTAATTTCCTTAAGAGACAACGGACTCTTTGAAAGAAAAAAAAAGTATTGCATATTATGTAACTTGTAAAAATAAAACGTGACAATAATAGCACAAAGGATAAAAAGAAAGTGGTATCATACTACTCAAGAGAGACTCTGAGAAATTAGGTATTTATACTGTAATCACTAAAAGTAATGACTAAGAAACAATACACAGAAGTAGAGCTAAAAAGCCAATAGAGGAGACAAAACAAAATACTAAAACATACTTGATTTACCCCCAAAAAGGCATAAAAGGATAAATGGGAGAATAGAAACCAGAGGAAATAAACAAAAAAACAAATAGTAAGATGGTAGACTAAAACCTAACAGTACCAATTATTACAGTAAAGTTAAATAGACTTAATACTCCAATAAAACAGCAGACATTGTAAAAAGCTGGAGGAGGCATGAAGGACATGCCTTAAATATAAAGATATAAGGATAAACAAGTTGACAACAAAAAGGAAAAGATATACCACAAGATAGTAAGCATAGAAAATTTACGGCTGTGTTAACATCAAAGTATACAGTAAGATCACGGAGCATTCGGTAATGAGAAAAGATTAATTCATCAAGAAAATAAAAATCATATGTATATATAGCTACATAGAGATGTATATATAAAAAGCATCTATATCTATAAACATACACACACCTAAGGAGAGAGCTTTAGGGGCGCCTGGGTGGCTCAGTCGGTTGGGCATCTGCATTCAGCTCAGGTCATGATCCCAGGGTCCTAGGATTAAGCCCTGCATCAGGTTCCCTGCTCCATGGGGAACCTGCTTCTCCCTCTCCTTCCCACTCATGCTCTATCTCTGTATCTCTCAAATAAATAAATAAATAAAATCTTACAAAAAAAAAAGAGAGAGAGAGAGCTTTAAAATTCATGAAACAAAACTGAGTACTAAAGGGAGATATAGACAAATCCTTAAAGTTTTTAATACCTCTATTTCCACAAGGGGCAGGCACCTGGGGGGGCTCAGTGGTTGAGCATCTGCCTTTGGCTCAGGTCATGATCCCAGAGGTCCCGGGATTAAGTCCAACATTGGGTTCCCCACAGGGAGCCTGCTTCTCCCTCTCTCTCCGTGTCTCTCATGAATAAATAAATAAAATCTTTAAAAAAAAAATACCACTATCTCAACAACTGATATAAATACAACTCAGTAAGAAGAGAAGATTTGAACACCACAACCAACCATCTTAACATTCATAAAACACTATCCAACAACTTAAAAAGACCCCCTTTTTAAAAGTAGAACACATGGAATATTAAGCAAGATAGACCACATGTTAGGCAAGAAAACAGTTTCAATAAATTGCCAAGAATTGAAATCTGCAGAGCACGGTTTTGGTTATATCAGAATTAAATTAGAAATCAATAATAATAAAGATGTACAACCCACTGATTGGCTCATTTTTTTAAAACTATTCACTCATTTCTTAATCCTTTTCATCTAACTTACTCTGATTCTTGTTAGTATCTTACTTTAAAGGTCATAACTGTCCCGCTGATGCTCAAATCCAGGCCTTTAAAAAATATATTTTCACACTATACACAAAAAGAAACTTAAAATGGATTAAAGACCTAAATGGGAGACCTGAAACCATAAAAATCCTAAAAGAGAACATAGGCAATAACTTCTCTGACATTGGCCATTGAAACATTTTTCTAGAGATGCCTCCTGTGGCAAGAGAAACAAAAGCAAAAACAAACAATTGGAACTAAATCAAAATAACAAGCTTCTGCACACAAAGGAAATAATCAACAAAACTTAAAAGACAACTACCGAATGGGAGAAGATAGTTGCAAATGACATATCTGATAAAAGGCTGGCATCTAAAAATAAAGAACTTCCACAACTGAACACCAAAAAAAACAAAAAACAAACAAACAAAAAAACCCCCAATAATCCAATTTAAAAATGGGCAGAAGAGGGGCACCTGGATGGCTCAGTCAGTTAAGCATCCTGACTCTTGATCTCAGGGTCATGGGTTCAAGTCCTGTGTTGGTCTCCACACCAAGCATGGAGCCTACTAAAAAATAAAATGGGTAGAAGACACAGACATTCCTCCAAAAACATCCAGATGGCCAAGAGACACAGGAAAGGATGCTCAACATCACCCACCATCAGGGAACTGTAAATCAAAACCATAATGAGATATCACATCACACCTCTCAGAGTGACTAAAATAAAAAACAAAGAAACAAGTGTTGGTGAGGATGTGGAGAAACAGGAACACTTACACGCACTGCTGATGGTAGGCATGTAAATTGGTGCAGCCACTGGGGAGGAGTATGGAGGCTCCTCAAAAAATTGAAAACACTAATTTGAAAAGATATATGCAAACCTATATTTATTGCAGCATTATTTACTATAACTGTATCATGGAAGCAATCCAAGTATCCATCAATAGATAAACAGATAAAGAAAATGTGGTGTATATCCACAAAGGAATATTACTCAGCCATAAGAAAGAATGAAATCTTACCATTTACAGTGGCATGGACAGAGCTAGCGAGTATGATGCTAAGCAAAATAAGTCAGAGAAAGACCAATACCACTCATATGTGGGATGTGAGAAACAAAAGAAAAGAAACAAACCAAAAAGCCAGACTCTTAACTCTAGAGAACAAATTGATGGTCACCACAGGGGAGGTAGGTGGGGGATGCACGAAATAGGTGGAGGGGAATAAGAGTACACTTATGATGGGCAAGGAGTTGTTGACTCACTATATTGTGTGCCTCAAACTAATACAACACTATGTGTTAACTATACTAGAATTAAAATTTTAAAAATAAAATATTTAACTGATTAAAATATTTAACTAATATCACTAATTTAGCATGTGGGTAACTTATCAAGCAGTGGTTCCTGAGGACCTAATGTGCGTCTAACTCCATACTTGGGAGCACAAAAGCTACTGCTTAAAAAGCACTTTGGGGTGTGTCAGGTACTGTTATAAGTACTTTATAATTAGGGACCCATGTAACTGAATCTTCATAATAATCCATAAGATGGATACAGTTTTCAAGTCAAGGAAACTGAGGCAGAAGGAGGGAGAGTCATTGGAACCATGGTCAGACGGCTATTAGGCAATGGATCTTGAATCGCCAGCTCACAGTCTTGCCCCAAGGTCCACTGCCATGTTTCCCAACTGCGTTTTTACTTCAGGGCTCACAGACTGGTGGAGGGGAGGTGTCAAGACAGGTTAACTCTCCTACTACACAATGCAGTAGATGTTTGACCTCACGTTCACAGAATCTCTATGCCTTATATCCTAATACAGAGAGGCACTTAGTAATCTGCCTTATTCCTCTGTATAGACTTAGTTTCAAGAAAGTGCTTGATTATGTCATTTATACTAAAAAAAAATTAGCTATAAAAATTGAACATTGCTTCATGTGCTCTCTCAGAACATTTGCATTTTAATAGTTTCTATTTGATGTAAGCAAAATACATATTTCTAACTTTGGAATGTCAGGCATTCAGAGGGCAGATGCAGGAAGGTTGTGGGAGGGGGTATGGAGATCTGCCCAGGTAATCTTAAAATCTAAACACATGGAGAAATATGGCTTCTTTATCCTTAAGTTGGATCCATGATACTCTTTATTATTGAGTACTATGGAATTATTCACGTTTGGAGTGAATCATCTTCAGGAATTTACTTAATTTCGTCTAAACTCTTGCATCCTCTTCCCCACAAATGAGATCAACATTTGCTCCATAGGGCTATAAAAATTAGATGAGAGCATATAAGCACCCACCACTGGAACATGGCATGTAGCACAGGATGCCTCATAAATTAAAACAAGCATACAAAAGGGCTCACATTTTCCACATATCATTCTCTCTTTCAAGGGAGTTTTTTTTTAAATAAGTTTTATAGTAGGTTGGCATTTCCTAAGATCGTGAGTCCATAGGGAATACTACACTCTAAAATATCAATCAGAAGTTCAAAGAAAAGCATCCAACCTCAGGCTGAGCCTCTTTTCTCTGCAGATTTGCACAGGCTTACGTTTTTAGAAGTAAACAGTAAATCTATTCTGAACTAACGATAATAAAAATAATAGAAAGTAAGTTATTTTTAGCCTAAAATTCTCTCTTGATTTATGCCATCTACATAATCACAGATGTTTAGTCCTGGGACTTTAGAGCCCACCCAACTTCTCAGAAACCACAGTAGACTACCTGTCATTTTCCAAAGAGGAGGTGGAAGACAACAGGACTACAATTTCCCCTAGAGATTTTCAGTTTGGAAATGGGACTTGAATTTGAATTTTTCCTTTTGAACACATCACAATCAGTAAGCATTCCCCAACAGGGGAACGGAGATCTCAGACATGCCGCTGGCTTTCAGAGGGCTCAAAGGTAAGTCATTTCACTTCACTAACTTCTGTTTTTTCCTCATTAAGCTCAGTGCAACAAACCAGCCTTGGTCTGTTAAAACTGATCTTCAAGAAGTTCCCATCCAGACTCCTCTTCTTACTTTCTGATGATCTATCATTAAGGATGGAGAAAGTGAGGATTTGGAAAGGTGCTGGGGTTGGTTCCAGACACATCAGATGAGGCCACAGTAGTTACATGACTACCATCAACAATGATTTCTGTGGGACGAGGCTTACGAAATCCTTTTCTCCTCTGCACAAGAACGGGACCTTCCGTTAACTGTCTAGTTTTGTTCTTAGGACAGGCTGGCAAAACTGACACGCGAATCACGTTACTAGGGAACACTGCTTACAGTGAAGACAATCCCTGACTGGCCCCCTGAGTCTACACTGGTAAGACACGGATACCTCATGTTGGAAGCCATATCTCTGTAATTGCCCAAGTATAAGACTCTTAGAGCTGGGGGGAGGTTTCCCTTAGAGGGCCCCCAAAAAGCTATGCCTGTGGGGTTGTTACAAGAAGCTCTGGCTCCCGAGGTACATGAGGCTTATAAGTCATGTTAACTTTCATACCCACCCAGTGTGGACCTCTCCCCTTTGCATCTGAGCTGTCTGTCATCTGGGTTGGGGGACTCAGAAGCAAGGATTCCCACAGGTGTACCTGACCCTTCCCAGTGGGCAAGCAGTGGTTCCTGTCCTGCTGTGCAGCCTAGTCCCAAGCAGTCTAAGAGAGTCTCAGGAGTTTCGATAGTATGTTAAACCAAGTTAAGAACCGTCTGCATCCCCTTCCCCAGCTAGTACCGTAAATACAAAGATACAAAGTAGATGAGATAATATGGGCCAGGGGAAAAGCAGTAAATTCCTGGGAACAAGACTTCCACTGAAAAACGATTAAAAAAAAAAAAAGTATTTGCTATTATTTTTTTTAATTAATTTTTATTGGTGTTCAATTTACCAACATACAGAAAAACACCCAGTGCTCATCCCGTCAAGTGTCCGCCTCAGTGCCCGTCACCCATTCCCCTCCAACACCCGCCCTCCTCCCCTTCCACCACCCCTAGTTCGTTTCCCCGAGTTAGGAGTCTTTATGTTCTGTCTCCCTACCTGATATTTCCCAACATTTCTTTTCCCTTCCTTTATATTCCTTTTCACTATTATTTATATTCCCCAAATGAATGAGAACATACACTGTTTGTCCTTCTCCGATTGACTTATTTCACTCAGCATAATACCCTCAGCCATTAGAAACGACAAATACCCACCATTTGCTTCAACGTGGATGGAACTGGAGAGTATTTGCTATTATTGATAAAATAAGGCAGCGTTTCCTTTCCATGCTTCCTGGTCTCTGGTTGTAGTTCTGAAGTCTTTCTTATAAAACAAGACACTTTTTAATTTCTGGGTCTGGGGCAGCCCAGGTGGCTCAGTGGTTTAGCGCCACCTTCAGCCCAGGGCATGATCCTGGAGACCCTGGATCGAGTCCCACTTCAGGCTCCCGGCATGGATCCTGCTTCTCCCTCTGCCTGTGTCTCTGTCTCTCTCCCACTCTCATAAATAAATGGATAAAATCTTAAAAAAAAAAATGTACATAAAAAAAAATTCTGGGTCTGTGCATTGTTGAAAGGGAAGCTAAGAAACAATGCTTCTATCTGCTGACATCTGCAGTTACAGAAGACCTTCAAAGGAGAGCGGGCCACGGCCCACAGGAAGTCACGAGAGCCCTCCAGAGCATCACACAGTCTCCGTGTCGACAGCAAGCGTTGGCATACCTTTGCTTCTCGTTCTCCCACCTTCTCACTCCCTGCTTCCATGTGACCTCCCTTTCTGAGGGCCTGTACAGTAGGAATATCTTTTGAGAACCTCATCTCATCTCTTCTTTCTCAGTCTTTTCCCCAGACTTTATCTCAGTTCTATATCTCTGAGTCTCAATTAGCTTGAAATACCCTTGACTAGGAACACCAAGATCACGGGTGGCTTTGCGGCCAGTGCCAAGAGTGCTGTTGGAGGCGTGTGCCTCCAGTTAATGAAATAACACACTGTCTTATTTCATTGCACGACTTATGCTGGCCGCCAAGAACCTAAGAACGGCACAGGTGCTTATGAAATTTGATGGCAGGGAATGAGGGGAAATATTCAGTGGCAAGGGAGGGGACAGGCCAGAATCAGTGTGTGCATAGTTGTAGCTGGCAGCACGAGAGACTGAAGCCTCAGCAAATGGAGGCTAACAGGTGGGTCCCTGGAATGGTGATGGGAGGTTTTGAGAACTTTCTATCATTCCCATGAATTTGGCTGTTTCTTTCTTTCTTTTAATTTTTATTTATTTACTTATTTTTGAGAAGCACTCATGGTGCCATTTCCTCATACTATATATAAACGAGACACATGCTCATGTAACAGAGAGTGGGCGTGTCAACTGTGACAACTGGTATCTCCTTTGGAGAAAGCAGCTGAATACTGATCATCCTCTTCATACCAGTCATTTTTCTCCTGGACATTTACTCTAAGAAGCAAAAGTAAACTAGCAAAACCACATGGTTTTTTGTTTGTTTGTTCTTAATAACCATGAAGACAACATAGCATGATGGAACTGGCTAAAATGTCAAAGAAAAAAGCCCAGCAGAATGCCTATATATCCACTCTGAGTACAACTTTGAAAACATACAGGTGCATGTGGGCAAAGACTGAATTGAAAAGAAATGAAAACAGTTGTGACAAGATGATAAAATTATGATCTATTACATCCTTTTTCAGTCTTATTACTTCGTTGTAAATTTAAAATGAAAAATTAAAGTAAGAACACTTAGGGATGCCTGGGGGACTTAGGTGGTTAAGCATTCAACTTGATTTTGGCTCAGGTTGTGATCTCAGGGTCGTGAGATCGAGCCCTGCATCAGGCTCTGTGCTCAGCGGGGAGTCTGCTTAGGATTCTCTCTCTCTTTCCCTCTGCCCCTTCCCCCACCCTGCTCACTCTGTCAATCTGTTTCTTTCTCTCTCTTAAAAAAATAAGAACACTTAGTCAAGTGAGTGTTAGGAAGGATATTTTTCTCATCCTCAGATGCATTTAAGTGTGGTATGGGTTATTTTTATTCATGGGGTATTGATACAAAAAGTATTCTCAGGTTAGGATATATAGTAGTTTTTCATCTGGTTTAGATAAGATGAAATCATAGTACTCAGTGGTTATACGGAGTTTACAATGTGCGAGGCACTTCACATAAGTATTAACTCATTTAATCCTAATAACAACCTTTTCGGGTAGTAACTATTAAATTCCCATTAAGCAGATGAGGAAACTAAGCTGAGAAGGGTGGAGTACCTTGGCCAAGATCCTGGCTTCGCTGGAGAGTGGTAAGAGACAGGATTCCAACTCTGACAGTCTGCTCCAGAGTTGGTGCCCTAAGCCACTGCCCCATGACCCACTCAGTGGAGGACCAGAAAATGGTACCACTGTTCCCAGTTTAAGTCAATGCTCTTTCCACTGCACGAGGCCATACCTCATCTGGCAGATAAGAAAACCAAAAACAAGTTTGAATGATTTGCTCATAGTCACATGAGTAGCTTGTGGTTGAGAATTAACTTCTTGACGTTTAACCTAGTGATCTTCCTATCATCCCAGACTGCTGGGAATGAAAAGCAAAATGGCTAGCTAGGGCAACAGCAAATGAAAAAGAACCCAGGGAAATCAAGTCTAAGACCTTTAAAAAGAGAAAAAAAAATCTTCCTTTTCTCTTTGCCATTTATTTCTTTAAGGGCTATTTATTTATTATGAGAAAGAGAGAGGGGGGGCAGAGTGAGAGTAAGAGAGAGAGAGAGAGAGAGAGAGAATATCTCAAGAGGAGTCCCTGCTGAGCTCAGAGCCCAATGTGCGGCTTGATTCCAGGACCCTGCAATCATAACCTGAGCTAAAACCAAGAGTTGGATGCTTAACCAACTGAGCCACCCAGGTGCCACGTCCTTGTCACTTATTTTAATGGGATTTGTCCTACTGGCACTGGCCATACATGTCACAGATGGACACTTGTACTCAGGGATCAGTGACTTTCATGGGAGGCCAAAAAAGAAATGGAGAGGACAGGGGCTTCTGGTGGATATGGCCATTACGGGGCACACGTGGTGTTCTAGGATCTGGTCATAATACGCACGTGTCTGTGTTGTGCAGGTTCCTGTGGAGAAACTACATGTCCATCAGGGGGGCCTACTAGAAAACACAGTGACCGTGTTCTGCCTTAAAGAAAAAGGGTTCTGTGAGACAACTGAGTTTGGAGGGTGGGATGGTCAGTGTTACATCAACACTGCTAGACTACAGTCCTCTGTTATTTAATCAGAAACCCATCCAGGTTTCGACGTGAAGGTATTTGATAGAGGTGACTAACATCTATAATCAGTTGACTTCAAGTAGAGGTGACCCTTGGTAATGTGGGTGGGCCTCACCTCATCTGTCGAAGGCCTTTAAACAAACAAACAAACTGAGGTTTCCTGAAGAAAAAATATTCTGCCTCAAGACAACATTAACCTCTGCCTGAGTTTTTAACCTGTTGATCTGAGTGCAGACTCCAGCCTTGCCAGCAGAAGTATCTTCAATCCATATGCATCTATCCCCCTACCCATCTATCCATGTATTGAGACAGAGGGAGAGGTGCCACTGGCTCTGTTTCTCTGCAGGACCCTGAGTGATGTAAAGGTCTGGCCAGGACTGCAAAGTGCTGCGGTCGTGTGAAGCACACGGAGCCCCTTGACATACGCATCATGAAAAGCACAGATGATTGGAAAGCTTAGCTGAAGAGACAGGACATTAGATGTCGCCAGGCAGGTGGGGGCCAGAGCAGCCGCTGCTTCCTGCCCCCAGGTCACAGTGAGCAGGAAGGGGAAGGGCAGCGTGCCTGGGTACCTGGGGCGAGCACCTGCTGGTCCCTGCACTGAGGCTGAGAGTAAAGAACATGCATTCGGACCTCTAGGAATTAACATAAAAAGGTGTTCTGGGAACAGGAGAAAGACCTCTCCTGGAAGGGCTGACAGTGACTTGGAGGCAGCCCTGGTGACACAGGCCAACCGGGCACCGCCAGGTCTTCACGGAGCTGGGTCCCAGCTGCAGGGGCCCCCCAGGCTCCCGGGCTGTGGAGTCACAGTTTCCACTCTGAACAGCAAACCTGTCCTCCTTAACGTCTTGGCCCTCACCTTCCCCGCCCCCCCTTCCCCTGACAGCTGTGGGAGGCGAGTGCAGAGGGCGGGCAGGGCTCACCTTGGCTTCTGACGTGGGTTCCAAGAAGCACAGGCGGTTGCCAAGCCCCTCGGCTGCCAGGCAGAACTTGCGTTGCTCCTTGTGGACGTTTGCGATGCACTGGAGAACCACCTCATCTTCCTGCGGCAGAACACACATGCGTGAGCGCCAGCGGCTCTTTGGAACCAGGGCCTAGGCACCGTGCTGCTACCCCGAGGGGCACACAGGGGACGGCAGCCTGCTGCTTCCCGCGGAGCACCCGGGTGCCCCAGGGTGGAGCTGGGAACCCCGGGGTCGGGGGGGCAGGCTGAGGTGCGAGGCGCCTGTGGGCCACAGACCCAGGCAGCTGGCCCGGGCCTGGTATCGGAGGTGCGGGCCGCACACACAAGCCAGGTGGGCAGACCGTGTCAAGAGGTGAGCAGACAAGAAGGGAAATCCAAGCGATGTGCAGGTACGCGAGGGGAACAGCGAGCTGCAGCTGCAGGAACAGACCCGCCAGCAGAGACCAGGCGACCGGGGCCTGGAGGGAGAGGCCACCTCGGGTGAGGCCCGGGGGAGGCAAGAGCCACTTGTGGGGTGTGGGGGTGGATATAGTGGGTGACACGTTTGCCAGGGGCTACGGAAGGAAGCTGGGGAGAGTGTGGGAAATGGGTCCTGGAAAGGTGTGGAAGACAGGCTGAGAAGGAGCCTGGAAGACTCAGGCTGGACGGAGAAGCCGCCCTGAATGCGCCAGGAGGGGATCCTCTCCCCTGTGGTCATGAGAAGCAAAGCCCCCGGAAATTTCAGAGACCCTGGCTGAGCAGCATTCCTCTCATTAATGGTCCAGAGACGAGGCCAACCAGTACTGACACCAATGCTCACCTCCTGCTCACCGCTGCCTGAGGCTCAGAGGACAGCACTCCCCTCACCAGGCCCTCCACCCCAGACCCGCTCTCCCCCGTCTATGTCCCCCACTCCTCACCAGGTTAACTTTCACCTTGGGCTTGGGGCATCCAGCAGGTCTACCTACAGGTGTGGCTGAGTTAAAGGAGTGAGGAGAGGAGAGCCAGGTGGGGCTTCTTCCTGAGCAACTGTTCCCTTGTTCCCGTGTCTCAGCCCCACGTCTCCTGGGGCTATGTGCATCCCAGGGTATTGGACCGGAAGATGAAACAAATGTTTTTTCCTGAAAGGGGGCTGCCATGTGTCTAGGCATATGGAAAAAATAACATCCTCCCCGTGATGGGAAGGTAAACAAGATTCAATAGTAAGAGAGCCTTAAAAAGGATGTCTGCTGGTACCCCGAGATTGGTCAGGGTATAAGAAAACATGAGAAGACTCCAAATCACAGGCCCATGAAAAGATGACTGAGGGGGAAAAAAAAAGCCCCACGCTTTCACTGGCACTGAAATGTCACCATTCATTATTAAAATCAAGTCGGTAATAAATTCAAAAGCCTCTGCGTATAGTGAAGTCCGAATTCATGGTCTTCATTTGAGTTGAGACAGAATAAAACTCCAGAATAGCCCTAGTCTCGAAATGTGGGTTCCATGAAATCTCTGGAGAGAATGAAACTTCCCCCCAGGTGGCGTCTGCCCCAGATTCTCTGGTGCCCAGAGGTGACCACATCCTCCTGGAGGGCACAGGCAACAAGGGAGTACTCTTAGGTTGGCCAAATGACTCAGGGGCACTACATGAATTGCAATGGGTCATGGGAGTTAAATGCTCTGTGCCAAAAGAGACAGTCTTCGAAACATAATTTTTCTGTCCAAATTGTCAAGAGGACCCCCTACTGAGAAATACTTAGGTATCCCCCACCTATGCACGATTCACCAGCAAAAAAACAGGTATTTGGAAATCACAGGAGTGTGTTATGGGCCAGACTTTTCATGAGTGGGTGAAGGTTCACAAAATTTTCTCCTCAGTTTGAGTTGAAGACCCCTCTCTCCATGATCCCATTTCCCATGCCCGTTCCACTCCAAGGTACCCAAACCACCTTGGCTTGACCTTGCGCTGGCTGCCTCCTTGTCCTGTAACTCGCACCTTCATAACCTAGGCTGCCCAACAGCTAACGCGATCAAGGAACCTGCCGTGGCTGAAGGACAGCCCAGCACAAACTCTCTGAGGCCCACGCTCTGGGTGACACGCAAATGGGTGTAGGACTCTGAGGCAAGTTTCCTGTTCTTCAAATGCTTTCCTCTTTTTTCCGGTGCTGTCTGGCACCGTATGCCCAGTGCTGACCTGGCTGCAGACAACATCTGGAGTGGCAGCCTGGACCTGTCTTCACTCTAGACAGCACCAACCGCCCCCCGCACACCTTCAACAGACCAACATCTCGAGCCCTGGAGCACGTGACACTGTAACCTTTGCACCAAAGCTCCATTCAGAACCACAAGTCAACCATCTCCTTAGGCCTCTCACTTGGTTTGACCCAGAACACAAGCACCTCCAGTCACTGGCCCTCCCTAGGTCACTCATTTCTTGACTGATGCATGTTCTCTTCCCGTTACCTCTCTTCTTTGTCCCTTTGCTTTAAATCGAATCTGACTATTTTCAGGGAGTGCCATTTCTAAGGAGCTCCCTGGGATTGGAGGCTGCAAATTCTTCCACATCTTGCAATCCTCCTCCCCAGGAGCTCCAGCACTCTCCCCCAATCCTCAATGCCAAATTTGGATAATCACTTTTCTGCTCATGTACCAAATTCCTCTACCTTGAGGTACGTGATTGTCAATCTCCACATCTTCCTGGGCAATGTACCCACATCCTACTCAGTTCTCCCACCATTTATCTGACTCTTAATGACAATCAGAAAACCTGATCATTTTTGTGCGAATCCAGTACACATTTGTTGACCACCATCCAATGACAAAGCATCCTGCCAGGACAGATACCACAGAGCACACCAGGTCATGTAAGCCAAGATCTGGCTTCCTTCTTGCCACTTGAGCTTCATCTCAACTAACTTCAAGGTTCATGTGGACAGTCTCTTCAAAACAAACACCTTGACCTAATTACTACACAGTTTTAGTAACACATGCTGGTGAACATTCCTTGTCAAAACCTAGAACAATCCCTGTTCTAAATCTGGAACCAGACTATCTTGCTCTGTGAACCCAGTCTTCTCTCTCTTGCTTTCTCATTCTCTTACATTCCATGTTCCCACTCTCCTTCACCAGGACTTCCAGTTCCCAGAGGGCGCCGGCCGCCTCTTCCTGGAAGGGAAAAGGATTTTTTGATAGAGAAAGTAACACAACTCTGGAGTTTTGTTCCATCAATTTATGGGATTTTTTTTTTCAATAGTACATTTTCAGCTTCTTTTAACTCTGCTTTCACTGGAATAAGACCATAGGAACTTTCCCCTTTTTGTAGGACTCAGCAGATCTGACTCAGTCAATATCAAATCACCACCTCCCCCCAGCTATAAGACAAAAGACAAAGTGCTAGGTCAGAGAGCATCATAATCAGTAATGGAAAGACTTTTTAGACCTAGTCTCTGCCCTTAAGGATGAAGGGTACACAGGTCTTAGGTTCCCAGGAAATAATACCAAAGATCATGTAAACATTTCCTGATTTCTACAGAAATACGTCAAAAGGTCTCTACCCATTCCTCTGGAAGTGAGTTCTTCCCTCTGCCTCCAGCCTCACTTCTCCTCCATTCCTATTGCCTTCCCATCTCCCAGATAAGTCTTTCGTCCAGCCTCCCTAAAACACTCCTTCTTGAAACTCTTCTGTCCCTTTATTCAACTCTCTGTTCTCCTTGTTCCTGCCTTTCCGATGGATCCTTTCCATGTTCAATTTCTCCCGCTCTCCCTACATCTAAGAGGTCACCCAAAAGTGGTCCTTTGTCATCTCCCTTTAGCAATCTCATCCATTCTTCAGGTTTCTAGTTTTATGCAGAGGAGTTGTTGGACCATCTGTACTTCCAACCTGGTAGCACTGTAAGGTTCCCAACCCCAACTTATTCTTGACTTTATCCATAGGCACCACAGACCAGCGTGTCCCAGTGTACCCAAAGGCACTTTTCAGTCTACTTATCCTTTTATGTTCATGTGTGTTAATGACACATCCAATCTCTTGGCAGCCCAGGCCCAGACATCAACATATCCTGTCTCTGAGTCTTCTCTCCCACCCGTCCTATGGCAGACCAGAAAAAGGATAGACTGGAGGTCTAGAGACCAAGACAAACTATTATGACACTCAGAACATTCTTCCTGAGGTCTATTACCAGAGCACACCTCTGACCTTACCATTTTTCTGTTGAAAACCCATAATGGCCTCTCTCCACTGTCCACATGGACAAAGTCCTTGAACCAGCATACGAAGACCTTCACTCTCTGACCTTTTACCTTAACTTCTTCCCTGTAACTCTAACTTCCCTGTAATAACTCCTTCGTCTTGTCTACCTTCACACTCTTACTCATACTGATTCTAAAGCCGCCCTGATTTTACCTTTTTCTATGTGCATGTATTATCCTTCCAAGCTTAGCTCAAATACCACATTCCTTTATGGATTCTACGTAATCTCTCTTCTATCCAAATTTCCATAGCAATATCACCACACTTTGGCATTATGTTTATTTACATGCATGCCTTATCCCAACTATATATTTTGAAATGGCTAACATTTACTAATCTCATGACGAGCACTGTGCCTTATAATAACCCTAAGCTTCACCCCAACATGACAGTGTAGGTACTATTGTCACCTGCACTTGACAAGTGAGGAGCTCCCACACAGCGCAGTTCATTAACTTGCCTACAGTCTCATGGTGGTGAGCCTGTCTGTGTCCACATTCTCTCCCAGCCCTCTCAGCTTGTTTTGCACCCCTTGAAGGCAGGATCCACATCTGGTTCATGTTTATACCTATCAGGATATTCATTAGCATCGTGCCTTGTGCACAATATATACCATATACAATATACAAAATATACAGTTAAAATTTATTGAATGCATGTGTTTTTTTACCTTACAATTCCTAGTTAATTATAAACTCAGTGCAGAAAACTGCTTCCCAATCCAAGCTGGGAACAGAATGTGTTTGGTAAGAGCACGCTGACTGATTGCGATGGAATCAGATTTTTTTTTTAATTTTTTTTTTTATTTATGATAGTCACACACACAGAGAGAGAGAGAGAGAGAGAGAGAGAGAGGCAGAGACATAGGCAGAGGGAGAAGCAGGCTCCATGCACCGGGAGCCTGACGTGGGATTCGATCCGAGGTCTCCAGGATCGTGCCCTGGGCCAAAGGCAGGCGCCTAACTGCTGCGCCACCCAGGGATCCCTGGAATCAGATTTTAAGAAGAGATTTGTCTACTCTCACCCATGTGACATTAATTACTGCAGAAAAGGTCACTTTTCACTGATGAGTCAGAACTGAATAATCTCAGAACAGATGTTGACATAAAAAAGTGGAGAATGAGCAATAATAATGAGGCTTTGACGTCCATTTCAGAAGTTTTTGTTGTCACTTCATTATTACTGATATCAACTATTCATTCCATACCAGACACACTATGAGATTTCCCCCTAGGTTGTTTAACGTTAACAACACAATCATTTTAAGAATGAGGCTAGC